>NC_137615.1:15467844-15717844 GCF_963280865.1 Gymnoscopelus braueri
ATGAAGAATATAAGGCTTTTAGTAAATGCCAGCCAGGCCCGTAAGAATGGAGACACAACGACATTTAGAGAGAGAGAGAGAGTGATGATGGATGAGAGAGGCCATCTCAGAGTCTTGTAGTTTTAATGAACACTGTTGTTGGAAACTATAGACCCACAATGCAATGGGGAAGACCTATTCACAGCTGGAAAGCTAATCGACTCTTTGGGAGCGCCGCCTCAAAGAATAACGATAAAAAGACCAAAATAAACAGTCCGATAATCATTTTCAAGTTTTCGCTGTAGGCTAAATTGTAGCTCGATAATGTATGGCTGCAGAATGACCCATGTAATTTCCTGTTGGCTCAAAACAGTACATACATTTCTTTCATATGAACTGCCTAAATATGTGTACTATCAATATTAGTAAATTGTATACTGTATAGTGTCAGTATATAGTATGGAATTCAGACTCTGACAGGCTTTATAAAGTTATGTTTGTGTGCATGTATTCGTGCATGGCCGTATGTTAAAGTTTTGGCCATGGCGATGGTTAGTATCCCTGTACTGGAGTTATTGTAATAGGCTTCAATTTAACCAAGTTACAAACTTGGCCAGTTACAGAACTGCTGACTTCTTCCAAAGAACTCTGCAGTCCTGACCTGGATAGCAGCCGCCTCGAACTACTTAATCTATCTCTTTCTCTCTCTCTCTCTCTCTCTCCCTCTCTGATTAGACACTCCTCCCCCATCTCCTCCGTTTGCCTTGCATGTGTCCTCTCCTCAGTTTCTTGCATTACACAGCACAAACTCTGAGTGTAAAGATTATAGTTACAGTAGTTAAATGAGCACTCAAGGATTTTTCTGTATATTTTCCCCCCTTGTTCGGCAAAAGTGGTGCCGAAGGGGCCGGCTGCCTAGAATTAGGGTTTTATCTGTATCTCTGTGCCACAAAAGTAGACCAATCAGCAGCAGAAACAGATCACCTCACACTGCTAAGTGAGTAGTTGATTCCTGCAAAGCCGGAGACTGCACTGCTAGAACCACATTTCCAGAACCTACCGTAGCTGCCTAAGCCCCAACTTTAACCCCAACCTTAACCCTAATGCTAATGTTTAACCGTAACCCTAAATCCTTGACCCTAAGCCCAACGCCAAAGCTGGAAACATTTTCCGGGTCTGTGGGAACCCAATATTATGCTAAATCAAAATGAGTGGAAAATAAAGCAGATGCCACATAATTTCCAACTTCTGTTTTGTCTTTGCAGTGTCTAATATATAACATGTTGAATAAACAGGAAACATGTTGAATAATGAGACACTTCTGGTCTTTCTGAACTTCACAAATACAACATTGAGAGGATCTGGCTTTGCTTGATGCAGTAGTTGTTTTGGCTTTGCCTCAGTGCTAAATGTCTTAGTTGTGAAAAAAAAAACTGGGCATGTAAAGCAGGAACACACACACAAACAAAAACACACACACAAGCAAACAAAGAAACAAACGTGCGCACACACACGCTTTCATGCTTCTTCTATTGTGTGTGTGTGTGTGTGTGTGTGTGTGTGTGTGTGTGTGTGTGTGTGTGTGTGTGTGTGTGTGTGTGTGTGTGTGTGTGTGTGTGTGTGTGTGTGTGTGTGTGTGTGTGTGTGTGTGTGTGTGTGTGTGTGTGTGTGTGTGTGTGTGTGTGTGTGTGTGTGTGTGTGTGTGTGTGTGTGTGGGGTCGTGCTGGGACCAAAATTCAGCCCTGGGATTTTTGTCCAAACCGGCCCATTGTTTTGTCAACGGGGGGGGGGGTCGGTTTTGTCAAGGGGGGGGGGGGGGGGGGCGTTTTAACCCAGCAACCCTATGTAAATTACGCCACTGCTGAAAAACGTCCCAGCCCAAACAGTAACGTAACTAATAATTGGGCCGCGCGACCCGGAAATGACCATAATAATCCTAAAACGGGAGCAAAAAATTAAAAATCTGAATTTCCCAGTGGCCAGCACGTCCCTGAGTGTGTGCGTGTGTATGTGTGTGTGTGTGTGTGTGTGTGTGTGTGTATGTGTGGGTGTGCGCACGTGTGTGTGTGTGTGTCATCTCATTGTGTTTGTTAGTCAGCCTTACTCTCCCTGAGGTCACTGCAGGTTAGTACAGTATAATAAGGATAGCTCACAGTCGTGATTAAAAAACAACAGCAATTGCTCATTTTCTCTCTCTCTCTCTCTCTCACACACACACACACACACACACACACACACACACACACACACACACACACGCACACACGCACACACACACACACAGCTGTGGAGTTGTCGGGGCGACCCCGTCTCCCTCCTCCAGCGTCCACGAGGATATCACTCACCATCCGGCCGGCCCATGGACAGCTTTTTAATAAAGGGGAGATGAGCCCGGCTTTTAGTGCTTTATTCCCCTTCTCGCAGTGCGGCTGGCGAAGTCACATGCACCCTTCAAATATTTATGGAGGCCCCAGGGCCATCCCTCTGTCACGGGCCCCCGGAGAGAGAGAGACGGGGAGATGAATTCTGAAATGGAAGTACTTGTGAAAAATAGGGGGTGTACCGGTTTCATCTCTGGAGCAGCACAGCCAGTGCTGGAAAAAGTAAAAGTAAAAGTATCAATACTGCAATGTAGAAATACTAGTAACAAGTAAAAGTCCGTAATAAAAAATTTACTCAAGTAAAAGTACAAAAGTGTTGGTATCAAAATATACTTAAAGTACAAAAGTAAAAGTACTCATTGTGCATAATTTCACAAGTTCAATGCGTAAAACATCTTTTGAAAATAGCCGATCTACAAGCTCACAATGCGCCGCATCGCGACGCATTGTGAGCTTGTAGATCTGCTATTTTCAAATGCCGAAATGTATATAGGGCTAGTGGTTAATGTGTTTTGCGATAATAATCAATAATAATCAAAGTCTAAAAAGTAACTAGTAACTAAAGTTTTCAAAGAATTGTAGTGGAGTAAAAGTACAATATTTGCGTCTGAGGTGTAGTGGGTAGAAGTAAAAGTACTGAACACTGGAAATACTGGAAAAACTACACACACAGTAAGATCTAACTCTGTGAGTGTACAAAGGTAGCCATTTGGTTACATTTGTACACTCAGTTACAAATGGATACATTAATTTAGGATTTTGCGGTGTGCTATTAGACCTATTAGGCAAATGAAGAGTGTATGAAACGTTGATTTGTGTTACCGTCAGATTCAGGTGTTTTGTAGCATCATAGAGCATTGGTTCTCAAAGTGGGATCCGGGGACCCCCAGGGGTCGTTGAGGGAGTTCCAGGGGGTCCCCAGCTAAATGCTAGATAGTATAGGAACCAAATGGACCCTTACGGGTCTGTAACTCAGAGAGTGTGCAAATGGAACCAAATGGATCCATTTGGTTCCATTTTTACTCTCTCTGAGTTAAATTAACATTGATTTTACAATATAAATTGAGGTCCCAGAGATAGAAATGCCATTAAATGGGGGTCCGTGGCATAATGCATGTAAAACTGGGGGTCCTTGAAATTAAAATGGTTGAGAATCACTGCTATAGAGCCGTAAAGATCTTCTCTTATGGGGGTCCCTGGCATATCTTTTCAAATGGGGGTCCGCGGGCTAATAAGTGTCAATTTGGGGGTCCTCGACATGAAAAAGTTTGAGAACCACTGTCATAGAGGACTAAATGAAAACACATGTGTTTTGAGCGCTCGGGTGGCGCAAGGGGTAAAGTACGGTACCAGCCCACCAATGGGGTTCCACTGCCTGTCAATGGAGAGTGTTGAGCGGAAGGAGTAGGACGAAGGCTACACATCCTCCCAGTGGGGGCTCCTCACTGCCTGGCAGGTGAGCCAGTAGGATACAATAGCAGTGACAACACAGAAATGTGCGTGGGGAGGAGTCAATTGGCATAACGACTAAATTGGGGAGAAAAAAAGGGGTAAAAAAGCCGTATGAGCAGCCACTTTACTGCAGCTGTCTGTCTGTCTGTCCATCTTTCCATCCAGTGCAGTCTTGTAATCCAAGAAGGCAATTGATATGAAGCATATCAAATCCCACAGCACTTTGTAACAGAACCCAAAAGACCATAACCTTCATACACACAGTCATAAAGTAACGGAATAACAGTCTACATTAAATGCCTGAGTGCCACTATGCAATTTACTGCTGCTTTGTCTTGTCTATTTACAGTAGCCGGAGGAACAAATAGGAGGAACAAATGTTTCTATCTAGTGCGGTATGTTTATCTGTCTGAACTAACACCTGGGGTGAACATCCCTACTGCCAGAGCAGAGGGATGAGCGGAATCTAGTTTGCTAGGGCATTGTTTATGTAAGGTTACTGTTGCGCACATCTGCAAAAAGAAGAAACATCGGCACCGAAAAATAGTCTAATTCAGTCAAATCCACAGTGTGTAAAATCCTCAGTGTTAATTCAAATGGACCCGAGAGGGTCCATTTGGTTACATTTGTACACCAGTTACAAGTGGATGAATGAACACTATGTTACTGTGTACTATGACGAAGGTCTACTATGACTGAGAATAAGTGAATTAAATATTGGGAGCCTATCTTTTTCGGTCTCATCTGTGTGTCTGTGAGAATGGATGGGCACATTTTTGTGAAACTCAGTGGGAATGATAACTGTGCTACCCTGAAGAGATTTTGGGTCGAAAAGGGTCAACGGTCAAGGTCACCATCATGGTCAAGGTCACAGATACATAACCGGCCGTAACTGAAGAACGGAGAGATCAAGATATGTTGATGATGCGTTTTATCAACTGTGTGTGTGTGTGTGTGTGTGTGTGTGTGTGTGTGTGTGTGTGTGTGTGTGTGTGTGTGTGTGTGTGTGTGTGTGTGTGTGTGTGTGTGTGTGTGTGTGTGTGTGTGTGTGTGTGTGTGTGTGTGTGTGTGTGTGTGTGTGTGAGATCTTCCACAGAAATAGTGTGGGTATAGTAAAAGCACTTCCTGGCTCAACATCGTATGGTATTTTTCTCCTCTCATTCCATTCTGTCCAATTCATTCCAGCTCATTCCACTACATTCCAAGCACGCACAGGCACGCACGCATGCACACAGACACACACGCACGCATGCATGCACACACACACACACACACACACACACACACACACACACGCGCAAACAGACTTTGAAAATCTCGCTGGAGAATTTGGGGAGACAGAGAGGAGAGCGAGCAGCAGCTGCCGGTGGACTGAGGCATCAGCGTAGAAATGTGTGTCTTGCTCTGGTTCCAAAAATGGAGAAGAAGACAGAGCGGCAGAGGGGAGGCGGTTTACCGCACCGTGAAAGCCAATCAACTATGATGGGTCAGCCAGCCAGGCTGTTACCATGGTGATGTGTTAAAGGGTAACACACAGAACTGCTTTCCACGCCCCCCAAACACACAGACACACACACACACACACACACACACACACACACACACACACACACAGTGTAGTCCAAGCCCCAATTAGATGAGTCTGTGCGTGTTTACTACTGTATGTACACATTAAATTCCTCAGTGTTAATTTACCATTTGTAACTCTGAGTTATGTACAAATGTAACCAAATGGACCCGTGTTATGATGTTACAGTATGTAGGTGTCTATACTGTATGTGTGCATCGTTGGCATATACTGCTTTGGGGTGAAACTGTGGATAAGTCATCAGGTCCTATGAGGTTAGGGAACTGTCTCCTCTGTGTCAGCGAAATCCAATCGCATCCTCCATGGACCCATCACGCTGCACCGGCTCTGAGGCACCAAATGTGCGTTGTCTGTGTTATGTGCGTGATATGCTCCCCTAGCCAGTGGTGGAGAAAGTACTCACATCTTTTACTTAAGTAAAAGTATCAATGCTGCACAGCTGCAGTGTAGAAATAGTCTGTTACAAGTAAAAGTCCGGTAATCAAAATGTACTTGAGTAAAAGTAAAAAAGTATTGGCATCAAAATGTACTTAAAGTACCAAAAGTAAAAGTACTCATTGTGCAGAATGTCCCATTTCACAAGTTCATAATGTATACAAATATTTTGAAAATAGCAGATCTACAAGCTCACAATGCGTCGCATCGCAACACATTGTGAGCTTGTAGATCGGCTATTTTCAAATGGCCGAAATATATATAGGGCTGAAGTGGTTTGTAACAGAGAGGACCTCTGTTACTATGTTTAAACATGTAATTTAACCCTTATTAATTGAACAATATTTGCACAGTATATGGGCACTTTAGGTATTGGCACTATTAACCTGCACAGTTGTATTTTGCACAGTCCTTATTTTATTGTTGATTGGATACATTTTTAACTGTTACATTTGAATTGTGTTTCCTGTTTGTTGAGCTGGCCACCCAGCTAATTCGTTCCACCTGGAGACAGAAATGTTTAGTGGTAATGCAATGTGTAGAATAGGAATGAGTGCAATAGAGACTTGAGTGCAATATGTATAGAGGTGTAAGATAGGTAATGTTGAGTGATGATTGGAATCTTAACAGTTACTGTTCAAGTGGAGCTGTTCTGTCCAGTACAATTGGGCTGGACCAAGTCAGAATGGCAAATGGTTGTGATGTGTTGCTTGGTTGTAGCAGTTAGGAAAGAGTATTTTGTAGTTCAGTGAGTTTTAATATACTTGGGGGGGGGGGGGTTAAGGGTATTTAAATATTTATGGTGTGTTTGTATTGTATGTTTATTTATGTTATGCTCTGGATTAGAATACACCCCTTATAGTGATATGGTCAAGGCTGGCTCATTAGATCAGCTGAGCATAAATGGCTGTCACTTGCCACTGTTTTTTTTCGCCGATAAAGTATAGTTTTGGACCATGACGGAGGCGCGCCGACTCAGCAGACCTTGAGGCCGAGGAGTCGCGCCCGAGCGCCTCCAGGCGCGAGTGCCCGCGTCGACCGGCCGATGGTCTGCTAGTCGACTCAGCGGCGTTCGAGTTATGTACCAATAGGGACAGAATAGTAAATAATGTTTTGGTGAGAGCGTTTGCCCCAACTGTCACTCAAAGTGGCTACTGGCCAATCACAGCGCGTCCTTGCACAAGCGTATTGGCCAATCATGCACAACTGGTTTAGACTATGTAAGGACGCGACTGAGGTCTGTTGATGGTGAAGAGCTACTGTGGTGTTCATGTCCTGTATGTATTTTAAATACACCTTCTGGTTGCAACCTACTACATGGCTCTGTACTGGATTTCCAGACGCTAAATGGCACATTCTCACATGGTTATTGTATATTTTGTGATAATAATCTAACTCTGCAAAGTAACTAGTAACTAAAGCTGTTAAGTGGAGTAAAAGTACAATATTTGCCTCTGAGAAAGTAGTGGAGTAGAAGTAAAACTATTGAAAATGGGAAATACTCCAGTAAAGTAAAAATTCCTCCAAAGTGTACTTCAGTACAGTACTTGAGTAAAAGTACTTAGTTACTTTACACCACTGCCCCTAGCTTCCTTTACTCTCTCACTCTCTCGCTCTCTCTCTCTCTCACTCTAATCATTTCTGGCAGGGGATTTTAAGCCGTTTGACCCACTCTTTGACCCATCGCCTAATCTGTCTGTTTTGACTGCAGGTGAAAAGGGAGCCAGACACATGTGCAACAGCAGCACACACATGCTGCGTGTGCAAAGCAACGACACGAGATATTGCCATTGACTTGCACACGGCAGCAAAAACAGTTCAGGCGCACAAAACCTTCACGAGGCCCGTCGGTCATGGCGTGGTTGGTCAAGATCTACCGTTGGCAAGGGTTATATATGAGCTATGACTCATTCTTTGACATCCATGCACTGTGTAGTAGACCTACGGTTCACACACAAAATGTGCCGTTGTTTTTTCTTCTTTATGTAGCAGCTTAACGAACTATTCCGAAATATAGCACACCATTTAAATGCACGTAACCCCTCACTGCATGCGAGGGCTTGCCCTCATTTTATTTAGTTTGGAAAGATTTATATTTTTGGGTGGGCTTTTTATGCCTTTTTTCATTTTAGAGAGGGATAGGGAAAGTAGTCTGACAGGAAATGGGGAGAGAGATGGGGGGGGGGTTGACAAGCAGCAAAGGTCGTCGGGAACGTGAGTCGAGCTTGTGACACGCTGTCAGGCTGGCATTGCAGCCTAGGGTGTAGTGCTGCACGATTCTTGCTCAAATGTGAATCACGATTTTCCTCCATAAGAATTGAGATCACGATTCTCACACGATTCTCACACAATTCTCTTGTAAATATAAAAATATTAAGCAAAAAAAAAAAAAAAACTTATTTTTTTTAAATTGAAAAACAAATCGTCATAATTTAAAATCGAGATCGCATAGGTGTCTGAATCGAGATCACAATCTTTTTTCGATTAATCGTGCAGCACTACTAGGGTGCCTGGGCCGCCACGCTACGCCCCAGGCTGGCTTGTATTGTTTTCATAATGCACAGCTATATTGTGCTTTCGTTTGGCGCGACACAGCTTTTTGAGCAAGTATATAATGCACATACATAATTATTGTAGGTTGCTGGATTGTTGAAAGTGAAAAGCGTATTAGGACTTCCTATTAAGCATTTTCATTTATCATGGTTTCCTTTCCCTACATTGAAACGGTGCAAGGCACAGCAACCCGCTACCGCACGTTTATTAGATCATTAGCCTCAGGCAGAGCACTGTGACTGTGGGTGATATGAGACATTTAGTTTTCAGGAGTACGCATAGGAACTAATGTAATTAAGTCCCACTAGCTATTCTGGTGGAGAGAAGAGGCCTTTGCGAAACATCATGAGCTTTCAATTCCCTTTGTAGCACTCAACTGTGAACAACAATGGCTCAGGAGGGAGAAGTGAAGCAGGCGAATTAGCTGATCATGCATTGCGTGTTTTTCAAAGACTTTGTTTCAAGTGTCACAAAATGTCTAATTCTCTCAGTGTCTTCTTCCTATATATTTTTTTAAAAAACTGTCTCATTTGTGCAATGGTTCAAATCAAACATGTTCTTGTCCTGCAGATGGGGCCCCACTGAGCGAGCTGTCGTGGCCTTCGTCTCTGGCAGTGGTAGCCGTCTCCTTCTCTGGCCTCTTCACCTTTGTCTTCCTCATGCTGGCCTGCCTCTGCTGCAAGAAGGGCGACATCGGCTTCAAGGTGAGCCTGCTGCTGCCCCCTGCCTGTGGAGATGAGTGTTGCACACACTGAACCAAGACACAGCAAGCACACACAGCTGCTGGCTGGTGTGGTGCAATCTCTTGAGTTACAAAATGACACTATTTACTTAACAGAATGGCTTTGGTTTTATTCTCTGAAGAGGCTGTCCTGTCATATAACCTTGTAGATCTAGTACATAGTGTATCTGTACTGGCCTCAGCTGCCTGCATGGCAGAGCTTAGCTGTGTCAGCAGAGAGAGAGAGACAGAGAGAGACAGAGAGAGAGAGAGAGAGAGAGAGAGAGAGAGAGAGAGAGAGAGAGATCCATCCAACATCCTGCCTTGTACCTCAGTAGACACAGGGTGGAGCTGACAGTCATCATAGTGTGTGCAAATGTCAATGCTACACTGCTAATGAACACGGATGAACAGAAAGGCTCCAATAAGTGTGTATGTATCTCTTTGCTCAGACCAGCTCATTAAGTGGAAATGTATTTTAATGACCTGTAGTCACAGACGGTCTATGTGACTGTGAGGCTTCCTTTAAACTACTTCTGCCCTGAAAAAAGGCAGTCTCCACTCTCCAGCAGAGTACGCTATTCCATAACGTGCTGGCTGGGGCCATGACAGTGGTTGCCAATGGTAAATCCACTCCCTTTGCTCATCAGGGCTGCCATAGTAACACCCTTGGATAGAATATGCTAAAGTTCTACCTGAAACATTCTAGACTAGCACAAAGGCCAGATTTATTTCATTGTGCTGTATATATGACAAAGATGAGCTAGTGGTGCTAGTACTAACACACTGAGTGGATCATTTGATGGATCTGTGAGCTCTGAAGGCAGATAAGAGAAGAGTGTTTGGTCTCACAGTAAACAGGGAGGGACCAGCATCCTTAACTTGGGTTACTGTAGCATCTCAGTGGGTTTCTGTGGCCTGAAGGGTAACGTTCAATTTATACTTGGTTGCATGACAGTGTTGCGCACCATAAATAGCCGACCTACAAGCCTGTGATGTGTTGTGAGCTTGTAGATTGGCTATTTTCGGTGCGCGACACCATCGTGCAATGAGGTATAAAACTGAAATAGGAGCAAGACAGATGTGGAAGATGTTGCGTACATAGTCAAAGATTAAAAAGATTATATAAAGCTGTGACAAAACCGTTCCACTCTGTTTCTCTTTGCTATGAAAATTAGAAAATGACATCCTTAGAAATAACAGCACGTCATTGAGCATAGTGAACTTTGTCTGTGAAAAGACCGGGATTTTCACTTCTTAACCCATTAAGGCCTGAAGTTCCGATTCTACAAAATGTCTTCTAAGTCCTAACAGTTTTCTGAAAAACTTATGTTGCTATATCAGTTGTTCTCAAACTTTTTCATGTCAAGGACCCCCAAAATTATATGTATTTGGCCGCGGACCCCCATCTCAAAATATTTAGTTCCAGGGACCCACAGAGGCAAAGATTTGAGTTACAAATGTTTGCTTAAAGTAATATATATATATATTTTAAATAGCAGATCTACAAGCTCATAGTGCACTCGGTGCCGCGCTATGAGCTTGGATATCTGCTATTTTTGAATAGCCAAAGTATAAAATAATGGTTTAAATGGTTGCACAGATGCGTTCCCGGTTTTCATGGGTTAATTCCCAAGCAGCACACATACACATAAGCTGGGATGACGTTTGGTAGACAGACATAGCTTTAGTCTCGTCGGTTCTTGCATTAAGTCCTCATGATGTTTTGTCAGTTTAGGCGGTGAACCGCAGATGTCGGTTCCATCACGTGTCGGCAACGCGTTAACTCGATCATAACTCATTCAGCGTCAAAGCACTTCAAGAACTTCCAGTTTGTTATTCAACGACTCACTTTGTAAAAGTGTGCATTAGCATGAGACCATTAGCAAGAGTGCGCCGGTGCAACATCGAAAAAGAGATTAATTATTCCCCTCCACCGCTGTGCTCTCATTGGAACGGGAAGAGTGAGGTTGAGTATTAAGTGCTTTCTAAACTGAAGGCTGGTCCGTGGGGACCAATGGAACGCTGACTCAAAGCCAGGTGCTTGCTTTCACACTTTGCTCTGGGGAGATTGGCAGATGGTTCCTCTGAATGTGAAACAAACACACATACACAGGGCATTACATTTTAGCCAACACATAAGTACACACACGTGCGCACGAACACACACACACACACACACACACACACACACACACACACACACACACACACACACACACACACACTTGCTCATGGCCATATCCGAGCACGTTTTTTTCTGCAGTGAAAAAGCCATTTTCGTATTGACATGGGGAAATGGAGGCATTTGGATTGCTTAAAATATATATAGCACGAGTGCTAGTTTTCGACACCTGTCCACAGTAGGCTGTCCACTAGAATAACACTACTCTAAAACCCAATCAAATAAAAAAAAAAAGAAGAATAAACATAGATATACTAGTAATAATAATGAATTAACATCATCATACATTAACTCGTGAAACAAAACTAGACATAATCATTCAAATAACCAGTCAGAAACTATTCATGTGAGCACAGCTGATTTGATTTCAACCATAATTTTAGTTCTCTGTTCAGTCCTTCCCTCTCCTCTGAGCCCGCTGTGGTGGGAGATAGGCCTGTTGTGGGGAGCACTTCATTAAGCGGGGCAATGGATGCATGCTTTTGAACAGAGTGCTCTTGCCAACCCCACTCCACAGTATTACCAGCCGCTGCCACAGCAGCCGTTAACCACTGCCGTCATTATGAGCCGTCATCGCTGTGTGTGGACAGGCTTTTCGGATGGCACCAAGAGGAACGCTGGCATTTAGGAGAAGGAGAATTGGCCTCAAGGAGACAAGTGGAGGGAGTTGGGCTGTAGATGCCACAGTCATTGGACTCTGCTGTATACTTATTACTTTTTTACACATTTTACATATTTAGCCACATTCACAAGCCAACAAATTTGTCACATTGCAGCTGTTCGCTGTTTGTAAGATTGCATTGAGCCCAGGAACAGCCAGTGAACACTGTCTAGTAAGTGCTAGCCTTCCATGTGGATCTCAGACTTCATGTGTGTCTTACTTCCTTGGACTACTGGTAGTGTGATATACTATCCAAATATTACCAGCAGAAGGCCGATTTTTGCCAAGAAAATTTTTAATCAAGACGGATCCGTCAGATGTTTCATATTCCATCCTGATTGGCTAAGATTGTCTTCCAAAGTTTGCAGGAGTGGCCCGTTTTGCACGAAATGCCACAAGATTTCAAGATTCCTTGGATTATTATGCAACTCCCAAAATAAGCCACGCCAATTTCCAGCAAAATTAGTAAATATAACATCACAAGTTTAACCAAATGAACCCTATGTACATAGTCCATTTGAAAGTAACCAATCTACAAGCTCACAATTGTAAATCTGCTATTTTCAAAAAAATCGTGAAAAAATGTTTTGTACTTTTAAAACTTTTAATATTTGGAAACATATTAACAACATAGATCTTTTATGATCGTCCCTGGAACAAAATGTTTTCAGATGGGGGTTCGCGGCCAAATACCACTTTTATACATTAATGGTTAGATGAGTCATATCTAAGACTGGGGGCATGCAGTGCTCCTGTAGAGTACCCAAGGCAAAAAAGACTCACCATCTCCGGTTTACTTCCCGTATCTACGTGAAGTAGGCGGACGCCTTTTTAGGAGACCGGAAGCAGGTTGGAGTCTATTATTTCCAATGGAAGCGTGAACGTGAACGCAGCTTCTGAACCATTCTTTAGCCCCATGCATGGTCACTGAACTAAATATTGGACCCGATCTTCACAAGCCACACAATATTCCCAAGATTTTCATACTAAAATGGCCTTTTTCAGAGAGACAAATCACAAAAAGAATTACTTTATTATCAACTTTTCTCTGTCCCAGCAACACTCTCTCGCAGGATCTAGCACCAGTAAACATAGGACGTTCGCGATTCGCCGTCCAATCGCGATGGTGTATCTTCCTAAATTTATCATCTTTGAGACTACCCTCTGCATAGACATATAATGGTAGACGCTTCCTCCGGCTCTGAGGCGTCTGTATCTCGGGTGCCATATTGGAGGGGGCAAGCTTCCGCGTGCGCCACAGAAGGGGGCGTTCGGTAGGCCAATCAGAGGCAGGCGGGGGCGGGTAGGGGCGGGTATTTTCGTAACCCAGCCCTTAACCCTTTAAGAGGCAACTAGTCAGTTAGACGCGCTGTGATTGGCCAGTAGTCAATGCGCTGTGATTGGCCAGTAGTCACTTTGAGTGGCAGCCTGCCCCCTCTAAAATGCCGGCCGTGATACAGGTCCCTCCAACGAACTGCAGAGGCCAATGAGGTATCTAGGTTTCTATATCTATGACCCTCTGCTACACTTCGTCACGCTGTGGATGATGAGGGGGGAGCTTGTTCAGAGAGTGGAGCCTCGTGTGGAGAGGAGGAGGTGGAGCGGGGTCACATTTTACAGGTCGCAGCGTTAATCTGAGAACTGTCTGTCTCTTCCTGTAAGCCACTGTTAGGTTCAAAGGTTCATATACAGTATGACCCTTCTTGTGGTTTTACGATCAATACTCCTTTTCTAAGAAAGAGGAAGCTGCTCACACACACTCTGTCCCACCACACACGCACGCACGCGCGCTGTGCGCGCACACACACACACACACACACACACACACAGAGAAGAGGTCATTCGTACCGTCCCACCCCCCACCCCCATTATGTCATTGAACAGACCAGTGAGAGAGAGAGAGAGAGAGAGAGAGAGAGAGAGAGAGAGAGAGAGGGGGGGGGGGGAGAGAGAGAGCACCTGAGCCAACTTCAGAACATTCTGGACACAAGGACACCAGATTGGGGAGAAAAGAACCCGGAGGGATGGAGGTAGAATAGATAGGAGGCCAAGTTAGGAGTGAACAGATGGAGAGAAACGTGGGATGAAGATGGAAGGAGAAAGGGTCACTGTTTTTCACCCCCTCCCTCACCCCTACACACACACACACACACACACACACACACACACACACACACACACACACACACACACACACACACACACACACACCTCTTTTGTCCGTATAAGATCCACATCCATCCACAGGGTGAGATGGGAGGGGCAACATCTGCAGCTGGAGCCAAGAGATCCGTGTGTCGCTCTCTGACAGTGTATCCGTGCATGTGTTCATAAATGTTGTTTCTGTCTGTCTATCTGTCTGTTCAACTAGCACATAGATTGTGTGTGTGCGTGTGCGTGTGCGTGTGTGCGTGGTACTATCCACACAAAATGTCCTCAAGGATAGATTTTTTTCTGGTCCCCTTGAGGGAAATGGGCAAAGAAAGATGTTTAGAGTTATACAGTAGGTTAAAGATTCAGTTTATGGTCACGGCTAGGATTTAAGGCATTTACAGTAGGGCAGTATAGAATTACTGTAGGTTTAGGATTTGGGATTAGAGTTAAAAATGGCAACAAAAAAATACTTTTTGACATCCCCATGGGGAGCGTGCGTGCGTGCTGTGCACAGTATGTGTGCCTGTGGGTGCAGCTCCTGCTTAGCATCAGAAATGTTTCCCTGCAATGAAACAGGCACATAATGTAACTAGTTGACTATGTAGGCTATGCGGGGCATGTATTAGCACATTAGTCGTGCCATCACAGTCGACCTATTGTCTCCCACTCCCTGCACAGTAGAATGGACGACCGGGGAGTGAATGACTAACCTCAGTGTCCATGTCTCCGCCCCATGCACCAGGAGTTTGACAACACAGATGGAGAGGAGTACCAGGCAGATCTCTCCACCCTGGCCTCACCCTCCTCCCAGAATGGCCCTGATGGGGTCTACATCCTCCCTCTCACCGAGGTCTCGCTGCCCGTGTCCAAACAGCCTGGAAGATCCAGTAAGATTGCAAAAAAAAAAACACCAATCACATCACACACACAGATTTGCCTTGTTTCTTTTCTTTTCTTTTCTTTTCTTTTCTTTTCTTTTCTTTTCTTTTCTTTTCTTTTCTTTTCTTTTCTTTTCTTTTCTTTTCTTTTCTTTTCTTTTCTTTTCTTTCCTCAGTGGTGGAAGAAGTACTCAGATATTTTACTTATGTAAAAGTAGCAATAACACAATATAAAAATACTCTGTTACAAGTAAAAGGCTGTGCTGAAAATGTTACTTGAGTAAAAGTACAAAAGTATTGGCTTCAAAGTAAAAATGTTTGAAAATTGCAGATCGGTCTGCAATTTCCCCCCCAAAAAATCATCTATTTTCAAATAGCCTATGTATAAATTAGGACTAAAGTGGTTAATGTATGCTTTATAATATAATAATGTATATCTGCAAATTAACTAGTAACTAAAGTTTTCAAATAATTATAGTGGACTAGAAGTATAGAATACTTCCCTCTGAGATGTAGTGGAGTAGAAGTACAAGTACAGAAAATTGGAAATACTCCAGTAAAGTAAAAAATACCTCAAAATTGTACTTAAGTACGGTACTTGAGTAAATGTACTTAGTTACTTTACACCACTGCCTCTCCTCTCCTCTCCTCTCCTTTGAACTTACACTTTCATGCATGTTGTCCTCAGCAACATTAATTCCCTGCTCTTTAGTCATGCTTAATCAGTTTTCAGAATTAATCACGCCAACTAAGCACTATTAAAAGATTGTTGATTCTCTGGGGGGTGGGGTGGGGGGGGGGGCTATCAGAGGCCTAGCCCCATCACAAGGGCAATGAGTCTCTCACTGCGCTCTGTCGATTTTCACAAGTCATACACTGAGGGAATTCTTTATGGCTAGTGTCAGGAGAGACACAATCTCTATCATTTACTCTGTTTCATTTCATTCTCCGTCTTGTCCTCTCTCTGAATAAAGGACAGACATCTGGTCATTATGTAATGCTTCGGGAGATTGACCCATAGTGTTTGCGTGCGTGCGTGTGTGTGTGTGTGTGTGTGTGTGTGTGTGTGTGTGTGTGTGTGTGTGTGTGTGTGTGTGTGTGTGTGTGTGTGTGTGTGTGTGTGTGTGTGTGTGTGTGTGTGTGTGTGTGTGTGTGTGTGTGAGAGAGACAGCGGCCTCTAACTACATGAATAATTATGTGGTAAAAAAAAAGTGTTTGTACGTTATATTATTATGCATAGAAATGTGTCTTTGACGTCAGTAACACCAATTGCCTTACAGTAGCATACTGTAGCATATAGTCGTTGTCAGGCAGAAACCTTTTATCTCCATATTTCATCTTTTTTCTTTTCTTTTTCTTTTTGTAAATGAATGCCCTATTTTATATTTAGTTGTATGACAGTGTCGCTCAAAAGTAGAAAAAAATGCTGATCTATAGGGTACATTATCCAAGTGGTTGGGCGTACCATAGGCTCTGATGCCTAACAATGAATCCCTAGTTTGACTCCCAGGCCAAGCAGACCATTTGCTGCATGTCAGTCCTCTACTCTCTCTCGCCAACCAAAGTGCTGTACGAGGTCAGTAAGTGCTGTAAAAACAAGCCTACAGAAAGCAGAAAAATAAATGACCCAATTTATCAACAAAAATAACAAAAAGAATAGAGACAGCATTACACAATTAAGCCAAGACGTAAGGGCCAGGGTTGTACGATCAGACAGTGTCTCTCTCCACTGTACTATCAATAAATGCAGAAAAGAAACAGAAAATAGCTGATATACAAGCTCACAACGCATTGTGAGCTCCGTCTGTCTGTGGGTTCTATAAATATTTAATCCAGAAATAAGTATAAACAAGAGCTTAGGACTAAATAATAACTAAGAACACAGTTTCTTTTTTCCATTTCCTGAAAAGTAACTGTTCTGCATCATCTGCACATACAGTACAAGGTTTCTGCCTGACGGCCACGATATCCTCATCTCACCTCACTGCTACAGTATGTCCTTATAGTGTACTATTGTGTGTGTGTGTGTGTGTGTGTGTGTGTGTGTGTGTGTGTGTGTGTGTGTGTGTGTGTGTGTGTGTGTGTGTGTGTGTGTGTGTGTGTGTGTGTGTGTGTGTGTGTGTGTGTGTGTGTGTGTGTGTGTGTGTGTGCAGTGTGTACTTGTATTACTATACAGAGGACAATTTTCCTAGTCCTCATGGTTATTTTATGGTTAAAGATGTGGGATGTTCGGCTTACAATTAGGAAAAGATTCAGTGTGGGATTAGGACTAGACATTAAACTAGGTTTCGTTTAGAGGTTAGGGTTAGAGTTATGTCCGGTTTATACTTTAGTTGCACATCAGTGAGGCACACCAGAAATAGCAGATCTTCAAGATCACAACGCGTCGCAGCATTTTCTTTTAATGACATTCATAAAATTGTCCTCATAAGTATAGTAATCCAAACGTATGTTTGTGTGTGTGTGCGTGCGTGCGTGTCTCAGCATGAGTCAGATCCCAAGCACACACAATGCGTCCCTCCCTCGGCATGAGTCACTGCACAGGGGAGGCGAGTCGGGCTCTCAGCATCCCAGTATGTGAGCGGCAGCACTGATTGGACAAGGCAGCCACAGGCGCGTAGCCAATCGCCAGCCTCGGTCCTGTCCTCCATAGCTGCCGCCGTGTGATTGGTCCAGGTGTTGCAGGGCGAGGAGTGGAGAGATGGAGAGATGGAGAGATGGGGAAAGAGAGAGAGAGAGAGAGAGACTTCTTTCATTGAGTTAGAATGGCTGCAGGCAGGACAATGTGCTTGTTTTTTGTCTTTGAATTGCTTTTGTTTCCCCTCCCCTCTGTAATATTACATTTGTGTTATCCTAAATATTAGATTAAAAATGCTGCTTTTTCATCCACTTGTGTCTGCAAGTCGACCATGACACTCCCTCTCTCTCTTTCTATCTCCCTCTCTCTCCCTTTCTTCTCCTCTCCCTCTGTCGGTCGCTCGCTTTCTTTCTCTGCAAAAAAAGAAATACTGTATGCACGTGCGCAGCAGCATGAAAAGGTCAAGTGGGTTGAAAATTAAAATAATGAAGTCGGTATGCCTTCAGAAGCTCTTTGAGACTTTAATGCCGGGAAGATTAGCAATTTTCTATAGTTTGTTGTTCGTCAGACATAGCAATTAAAGCTCCCACACACATTATGCACACGTCATAAACTGCCTACACGCGCACACATGCACGCACACACACGCGCACACACATGCACACGCACACGCACACGCACACGCACACACACACACACACACACACACACACACACACACACACACACACACACACACACACACACACACACACACACGCTTATATAAGCATACTGTAGTAATCATACATTGTACAAAGACATCCCTTTTACAGTTCCTTACATGTATGGAAATGTATAGCATGTGTGATTTAAGCACACACACACACACACACACACACACACACACACACACACACACACACACACACACACACACACACACACACACACACACACACACATAAAGCAGTGTTAACTTGATCTGACAACCTAAAACAAGTTACCCTCTTGTTGCTCTTGCAGTAACACGTTATTCTTAGTTATTATTATTGTTATTATTATTATTATTATTCAAAAGATCACACACAGCATTTTGAACCCATTGCTAAGGCTCTGTGTTTGTGCATGTGTTAAGGAGGAGCATGTGTATTATTCCACCACCACTGTGGTCTCTGTGGTCGCTGCCAGGTTCCCTGGGAATGCCATGAGTAGGATGGGAACGCACACTCACACATTCCATACTGGGAATAATATAAAAGACCAGTTCAGCAGCTCCAGTGGAATAAGGAGAGAAACACACACACACACACACACACACACACACACACACACACACACACACACACACACACACACACACACACACACACACACACACATTCTCTCTCTCTCGTTCTCTCTCTCTCTCTCTCTCTCTCTCAGGATGATGTGTTGTTTAGAGTGGAGGGATGTGTTTTTTTTTAATCCCTGTGACAACCTCTGCCCGGTTATCCAGTGTTTAGGAGAATGGGCCTTGTATGTGTGTGTTTGTGGCGTACCGCGTACCAGGCAATGCAGAATGAGGGATGTGTGTGTGTGTGTGTGTGTGTGTGTGTGAGTGACCCTGAACAATGACCCTGATTTAGCAAGGCTGGGAAGTGGGCGAACACGAGGCCGAGCCAAAGTGTCCGTGGAACGTCGTGGCGGAGGAGGAGGACTGCCATTATGGGCCCAATACAGTGAGGGGTCTGTGCCAGGACGAGAGGGAGAAGAGACAGAGAGAGGGGCAGGGTGGCGGCATGCACCGCGGCCTGAGAGCGGGCGGGGGGGAGCTTGAAGATAGGAGGGGTGTGTGTGGCATGTGACAGAGGCCTTTTCTGCGTCTCGACAGAGCTGCGTTTGTATGCTGCAGGGCTGAGGAATGCCGCTGTCCAGGGGTGACAAGGGGCATTATGTGGGCCCTCCAATGTCACGGCCGGGGTGTCTTGAAGTGGCGCGCGGAGCCAGCGCGTCAGACAGCACATTGCCGACTCGCATGACGGACGGGAAGCAAGAGTCACGCGTGGCGAGAGAACCCTCACAGCCCAGCCCAGGGGCAGAAGACCTCTCCATCGGCCAAAGTAATATCGGGTCTTGAAGCTTATTGGGACCTGTTCGGTTTAGCTTTACACATAATAGTCAGTGAACGGGGAGGAGAGCTTCCTGCGTGTGTGACAGCTGGCCGGCCCCAGGACAAGGACTGCATGTGTGTGTGTGTGTTTGTGTGTTCCAGCATGAGGATGTGCCGGGTCCAGACAGGGAGAGGCAGCGCGGCAAGCTTGTACAGCTGTGCGAGGGCTCGGAGGGTTAAACCTAGCCGACGCTCTGTCTCACACACACACACACACACTGTGACTGCGGTGTTCTCCCTCCCGATCACACACTGCGACCATCGGCTCGTTCTCACAAATACACCCTGAGGCTGAGGATGGCTGGGGTCGGGGCCACGGGCTCTCGGTTCTCACACTCCGAGCTGCGACCTCGGCGGGGGGACTCAGTCCTTCCCACGGTGCTCCGAGTGGCCGGCCGCTCCACCACCTTGAAATCGTCATCGTCATCATTACCACCGTCTTCATCACCATCAAAATATGAGGCTCCTAGGAGGTACACGTATTTGATTTTATTCACGGTTACTTTTGGTGGTACGGTAGTTAAAATATGACATAGGGCTGTTGCGGTACTGAGATCCTCACCGTTATTGCTTCATGGTAGTTGACAAGTAACATAACTTTGCTGTCAGGAAATCTTCCGTCTCCTGTACTCGGGCTTTCTGGGAGGCACTTTTTTTTCCTGCTCCACATTTTCATCCTCTTTTTGTTCTGTGGTGATATTTTGTCAGTCTTTCTCTTTCTGTGCTTTTCTCTCCCTTTCAGACTATTTTCTGTCTCTTTTCGAATGCCCCTGAGACTTCTGTGTTTCTTTCATTATATTATGTTGAGCTCTGATGACAATTTTTGACTGTTGGTTGTCGATTTTATGCACATCCCTCTTTCTTTGGTGCTGAGACAATCTGTAAAATACAGCAGTTCAATGTATAAAGGAGCGCTCACAACTCTCTCACTGTATACTGTAAAGGTGTAAAGGTGGTGCTCTGGTGACGAGCCACAACTGTGGAGAATCTTGTCCTCAATTTCAGTTTTGCTCCTGTCTCGTCTCATGTATGTCTCTCACTCATCTAACCGTGTCTTTTGTATTGTGTCACTCCAGTCCAGCTGCTGAAATCATCAGACCTCGGTCGTCACAGTCTTCTCTATCTGAAGGAGATTGGGCATGGCTGGTTCGGCAAGGTGAGCTATCGCCCCTTATTATTTTCTACACACGGCACACACACACACACACACACACACACACACACACACACACACACACACACACACACACACACACACACACACACACACACACACACACACACACACACACACACACACACACATGACATGATACACAGACACCCGGTAGCTGGGTCTCATGACACGATACATCATCGTCTGCCTTAATTGTTTCATTTGATAGTTTTCACCCGGCACTTCTATAATGTGCCTTGTACCCTATGGAATGTGTGGGTAATGTGATGATGAGCTCACGTTAGCCAGGCTAATCTTTGGCTCTAGTATCAGCATGTTGGGTCCATGGGAGAAGTGTCGAAATGCACTTTCACAGCAAATTCCTTACAATTACCATGCTGGGACAGCACTGTGTGGATCTGCTCAGCGGCTGTCCCATTTATTTATTCATTTTAAAAGATCCCCATTAGTCTTCCTGCAGGGTCCGGAATCCATTACCTCATTCATCATCATATGCAATTGTGTTAGGTTCTGTACATCATCTTACAATTAGTCACATTTGTCTCAAGGACCATCACCAGAGAACAAGAAGAAGACATTTTTTAAGACATATGTGTGTGTTCATATATGTTCAAGTAATGTGTTCTGAAATTATATTAGATTGAGGATTTGCTGTTAGATTGACATATGTGAAGGGGCAGCTATTCCAATGATTGATGGTACAATACTGTACGTTTGTTTTAAGGCATGGTAGCCCATCTCCTGTTGTTCTGGTGAAATGACTATAATATGTACGTATGTATGTATTGTACCTTACTGCATTTTATCATTAAACTGTATAAACTTGGGTTTAGTATAATAAATGCTATTGCTGAAGAATGTGACTGTGCTTAAGGCAAGTCTTTTCTCTACTGGTAACCATAGCAGTTTACGATGTTTGTTCTTATTTGGGGCATTATAAGACTAGTCTAGATTTGTAGTTTCCTCAGTACTTTTGTTTGCAGAGGGCCATTCAGTTGAACAATAGTCCAGGTGACTTAAAATTAAAGAGGGATAAATCTCAGACTCTCGATTTGTACATTTGTATATTTAGTGTCAGCAATGCCATTACATTTTTTCCCCCATTAATTGTGCAGCCTTTCTGTACACTACTGTTTTCAGGGTTGCCTGATAATTACAGTCCATAGACAACATATTAAACATTCAACATCTTTTCTGTAAATGTTTTGTTGCTCATTCACTTTCTTAAGAGGATCTAGAGTTTAGTATATTATGGACGTAACAAACAGCATGATGATTTTCTTTGCTTTGATGTCACTCTATAAGTAATCCAAAGTCTTTATTAAAGAGCTATGTTATGTAAGATATTAATTTATTTTTATCTTGGTATGAGGTGATGGTTTTGTAGAGTCTATGCTGAAATGTATATCTATGCAAAGACCATAATATGGAGAGATTTGAGGAGCAAATATCCACCGGCTATATTTAAGTCTTTAATTGTGTTGATATTCTCCTGGTGATGTGGAGTCCGTCTTTCTGTGGAGATTGTGCTTTGAGCTTTGTGTTTTATTTTTCTCCTCTTTACTAGTTTTATTTTGATCATTCCCAGTCAATTTGTGTTTGGTTGCCTGTTACTTTGAAATGTACATACTGTAAGGTTCTCTGAAATGACTGTTAGTTGGTCTTTTTTGTTATTTCCGAATCTACATTATATCAAATAGACAGTTTTATTAGCATTCCTTTGTGTATGCATATGGGTTACAAATGGAAAATAATTCTGAAAAACTATTCAAGGCAGAAACTATGTGCTGAAAATAGCAGATCTACACTTTGATCATGTACAGTAGTAGCTATGTTCGGTGCAGGACACTATCGTACGACTAAGAATAAATCAGACTTTAGCACTTCTTGGTTCAGCTCTCCGGGTGTTACATCATAGGCTCTGGGCATAACTGTTGTCCCGGGTTTCCAGATGATTGCATACCCCCCATTTCCTGTTCCGGGTTAATTTCTCCATACAGTTGCTTCGTTTGATTGGCTCTGCAGCAGATTTGAACCGGAAACACATTATGAAAGTATCATACTGTATGACACCTTCATATACATTACATTACATTACAGTCATTTAGCTGACGCTTTTATCCAAAGCGACTTACAATAAGTGTATTCAACATAGGTAGGGAACGAAACTACTAATCACCAGAAGTCTTAAGTGCATTTTCTGCAAAAACAAGCAACCAAGAGTATACCTAGCGCTAAGGTAAAAGTGCAATATATCAGCTACCTACTTTCTTAAACAGATGAGACAAAATAGCAAAATCAAATGAGCAAGAGCTAAAACAAATAAGTGTATCGACTAAACAAGATCCAATAAAACAATACAACAATAAAACAAGAGTTTGTACAACTAATATGTGTGTACCTTCTCCTGGAAACCCGGGACTACTATTATGCACAGAGCCTATTACCATTTCAATTCTCTATAGTCACATTTTGCTCTTGCTTGCTTACATACAGTACATGCCACATGATGACCTCCCTCTTCATCTGTCTGTGCATTGGTGCTCGGGCCCTGTGCTGACTGACTCTGTGCGATTTGCCCTTGTCTTTGCCAGGTTCTGTTGGGTGAGGTGAATGCGGGCCTCAGTACCACCCAGGTGGTGGTGAAAGAGCTCAAAGCCAGTGCCAGTGTTCAAGACCAGATGCAGTTCCTGGAGGAGGTTCAGCCATACCGGTCAGAACAACAGACTCACACTGTAGAAATTAGATTAGTGACTGTTGCATAGGAACTCTTATAATAGTTGGTATGGTTTTGAAATATACATTGTCTCTCCTCTGTGTGTGTGTGTGTGTGTGTGTGTGTGTGTGTGTGTGTGTGTGTGTGTGTGTGTGTGTGTGTGTGTGTGTGTGTGTGTGTGTGTGTGTGTGTGTGTGTGTGTGTGTGTGTGTGTGTGTGTGTGTGTGTGTGTGTGTGTGTGTGTGTGTGTGTGTGTGTGTGTGTGTGTGTGTGTGTGTGTGTTCGTTCTTCTGGCAGGTCTCTCCAGCACCCTGCTCTGCTGCAGTGCCTGGCCCAGTGCTCAGAGGTCACTCCCTATCTGCTGGTCATGGAGTTCTGCCCTCTGGTGAGACCCTGTTATCAATATCAGTTTGGTATCGTGGCATTTTGAGTCCAGGTTAACCACTTTCTTTCTTTTCTTTTTTTGTGCTTTTTACCCTTTTTACTTTTTCTCCCCAATTGAGTAGTTTTGCCAATTAATTCCTCCCCAGTCCCAAAGACATTTTGATTTAATTGATTGATTGAATACGTTATTAGTCAGAAATGTAAACGGCACGTGGTACAGTAAGACATTAAGGCTAAAAGGATAACACAAAAAAAGGCACTGCTGTTGCAATCTGGGAACCCATCGTCAAAAAAAAAATCTGTCTTGAGAGATTACCTCTGTTGCATCCTACCGACTCACCTGCCAGTGAGGAGCCCCCACCGGGAGGATGTAGAGCCTTCGTCCTACTCCTCCCGCCCAACACTCTCTGCAGACAGGTGCCGTCCCAGTCCCGCTATTTTTGCTATTCGTCGTATGTCAAAGTATGTAGGGCTTTACGTGGCTAAGTAGACAGATTAACGGTTTGAAGGTGAAATACATTCTTAAATTCTTTAATTCATTCAGCACTTTCTTGGTTAATAGTTTGTGTGGCCTGTTTGTGTCCTCTTCATCAGGGTGATCTGAAGAGCTACCTCCGCAGTTGCCAGGCAACTGACTCGGAGACACCCGACCCTTTGATCCTTCAGCGGATGGCATGCGAGATCGCCTCGGGGCTGCTGCATCTCCACAAATACAACTTCATACACAGGTAATGGTGGGTCCACAGTGTAAAAGTACTCAAGTGAAAGTCCTGTATTCATGATGTTACTTACGTAAAAGTGCTAAAGTGTTGGCATCATATATACTTGTAGTACCAAAAGTCAAGGTACTTATTATGCAGAATGTCTCATTTCACAAGATTTTTTTATCTTTATTTTTTTGTTTTTCAAAATCTTTAAAAAATTGCAGATCTACTTGTAGGTCGGCTGTTTTCCAATAGTCAGAGTATAAAAAAGGGCTTCATTGGTTAATGTAAGTTTTGTAAGTGCAATGGAGTAAAAAGCACAATATTTGCCTCTGAGATGTAGTGAAGTAGAATAAAGTATTGAAAATGGACATACTAAAATAAAAGTACCTCAGAATTGCACTTAAGTAGGCTACATTACTTGAGTAAATGTTCTTAGTTAATTTCCACCACTGGGTACAGGTCCTTTGCGTCAGCAGCAAGTGTCTTAACCATAATGGACTGTGCTCCCCCTGCTGGTCTCTCCCTGCAACAACATCCTGGTGCTGCCTGAGTGATTATCACAGACTCCAGCATCAGTGATTTTGTTGCCGGGGGTGAACCCCTCTCTCTCTCTCTTTCTCTACCCTGTAGCGGCTGCCATTGCTATGGCAACCAATAAGTGGCTTCACGGCTGATGAGTTCCCTGTAGTTATAGGTATATAGATGACATCAACAATTACAATTAGTACAGACAGACACAATTAGTGTCTAAGTCATTGTGCTGCCGGGTACAGAAGTGTCAGAGAAGCCATTGCAATGAATAGAAACTAGTGGAGCATATTGCATAACAATGCTGCTATACTTTTCACTAAACCTGTGTTTTCATCTATGGAAGAGTATTGTGAGTACATCTCGGTTAGTATACATGTACAAAAACACTATAAGTGTATAAAAATGGTGTTGTCCTAATGCTTTCATTACTCCAGACAAACTCCCACACAGCTGCAAGAATGATGATGAGGATAGGTTGCAATATAATGGCATTTTTAGAGGGAAAGCTGATTTCTCTGTCTTGTTCCGACAGTGACCTGGCCTTGCGGAACTGCCTGCTCACTTCAGAGATGACCGTTAGGATCGGAGACTATGGCCTCTCCCACAGCCGGTATAAGGTACCGTACCCCACCAAGTTTACTCCAGTGATTTCTGTATTAGGTTCTCAACCTGTGGGTCAGGACATGATTTTGGGGGGGTCCTCAGATGCCATTAACACATCGACCGCCAGAGGTTAATCTCATAATGTACTCACCAGTGCCAAGGTGTTTTTGTTGTTTTTTTGTTTTTTTCATGTCGCCATAGATCTTGTTAAAATCCTTAAGATTGAGCCGTACAAAGTCTGTTTACATCCGCGACATCTCAACGTATCTCCCAGTGAAAATCACGTGTCAAACGGGGCATCCATGTTGTAGTTAGAGCGGATTACGTTAAACAGTGAAATGCGAGGAGAAAAAACTACAGGAAGAGAATTGAGTTTCAGTTTCGTCTGTAGAATGGGAGCGGACGTGATCGTCAAAACCGGATCCCAAATAATTCCGTTTCCGGTCATCAAACCGGAAACGGAAGTGGATCAAAAAAATTCCGAAAGTGAACCCGGACATTTATAGCGCGAAAAGACCGTGGACCGTAGGGCTACGGTCTCGGTGCTTAACAGTTGGATTTAACGGACCGTAGGACTACGTTCTTGGCGGTTAATGTGTTAAAGTGACAATTTAAGGACTTTTAATACCTAATACCGAAAAATAAAATAAATGAAATGAGTAAAGACCATTACTGCATCAAAAGTAACAAACTATACTATAAAAACTGGTCAAACATTGGCCAAATTGTCAAATAATATAAGAAAGAGGCAAAAAAAACACAATATTTATCTGTGGAACTGAGTCAAACTAAATGTAATGCCTCAACTCCCACATTCCACATGCTTGTCAGGATGGGGGTCCCCAGTTCAAATATGATTATTTTGGGGGGTTCTCAGTTCAAATATGATTATTTTCGGGGGTCGCGGCCTGAAAAGGTTGAGAACCAGTGATGTAACCAGTCACTGTTTTATGTAACTTGTCACTGTCAGTAAACACACTAAACATGCTCATCTTTTGTCCCGTAGGATGACTACTTTGTGACCCCAGACCAGATTTGGGTGCCCCTGCGCTGGATTGCCCCAGAACTAATTGATGATGTCCATGGGAACCTCCTGATAGTTGACCAAACCAAGACCAGCAATGTATGGTGAGCTTCTCATGACATCACCACTACTATAAACTGATCCAGGATCACAGTACTACAAACTGATCCAGAGACATTCAGGATCACAGTATTACAAAGTGATCCAGATGCACAGATACTTACAAATTACGGTAACATTCTTGATCACAGAAATTGGTCAGGACTCAATGACGCAACTCTTTTGTGGATAATTAAGCATTCCACTGCAAAGAAGAGCTAGCCTTTGCATGAATTTTATTGATTATAGTACTATATATGGATTTTTGTTTTTACAAGGTTGAAAAAAGTAATCAAAAAAAATCAGCAAATAAAACACATGAATATATATTCTTCATGTTGTATAACCACTAAAGCCTGTATGACAAATAGGGCAGACACGTTGTGAGTTGTGAGCAGACACGTTGTAGAGTGGCTATTTTCACTATTTTAAAAATGTTTTACACCCAACAGCAACGATATGCTATTATTTGAGAAAAAAATCTAACTTCTTTTTCATTTTATTTATTTTTTAATCTTTTGAGAATGTTCCCAAAATAGGATGCCAGGATTAATGTGGTCAATGTGGTGTTTTCCAGGGCTTTGGGGGTGACTATGTGGGAGCTGTTTGAGCTGGGCGGTCAGCCCTACAGACACTACTCTGACAGACAGGTGCTCACATACGCTGTGAAAGAACAGCAGCTCAAACTGCCCAAACCGCAGCTGAAAATCCCCCTGAGTGAACGCTGGTAAGACACATAACGCACGCGCACACACACACACACACACACACACACACACACACACACACACACACACACACACACACACACACACACACACACGCACACACACACACACACACAGTGTTATTTCCATGCCTCATTATAGACAGTACAGATGATTAATAGACATAATCCTCTCAACTGACCAATCAATGCCAGCACATTAAATAATAGCCAGCCTGTCCTGCTTTCAAAATCAATATCTTTTTATGCTTGTGCATCAAGCCACTGTGGTAATATTTCCTCTTCACTAGAAATAAAACAGATGATCGATATTCCTAATGTTCTTTATGTTCACTTTGACATCATCCATATTAGACATTTTGTCTTTCTGTTAGTCCAGGTAAAAAAAAAATCATAAAAGCATGAAACTCGTTACACCTGTACAGTTTAGGGCCCTGAACATTTTCCGAAATGGTGCTGTCCACTATGTTTTTATGGTCAAGGATTACAATTATACACACAACATACAATATCATAAACCATTCAGGTGAATCGTTGATTCACCTGAATCTGAGAAGATGCAGAATGACATTTCAGGATTTCAAGCATCATGTAAATCTTTAATTTACAATCACTCTTTGAGGCGACGCAGTCTGATCATGATTCTTTGATATTCTCATTTACCTGAGGAAGAGTTGCTTCTGTTTTTCAGTCAAAGTCAAAGTATCAATACTGCAATGTAGAAATACTCTGTTACAAGTAAAAGTCCGGAATAAAAAAATTACTTGAGTAAAAGTACAAAAGTATTGTCATCAAAATGTACTTAAGGTGCCAAAAGTAAAAGTGCTCATAATGCAGAATGTCCCATTTCACAAGTTATCATTAAGTCAAAAATATATAAAAAGTTGCATTGCGACGTTGTGAGCTTGTAGATCGGCTATTTTCAAATAGCCAAAGTTTAAATAGGGCTGGAGTGGTTAATATATGAAGTACAATATTTCACAGAGCATGACCTGATGTTAACTTTCTTTCACCCATACTTGAGCTGTTGATGAAGCTGATACATAATTTATTTCACAGTACTTTATATCGCCATATTGGTAGTTTAATTAACAGGTTAGTGTCTACAGTATATCACATCTAAATGTAAAACAAATATGGTGCTTACTTAAATAAACCATGTGTATTTGTTTTCCCTGTTCAATCTGCCTGCCTTTAAATAAATTCACCTGTGAGTAACAATACGTTCCGTATTTCTTTTCCCTCCTCTGTGCCTGGCTTTTCTCTGTTCGCTCTCATCTCCGCCCAGGTATGAGGTGATGCAGTTCTGCTGGCTGCAGCCGGAGCTGAGACCCTGCACCGAGGAGGTGCACCTCCTGGTGACCTACCTGTGTGCCAAAGGCTCCAGCGAGGCGGAGGAGGACTTTGAGCAGCGCTGGAACGCCCTCAGACCCAACCTGCTCGGCAGCGCCTCTCACGCGGCCGCGTCCACGGCCCCGCCCCTGACCCCCAGCCCTGGCCTCGCCCCCGCCCCACCGGGCACGACCCAGACGCAGGCGGCGGAGCTGGCCTCCTCCGCCACCTCCTCGTCGTTCCCCCTCCTGGAACACTTCTCCGACAGCTTCCACTCCGACACCGGAGACGACCTGCTGACCGTCACGGAGAGCATCCACGGCCTCAACTTTGAGTACAAGTGGGAGCAGGCCAGAGCCGAGCAACCGTACTGCTCCTCCTCCACCAGTGGACCGCTGGGCCAGGGAAACCCCCACTACCAGGACATCTACTACCCCATGAAAGGAGGCACCTCGGGGGGCTGCAAGTCTGATAGCTTGGCCTCCGCCGTCTCCCCTTCCTATTACGAGCCCGATCACCCAGGGGTGGTCCCGGTGCTGAGTGCCCACAGTCCCTCGGTCAGCAGTGAATACTACATTCGCATCGAGGAGCCAGTAGAGTGTAACATCGACTTGGATGACAGCGCAATGATCGATTACAGCCCCGGACAGGAGGCCAGCAACAGCAGGCTGTCCTCTTCGAGTCGGACCAGTTTGCCTGCGGCCCAGCCCAATGCTTACTGGTCAGCGGCCAATAATGGCAAACACACTGCCTATGACTCGGACGCAAGCCCCACTGTCTCCCTAACGATGGAGCCGTTGCTTGGACAGTCCAGCACCAGCCCTGTACAGCTACGCCATTCCCATACCGGCCTCTCTCTTAGCCACAAAGATAGCATTTACTGTGAGCCGCTGCCCGCCAACACGACGGGCAGCCAATCCTCTGTAGCTAAAGAAGAAACAACAGCAGAGTCCCAAAAGAGCCTTCTTTATCCACCGGGGAGATTGGATAACCCACGGGGCGTGTCACAAGCAATAAGCAGCCCCAGCTTAGGATTCTGCGATCCCTACCTAGAATCGAACAAGGGAACCACGGCAAGGAGCACAGTTAGCGAAGCCTACTATGACATGATGGGTCCTTTCAAGAAGCCTCTACCTATTGCTAACCATATTAGCATTGATGTAGAGACAGGGGATGGCCTGGTGGTAGGCCGGGGGAGGGTTGGGAACTCCGAGGATGATGGGGACCTCTTCTCTGAGGGCGAAGCCACCAACTGGACATCCAACCATTCAGCTAACAACAACAGCCTGAGCCTTGATGGCAGGCAGACCGGCAGTGGGCTGGACAGCTATCTGGACCTTAACTACACCGCACCCTCCACAAATGTGATAGATCTGAGGCCTGTGACCAAGGCCAACGTGAGCACCTTCAACAACTCAAGGTCTTTTGGCTACTTGGAGGCCACAGGCAATGAAATGAAAGAGTTAGGCACATACATCCAAGTGTGTCACCAAGAAAAAGAGGAAACTGTCTCTCAAGTGGACACGCCCATCTCAAGTATTGATTATCTTTCTCGCTCCAACTTGAAAGCAGTGGACAAACGAGAGGGGGACAGTAAAAAGCCATCTATACTCACCGGAGAGCGACTGCACTCTGAGCCTCAAATGATACCCGAGGTCGGCTATATCAAATCTCCATCCTCTTACATGGAGGCTCACACAGAGCAAATACGAATTTTGTCGGATCAGCAGAGAGCAAATATCTGGGACGTTCCGTCAATCATGAAAGACGCAAAGGTCACTGTGGGGGTCCCGGGAGGCGTGGGGGGTACGTGGCAGAGCCATCCCGAGATGTCCGAGTCAAGCAGAGGGTTTGACAGTGGTGTGGGTGTCAGACACTCGGGCGCCAGCCTCATTGACATGGGTGACTGCAGTGACGACGACGACATCACAGATATTACATCGGGCATTTTTGCTGACTTCAACCTGGACTACGCTGAGGTGGAGGATGAGGATCTCAGCCCATTGAAGAACCCTGTGGGAACTCCCGACTCTGAAGACACCCTTGACCTGTCCTGCTCAGCTACCAGCCCCTGTGACCAGGCTTTAAGCCCAGACGCCTTCAACACCCCCATCCTGCCAAAATCCCTGGACAGCGGCTATGACACGGAGAACAATGAGTCTCCAGAGTTCATCTTCAGGGAGCTCGGAGATGCCCATGGTGATGAGGGGAGCCCTGGGCTGGGTGGGGAACCTGAACTGGTCCTGCAGGTGGATCTGAATCAAGGGTTCTCCGTTTGCACCTCCTCTGGCAGCAAGGAGCTACAACTGAAAGGCCTGAGTAACAAGAACCCATACAGGGACTCAGCCTACTTCTCTGACTACGATGCTGAGAATGACAGGAGCCCTCGAGACGTAGGCACCAACTTTTTTTCTGGTCCTGGTGATGGCTTACATCCTGGCAAACTGAGTTTGACCATAGAAGATGATGTTATCAAACCGCAGGTTGACACTGAAAGACATTTGACTAATCTGAGGCGAAACAAAAGCTGTCTCATGGTGAACTTTGAACGGGGCAGTCCCGGCTCACCGGCCTCCCACACGCCTGGGCTGTCCATGCTGTCGCCGTTCCCACCGGAGATGGGGGGCTGCCTGACCAAGGAGGCCGCCCCTGCTGAGGATAACCTGGGGTTGGAAACGGAGCAGACCGTAGAGGACCCCTCAGAGTGTAACTCCTCCATTGTCTCTGAGCCCTCCTCCATGGTCCAGGAGGGGTCGTCGAATCACGACCAACCGAACAGAGGCTCCGAGGACTATTCCCCTGTTCAGTCCCTGACCTCAGAATCGACCGTAACCGACTCCGGAGAAGAGGGCTCCAAAGACAACGAGAACGAGGAGGAATTGACGGAAGAAGAGGAGACGCTGGAGTTCAACCACATATCGGAGGAGGACGCAGGGGACCAAAGCGTGACAATAGATGCAGACGATTTCGAGGACATTGACGCGGAGGAGTGCGACTCACAGGACAGCATATGCGAGGATTCCAACGGTGATTCCAACGGTGAATCCAACGGCCCGACCGACCTCTCCTCGTCCTCCTCGTTCCTGGAGCTGTGCGGGGAGGACGTCCGCGCCCCGCTGGAGGAGGCCGAGGAAGAGGACGACTCGGACGACAGCGAGTCGGACGAAGAGCTGCGAACCTACAACATCCAGGAGGAAGAGAGCGAGGAGAGCGAGGCAGAGTCTCCCATAGTGCCGGTGGTGGTGAGCGACTGCAGCCGGGCGCAGCACCTCCGCAGCCTCCTGAGGATGCCCACGCTGCTCACCGAGTCCTTCTGTGACGAGCTGGAGCGGAAGAAGAAGGCGGTGTCCTTCTTTGATGATGTCACCGTGTTCCTCTTTGACCAGGTCTGTATTTCAATCTGTCAAATTGTACATTATGAACGCAATAAATTAAGATTACAACGTTTTTAAGGGATGTTTTTTGACTGACTTTCAGGAGAGCCCCACAGGAGTGCTGTCTGACTACATCCTGTCTGGAGGAGCAGCAGAGCCCAATGAGGAGGAAGCTCCAGAGGAGTTGGAAACCGGCAACATCCAGCCACAACCAAACCCTGAAGTTGACACTCGACCCCAAGCGACATTCTCTGATGACATAGACGGGAACAACTCAGAAGAAGGTGCTATTATCAAGGGTGTTCGGAACTCTACTGTATGAAAATAGAACATTTACTGTATAAACTATTTTTTGAGGCTTTTCTGCCGTTATTTGAATAGTCTAGAGCATGGGTCTTCAACAGGGGGTCCTCGGAGTTACTACAGGGGGGCCGCCAAATCTGGGGGGGTCCTGATTCATCTCTCACTCAGCTAAGGGGTCCTTGGCCTGAAATACATTGAAGTCCTCTGGTCTAGAGAAGAGTGACAGGAAACGGGGAGAAAGAGATGGGGAGTGACACGCAGCAAAGGTCGTCGGGCTTGGGGATCGAACCCGCGACTCGCTGTCAGGCTGCGCCTTAACCCATTAAAACCGGGAATGCATTTGTGTAACCACTTAAACCATTATTTTATACTTTGGCTTTTCAAAAATAGCAGATCTACAAGCTCATAGCGTGGCACGCTATGAGCTTGTAGATCTGCTATTTTTTTTTTTTTTTTTTTAACATTTGTTCAAATCTATTTTTAAAGCAAACATTTTTAACTCAAATCTTTGCTTCTGGGGGGGTCCCTGGAACAAAACATTTTCAGATGAGGGTCGGCGGCCAAATACATATGATTTATAGGTCCTTGACATGAAAAAGTTTGAGAACCACTGATATAGCAACATAGGTTTTTCAGAAAACTGTTTTTCTGAAGAAAAAAAACATTTATAAACTCTCAGAGTTAAATTACGGATTTTACTGTGTAAATTGGCAACCTGGATGGGTTTCAGTAACTGTGACCGTGTGCTTGTGTGCTTATGTATTCAGGAGGTTATGAGTGGGAAGATGACCTTCCGTTGATGTCCAACCCATCCAACCCTGCTACTGTCCCAGAGCCCTCGCCTCCCCCATGTCCCCCCAGGAGTCCCGAGACTTGCAAAACGGTGGCCGTGTCATACAACCGCTTCAGTGTCTCTCGATTCTCCATCACACAAGTTTCTGACCCCAACATGGGCTCAGGTGCAGGTCTGTATCTTCTACAAAGAGTTATCCTCACTTTGTAAACACAGTATTGAAGCTAGGAAAGCAGATCGTTATAGAGTGGAAAATCTTCAAAGCATCAAGGCTTCAATAAACCAACAAGGCTTCAATAAACCAACATCTAATACTCTTCTATTCTGTGATCTTGTCATGGATTTCCGTTACGGAATTCTTAAAATGTCTTGGACTCTGTTAAGATGAAACTCAAACAACAGAGACAAAAAAACAAGGCAAAGACACCGATTGGTTTTTAGCTCATGAATGGATCTTTAAATTTGCTGCAGCAAATGAAGGCAGACTTAGACATTGGGATCAAATGGCCCTCGAGTGGTTCCTTGTCTTAAACTTCTCTATCAGTTCATCAGCTTAAATACACAGACATTCGTATACCTGGTATTCCAAACTTATAAGTTGACATTTAGATGAGAATCATAGATCTCCTTGTATAACTATCTAGTCTCCACACTGTCTGACTGTCCAGCAAAAGATGACCTGCTAGGGGTTAAAGGCCAAATACAGGGCTATTTCCAGAACAAGACTACAGGAACATAGTACTGGTTACTTTTGAACATAGTTATTACAATGATAACTCTATGATACTAATAATTGCTATCACATTCTTTCTCCTGTTGTTCCACAGGCAACAGTGAAGATGGAGAGAGGGAGTGAGAGAGAGAGAGAGAGTGCCATTGCTCTGACTGGATGAGGATGATCGCAGGTCCTCGCAAACAGAACCGCAGCTCTCTACAGTCATATTATATCTAGATGTTTTACAGAGTTTTATTTTTATCGACCTTGGGGGTCATCTGACCTCGGTGACCCTTTATGAGACAGTGCCTCATATCTTAGTGAAACACACTCGACGATTTGTGCACTTTTGCTCTTATTTTAATTTCTTAGGGAAAGCACGATAGCTGCAGGGATGACAGAGTCGAATGAAGACGACCGCGAAGTGAAGGTGAAACGAAATCATGTTGTGATGAATTAAAAGATACCAATATATTAAAGTTCTAACATACAATACAGAACAACTGTAACTTATTTGCACAATTCAGCATTAGTGTCCATTAGCAACTTAACAGCTCATAGTTTAGTGAAACGAAACGAGAAAAGAAAAAAAAGAGTCAAGTGACTGGTTTTCATTGCTGCTCTTCTCATTGGCTGCCTTGGTCCATTTGCTTTCTCATCGATCAGATCCTCTTATAAAGACTGTTACAACTATTGTAACAGTAGATACGCCTGATTTATACATAGTTGCGCGCTGGTGTCGCACGTCGACAATAGCCAAACGACAAGCTCACAGCGCGTTGCACCGCGACACGCAAGCTTGTAGATTTGCTATTTGCGCACGTGACACCGGCACGGAACGAAGTATAGCGGGGATTTTAGTACATTAGGATGCTGCTGTGGATATCCAAAGACAACACCCACACCCCATTCAATAATAGCAGCGGGTGGTGTTGTGTTGGCAAGTGGGAGGGGGGGTTATAATGTACAGTGCCCCTGAACCTGTTTTTACACCCTGCCAAAGCCTACATGTTTAGGGGAGGCCTCACGTGTAACGAACGACACAGCAAAATCCAGTGTTCATTTAAAAATTGAAGTAATTATAAATAAGACTATCTCTCTGGATTTTGCTGCGTATACAGAGATTTCTTTCAGAGAGAACATTCAGGGTTCCATATGTTCTGTTATGATGATTAGACACATACATCCTTTAGCTACACCTCACTGTTTGGTCAGTGATGACTTATACGTTTGTATGCGTCTACAGTATAAAGCACTTTGTGTGGTCAAACCCCCAGACTATATTATGTACAATTGATGGCTCTGTTGCTGTGCATCTTCCCATCCTGGAATGAAACGAGTGGACTCACGACGATCCCTATATTTATGTTTGCCGTGTCAGCTACAGTACAGGTTACACTTTGTTTGGTAGCATAAACTAGCTTTGCTCATGTTACATTTGATCTGCAAGAGGATGACGGTAAAGGGACAGAGAGATGTTGAGTATCGGTGACATCGGGAGAGAACGCTCTTCTCTCCGCTGAGCTCACGTTTTAGTGCGAAATTGCCTTTGAACACAATTCAGCAGTGACATGGCAATATATATCAGCCATAAACGGTGAATGTCACTTACATCTTTATGTATCCTTTAAGTCTACCTACAGTACACGGTCCAATTACATGATGTATTCTATTACACGTATGCTGAATGCCTAGGTTTGGGGTGTACAAAATCAAAACGAAAAGAGGTACTTAGGACTTCTCTCTCATATACTGTATGAATGTTATCTACATGTAGTAGTTAGACTTGAATTTTACTACTGCTGTATTGACGGCTCCCTCCCCTTCTCTGTTCTTCTGTAGCTCAAAGTGCCAATTCTGTTTCTTCTTAAGGTTAACGTATACTTTGTCCAACGGCCGTGTCCTGTGACAAAGACAACACGCTTTCAACAATCCTTTTTACAGTTGTAAACGCGTCACTTTTGTCACGCGACACGGTCGTTTGACGAAGCATAAGTTATCCTTTTAGCTTGCCTTTCAAGTTGTTCAAGAAGAGAACACATTACTTGTATTTTTGTATGACTATATATATATTAAAAACACAATCTACCAACAATAGAGGATGTTCATCTCTCAAATTTGCCAAAGAGATAGCCTATTACGAAGCCCCATTGGTTAACATGGAAGACACTTGTTGAGAAGGTGAGGAGGGTTGCTCCGTGCACCAGTAGTAACATCATTGCTGTGTTTCCATTTTCCCCTCACAGTCATGGCTGTTGTAGTATCCCAAACATAAATTCAAATACATTTTTCCTTCTTGTGTCTCTGACTTATTGTGTCTTGTTTAAATGTGAGAGATGTTACACACATTCAAAAGCCTGGTATATGATAAAATAATGATATGGGTCATTCCTATTATTCACTATTCAATGCTATTTGTGCTGGATGATATGACTTCACCTGTCGATAATTAAGTGTGATTGCCTGTGAATTTGAACTACAGTATCTCTCTCTCTAATGGTTGTCAAATATATGCTGTACTACTCTACAACCATGCAGAACAGTTATGTAACATTTTGTATCAAATATGTCATAATAATCATTGACATAATGAGACAGATAGGTAACGGGAGAGGACGTAAACAAACATACAGTATTTTATTATTTGATATAATGGCATATGATAAATCTCTCCCTGGCTGTGAAGGTCTCTCGCCCCATCATTCAGTTCTTTTTTTTTTATAGCGCAGCAACGACTAGGGTGAGAGACATAGACAAACTTAAGTATATAACGACTTCTGTGAGAAAAAGAATGAAAGAGAAAGAAGGGATAGGTTTTCATTTCAGTTTCATTATTTCAATTTTGAAATATAACATCCAAAACAATAATTGAAGTATTTTAGACATGACTCCTTGTGACATAGATTATGAAAACAAATATTTCAGTGTTTAAGTTGTGTCTCTGCTCTTGCATCTTTGGAAAGCAAAAGAACAGAATATTAATCAGTCAGAATAGAACATTGCCTTGAGTAAATGGTATGTTGACTATTAGCACATATGCATTATGAAGATATAAGGTTGTAGATTCAAGTCTTATCTATGGTATCTCTACACTTAACATGAACATTTTGACAGTTTCCATTACCATACCAGGGGAAAGTGCTTGGGAGTCAAGACTGTCTATCTAAATCCTGACTTTTGGGAGTCAGCATGCCAATTAGTGTTCAGTACAAGGATTTAGATAGTGAGAAGAAAGGATATAACCAAGCAAATGGAAATGTATTGTTTAAAGGAATCTTTTACGGAGTTGTACTTCTCTCGAAATTACTCATATCAAACCAGTTATAGTATATACCAGTGGTTCTCTACCTTTTCAGGCCATGACTCCCCACTGTGGCACTGTATAATCATATTTGAACTGGGGACCCCCCACCCCACCCCACCCTGATAAGCATTTGGAATTGTAGGAGTTGAGGCATGACATTTTTGTTTGACTCGGTTCCACAGATAAATATCGTGAAAATAGCAGAGTTTTTTGCCTCTTTCTTATATTTACCATTTTTTTGGTGAGTATTTTGTAAGGTTCTTATCCGTTGATGTTTCTTTTTGCCAGTGGTGGAAAGTAACTAAGTACATTTACTCAAGTACTGCAAGTAATTTTTTTTTGTATTTTGACTACTGGAGTATTTCCAATTTCCAGTACTTTTACTTCTACTTCACTGTATCTCAGAGGCAAGGCAAATATTGTACTTTTTGCTCCACTACAATAGTTGGAAAACGTTAGTTACTTTGTAGATTGATTATTATTACAAAACATAGGCTACAGTATAAACCCTTTAGGCCATTTGAAAATAGCCGATCTACAAGCTCACCTGCCATTTTCAAAAGATGTTTATACATTTGAAAAACTTGTGAAATGGGACATTAATTCTGCATAATGAGTACTTTCTAATATTTTTACTTCAGTAATAAACTTAAAGTACTTTTTCCATCATTGCTTTTTACATTTGAGGAAGCCCCGCCGTGAAGCAGGGCATCAAAAAATTAGTTGATACTCATAATGGTCCTCCCCACGGAAATCTTTAGTAAAAGGCGAAAGATTTATACGATCTGAAGAGAACCAAGAGTGTACTACCGAATGTTGCAACTGGACCCCAATATATTTAATGACATAGCAACTTTGGTCACGTTCTACAAAAAAAACTAATTTTAACATGCACACTCTACTGAGAGTGAATAAAATAACTCAGAATTCTGCGTTTAAATACTACAACGAAACACTACAGATAAAATAATACGTTGAAATTAAATGAGTTTCTCACAACACAAGCGCTTTGCACGATGGGAAAAGCCTGAGCTCCATTTATTGGCTGAACACAATCACGTGTCATTGAAGGGTACCGCCCCTTGTCCCTGCATGACGCAGTATCTCAGTTGTGAGTATCTCTCATCAGTGTTAACCTCACTCCGTCAAATGGAAGAAGCTTGCGACACACATTTTGTTTCACAGCGTACTTGCATCTGAGACTTCGGGCGCAGAATCGATGACAGACGGAGTTTCATTTTTTCAAGCTACTAGGCAGGTGATTGGATGATCCCGCCCCTAGCAGCCGCTGATTGGTTCGTATGCGCAGCGGTTCGGGCAGCTTTACTCTGTGAGCAATCCCAGACCCTCCTTCCTGAAACCAAATGCAATGCAATGCATGAGATTTCCGGAGGGAGGGGGTGTTTACCAGGCTACATCAGTGTTGCCATGTCTGCTTATTATAAGCGACTTTGGGTTTATTTGTCTGTTTTCCTCCGAGGTGGAAAGACTGGTGACGCGAGGTTAATTTTTCTGTGGTACATACCTACCATAGAGTTAAAAATAAGCTTCATGCAGGCTTTTGAAAATCCTCCGGTTGCCCCGCCCAATTCCCCCTCATGTCACATGACACCATGCTTTCCAGTTGTAAACAAACAGAGAGGTCTCCATTATTACAAGCTCCCTTATGTTTGGAAGTAAAAGAGTGATATAAACTACTTGTCAGTGTTGTCACGGTGTGGAAACTGCAGAGTCACATCTCACTGCGACAGAAAGACTGGCCGTGCCATTTTCTTTCCAACAGTGTTTATATTGTCCACAGACCATAACGGAATAGGGTAAGTGATATTTTTTTGTTACGTTTTAAATGGGTCTATATTTTGATAGTAATCATTGCTAATAGAGTTTGTTCCATAGTTTGTTCAGGAACCGGAGTCTCCCTTTCTCTCCAGTCCAGCTTTTTAGAGAACAGAAAATGCATTTTCAGGTCCGGATACCAATGTTATCCAATCAGGAGAGAGAACTCACTCAGGATAAAGGATAAACAAGTGAAATGGAAGTAATGACACAATGAAATGAAATATTGTAACCTGAACACTATAAAATTGAAGCTGATAAATGGGTACTCTCCCCTGATTGGCTGAAAATGTGTTTTCTGTTTATTAAAGAGCTGGAGAGATGGGGAGACTCCTGTTACTGAACAAACACTATAGCGATACTTACTATCAGAATATAGTGATTTAACCTTTTAACAAAGCACTTTTTGTTTTAACCACAAAATATCACTTACTATACCTTACCTTAGGTACTTGGAGGTACTGTGTGCATGGGTCCTATATACTTTTATTGCCTAAATAAATAAATAAATATGGTACACAATGTTTTGTTGGGGTGTCACAGCCCCCCCACCATATCAAGCTCAGCTTCTTCTCAGTCCGTTCTCCTTTACAGCTGTGAATGCTGGACCATGAAGCCTGCTCTACAGAAGTCCCTGGCCACTGTGCTACACCAGAATGCTATGTGCAGAACTAAATATCAACCAGGATGAACATGTTACCAACAAGCATCTGTATGGGGGCCGGGCTACCGAGGGTGAGTGAGAAGATGGTAGCCGGGAGAATGGGGCTGGTCGGTCATTGCCATTGACACCGGGAGCTTCCATGCCAGCAGAGGAGGAAAGAGTAAGGAAAGATGTATGGATGATCGACGTGACTGGAGACGCCGCTGGAGGGTTCATCCGGGGATGACCTAGAGAGATGGGGGCTCTAACTCTCTATCCATGGGTTCCAAAGTTTGACCCTGGCCACACAACTGATGAAGTCAAGTAGAAGATGGCTCAAGGTAGCTGCTGCTGCTGCTTGTGTTGTATGCTGTGTGTGTATTCAAGCTATTGCTGTCATTTTGGCCCAATGACCCAACATGTTCATTGACTCTTCTTTCTGGCTCTGGAATTGAATGCTGCTGTGAATCTACAGTTTGTATGTTGTGTTGTGTCTGCCGTTAAAGGTAGTTGCGAACGCGGGAGGAGGCGCCTCCGACCAAGTGGAGCTTACTATGTAACCCTGCTTGGGTTGTGTCTCTGTGTCTCTGTGTCTCTGTGTGCACTGCATCTCTGTCTGTGTCTCTGTGTCTCTGTGTGCACTGCCTGTCTGCAGCTCCTCTGACATAAGTAAATGTCCAATTTAGACGTACCATACATCAAATGAAAGGTCTTTGAAAACTGAACACACCTGTCAAGGTTGTGTTTAAGCCCGCCCCTTCCCCCGGAAGCCACGCCCCGGAGAAGGCTCCTAAAAACTCCCCATTGAAACCCCATGTTAAATGAAAAGTGCCCGAATCGCTCCGAAACTTTTTCTACCCCCCCTAAGTGGGGGTCTACGAACAAATACATCGGGCTCGGATTTTGGCTCCGCCCCCCGGAAGTGGGTGAAACAGGCACTTCAAACACTTTGTTGAATTGTTTAAAAACATTCCAAGTTTTTTTTTTGTGAATTTGTATTTTTCTAAGATGCTCCTTTTAACGCAGATTTTTATTTAAAAAAAAAATATTTTTTTTAGTGGTTACTTTTTTTTAAATATTTTTTTTCATTCTTTTTTTTCTATTTTTGCGTTCGCTTACCGCGTTCGCGCGTCTTACTTGTGAGTTAACAAGGAACAGTATAGTGTGTGTGTGTGTGTGTGTGTGTGTGTGTGTGTGTGTGTGTGTGTGTGTGTGTGTGTGTGTGTGTGTGTGTGTGTGTGTGTGTGCTCACACACACAGGTTTTTCAGAAATGGATTTAGAAGGCATTTTTACTAGAATGGGCCTCAGGTCTAAGACTTAGCACCATGATCTATGGAGTCGACTACCCCTCTAGACCAGTGGTTCTAAGACGTTTTAATCTCAAAGACCCCCATAACTCTGAGAGTGTACAAATGGAACCAAATGGTCCATTTTGTTGTATTTGTACGCTTCAAGAGTTACAAACATGTAAGGGTCCATTTTAATTGTAGCCCCCTCAAGGAACCCTGAGGGTCCCTGGACCCCACTTTGAACCCCTACTAGTTAACTTAAAATGCATTTTCATTGAACTATGTTGAAGAAAGTTATAACGTAGCTTTTCAACTTTTAATAACTCCCCCATTCTCTCTCTCTCGCAGAGCTGCTGCAGTCGTCTCCAGGTGATGACTTCACAGCAGAGCCTGGCATACCGTCACATGGTTCTAGAACGGCGGATGGCCCCATCTTGCCCTCCTGCCCACCCATCACCCCCCACCTGCCCGCCCATCCCCCAAAATCAAAATTCGACGCGTTGTGAGCTTAGAGATCAGCTATTTCTGACAAAGAGATTTGGTGTAAAAGGAAACGAGAGCAGACAAGTACAGTTGCAACTCAGGTCCGTTTCACTGTGTATATCGAGGGTTTAAGTGGTTAACCTGGTATTCTCCTGGTATAATCACTGACGTTAGATCTGTCAGTGCCAGCAGTACTAGAGGTCCTGGTAGGATAGAAAGCCAGCAGTAGCTACTAGAGGTCCTGGTAGGATATATATTGTATTATATTTTATAATGCAGTACCATTCATACATACCATAATGTCGCTATCGGTCAGAAATCAGCCATTCTCCATCTCCATTTTTCTACTTTTTCTTTTTTTTTCATAAATCAGTGCTATTGAACACCCTTTATGTCTGTGTGTGGGTTTTACAAATATTGAACCAATGAAAAGTATTAAAAAGTTCTTAAAGACTAAACCTCCTAACTCCATTGTATCCTCAAACTGTCGGTCAAACCACCTATCTGCTGTTTTTTCCATCATTGATTAGAATGACAAAGTCAGACGGAAAAACATGAATGGTCAAAAACCTCCTAACTCCACTTGAGCTGTATTTGGGTAAAGTGATGATAATATAAGGAAGGACACATTCAAGTATCTGACAATGCATAAAGTCACCACCAACTTTAATGAGGCAGTATTGTGGTGTTCTTAAAAGGTTTATTTTTTTTCCATTTCCTGAAAAGTTAATATTTTGGACACAGCTGGTTTCTGCCCGACAGCACAGATATACAGTACTCCTGTCAGGACTTGACTGTGACAAACATATTTCCCTGTGTGATTATGAATATGTAGGGGAAGAAAACTGATTATTTGTATTGATCATTTATCAATTGAATATAAATGCAATGATTATTCTAATGATGCTGAATCTCTAAATATATTATTTTGTGACAGTGTGAATACCAGACTGGTACATTTTTGTATTTAACTGAATAAATTGTACAGTTTGATTACAAATCATATCTATAGCCTTATACAGTTTCCATACTGTTAGCTGATACATAAAGATGTTCCGTTAATTGTGTCTTGTGTCTCTTTGTGATTACAGTTGGTTGATGACCCATAATTATTGTATTTTTGTCATGTTTAATTCTTGGTTATTACTCCATCAATCGTTCTGTTTTTGCTGCTTAATCATTTTAAATAACGGTCACCTTATTTTAACTGAAGCGTTTGTTGTTCCCTTCAGATTGTTGTGTTGACATCCGTCACATCTTAAAGGGATATTTCACTTTCAAAAAAACTTTTGGTGATTTTATCATCTACTCAAGCCTTTGTGAGCCCCCCAGACAGTTTTTAAGTTGCTCGATTCAGTATTTAGATATTTGATATTAATTTAATCAGACACGCCCCCTTCCTATACAAACCCATTGTAACTTCAAACTCCATTTTAACCAGTCCTTGGTTCTGGTGACTCACCCTGCCCTCCTAATGCGTGAGGGGGCCGTGTTTTTCCGAGATTTTTTTTCATTTATTTTATTAAATATTTTTATTGTATTTTATTTTTTTCATTTTCCAAAAAATATATAAAAAATAAATGAGAAAAGTAATTGAAAAAACGCGGCCCCCTCGCGTATTAGGGTGGCGGTATGAGTCACCAGAACCAAGGACGGGTGTTTTCGATGAATCTAACATGGTTAAAATGGAGTTTGAAGTTACAATGGGTTTGTATAGGAAGGGGGCGTGTCTGATAAAATGAATATCAAATATCTTAATATTGAATAAAGCATCTTAAAAACTGTCTGGGGGCTCACAAAGGCCTGAGTAGACAATAAAATGACCAAAAGTTTTTTTGAAAGTGAAATATCCCTTTAAATAAACAGCTTTTAAAAAGACGTTTCGTGTATGTGTTCAGGTGTGTTTGAGTGTTTAACCCTCTTTTTGGACAGACTAAAAAGACTAAAAACTGCTGTTTGGACGCCATCTAGTGTCCATCAGTAGATACTACATCTATCTGACGATATGGGTGTAAAATGTATTTCAGATTTTAAATCATTTTTACACTAGGTTAGGGGTCTTCAACAGGCCTTTTGTAGTCAAATGTATTTACATCAGTGTGTTTATATAGTTTATCAATGTTTAATAATAATAACAGCTAATGTCCCTGCCTTGTTGACATTATTTTAGCCTGCTTTATATTATGTTCTTTATGGTAGAATAGAAATCTTCTTCTTGGACGTTGTATGAACGTCATACGGACGTCTTCTTTGATGGTGTTTTTGCAACGCAGCTGACTTTAATGAGGTCTGACTCGGACGTCGTATGGGCGTAACGTTGTGAGGACGCCTTTTTTAATGTGTTTTGCAACTAGTGAGGTCCGACTCGGACGGCGCATGCACGGCGTATGGACGTAACGTTGTACGTCATATGGTTGTGCGTACACTCCAAGTATCCCCCAATTTACACATTCTAGTATCTAGACTTGGTTGTCGTTGATCTACATGTGATTCTCAAACTCTCAAGACAAGATGTTTATCTCTGGAACCCAAATCTAAGGATATTTTTGTTCATAGGAATGATTCAGTCCAATATTGTCAGTCCATAATACCTTTACTGTCTATGTACTGTAGGTATGGAGATCACAGTGAAATTATGATCAGATTAAAAATAGTTATCTCGTTGTATTTATTTGAATATATTGGAATGATGAAGATTAATTATCAATCATTCAGCTGGGGACCCCCTGGAACCCTGCCAAGGACCCTTAGGGCTCCAAACCCTACATTGAGATCCACTGATCTGGCAGATTAAGAACTAGAGACAAATGCACTATATGCGCAGAAGGAGCATACACCACTGGGAGCCACAGGAGGTCACTCCTACATGTGGCCATTAAACTTGGCAACGCTTAGGAGGCATTTAATCAACTGGATTGTACACATTAGATTTAACCAGGGCACTTAAGCCCAAAACAGAATACCAGACTATGCCACCCGGGGATTTTCACTCAAGAGAATACCACAAAATTCACAGTTCAGAACCAACGTCAGGTTTAAAAGAGGAGTAGATACGTGTGTTTCCAGTTCAGAATATATGCTATTTTATTTAGGCTCAGAGCAGATGCTTTAATACCTTAATGATTTAAGCAATAAATACTTAACCACATGGACCCAGATTCATAAATTCACAGAAAATAGGAAATCTAGCATCAGTAAAGCGGGCGTGTTCTACTGTGATAGAACAGACCACTAGGACATTGGTTTTTGTACTGTATATTACTGTGATAGAACAGACCACTACATTGGTTCTTGTACTGTAACATATATATTACAGTGATAGAACAGACCACTAGGGCATTGGTTCTTGTACTGTAACATATATATTACAGTGCTAGAACAGACCACTAGGGCATTGGTTCTTGTACTGTAACATATATATTACAGTGATAGAACAGACCACTAGGGACTTGGTTCTCAAACATTTTAAGCTGAGACCCCAAAAATACACTCGTCTCAGACATACAAAAAAATGCATTATGAACAAACTATGTAATAGTGAACATTTAAAATATCTACAAGCTTACAACACATTGTTCTGAGTTTTTTTCTTTAAACAAAACTCATTGCATTTAACACCTTTATTATGTGACCTTTTATGGTGGTAACCGCTACACTACAATTGCTACACATTTCTACAGAACCTGTGGATATCCATGTCATTCTGGGCATAAACAAGAAGTTGAATATTTGAATGATATAGCACACATAGAGGAACTGTAGTGGTGAAACCTTTATTAAACAAAAACAAAAAACATAATCATTTCCCCCAAGGGATAAAAGGGGATCTGAGTCTATAAAAACACCCCTATAAATACACAAAACTCTGTAGAATATAAACATGTAATCAAACTAAGTGACAATGTACACTGTCTCCCTGGTATCTACCATATTATATACTATGATATTGTAACACTCTAAACAACACACGTCAACACACAGTGAACAGCTACACAAACCCAGCAGCGTGTCAGCACTTTACTGCAACATTATTTACTGCATTTCAATGAACATAATATTTATTAGATGAATATGAATATGTTAAATCCTGACAAATGTGGACAGACACAGTGATGCTCATATTGTACTACCAGTAACTGAGTAGGTAAATGAGCTGGAGGGAATAATGCTATATAGATTTTAAAAATAATCATTTAATTCCATCATGTTGAATAGAAAATAAGATCTAACTACGATAAAACAAAAATCCACGGAACTGCCGGTGGAGGAGCGGCAGCTCCCGGCAGTGACTGCCGGTGGTGGAGCGGAACTGCCGCGGAACTGCCGGAGGAGGAGCGGCAGTCAACTTCTTTTTTCCGCCGATAAAGTATAGTTTTGGACCATGACGGAGGCGCGCCGACTCAGTAGACCTTGAGGCCAAGGAGTCGCGCGTGCCCGCGACGACCGGCCGATGGTCTACTAGTCGACTAAGCACCGTCCGAGTTATGTACCGATAGGCACAGAATCGTAAATAATATTGGTGGGGACTGCGTTACACAAACGCAGCACACTCCCAAAGCTGGCGCCGCCGGCAGCTCCGCGGAAGCTGCCGCTGCCGGAAAATGCACTCGCTGTCCCTCCCCGTGTGAACACAGCCTTTACCACATACTGTACAATTATAGGGCCTTTTGCCTGTATGAGTCCTCATGTGTGTTTTTAGAAAAGGTCTTTTCACCTGTATGCATCCTCATATGTGTTTTTAGCTGACCACTTCGACTACATCCATGGCCACAAACTGTACAAGTATAGGGCTTTTTGCCTGTATGAGTCCTCATGTGTATTTTTAGATCACCCCTGCGAGCATAGCCTTTACCACAAACTGTGCACGAAAAGGGCTTTTCACCTGTATGCATCATCATATGTGTTTTTAGCTGACTACTTTGACTACATCCATGGCCACAAATTGTACAAGTATAGGGCTTTTCGCCTGTATGAGTCCTCATGTGTATTTCTAGAACACCCTTGCGAGCATAGCCTTTACCACATACTGTGCACGAAAAGGGCTTTTCACCTGTATGAATCCTCATATGTGTTTTTAGCTGACCACTTCGACTAAATCCATGGCCACAAATTGTACAAGTATAGGGCTTTTCGCCTGTATGAGTCCTCATGTGTATTTTTAGATCACCCTTGCGAGCACAGCCTTTACCACAAACTGTGCACGAAAAGGGCTTTTCACCTGTATGCATCGTCATATGTGCTTTTAGATGACCAATTCGACTACATCCATGGCCACAAACTGTACAAGTATAGGGCTTTTTGCCTGTATGAGTACTCATGTGTATTTTTAGATCACCCCTGCGAGCATAGCCTTTACCACAAACTGTGCACGAAAAGGGCTTTTCACCTGTATGCATCCTCATATGTGTTTTTAGCTGACCACTTCGACTACATCCATGGCCACAAATTGTACAAGTATAGGGCTTTTCGCCTGTATGAGTCCTCATGTGTATTTTTAGAACACCCCTGCGAGCATAGCCTTTACCACATACTGTGCACGAAAAGGGCTTTTGCTTTTCACCTGTATGCATCCTCATATGTGTTTTTAGCTGACCACTTCGACTAAATCCATGGCCACAAATTGTACAAGTATAGGGCTTTTCGCCTGTATGAGTCCTCATGTGTATTTTTAGATCACCCTTGCGAGCACAGCCTTTACCACAAACTATACAAGCAAAGGGTTTTTCGCCTGTATGAATCTTTGTGTGACACTCCAGATTTCCTTTTCTATTAAACATTTTGTCACATTCTGTACAACTAAAACTTTTCTTCCCTGTGAGACTCATCATGGAGGGAGTTTGTTTCGATGATTTCAGGTCCTGGGACAGCTTGCGCTGTCCTCCCACATCTTGTGTCTTGTCTGATTTCAGTGTGTTTAAAGCTGACTGATCTCCCCTAGTCTCTTCCCACTCATCACTGTCTTCAGTGTCTGATTCAGAACAGTGTGAAGAGAGGAGCTGGTCAACACTAGTTGGTTGTGATGTTCCACAGTCCTCTACATCAGCTTGTGTATTCATGTGTTCAGTTGATGTGAAGGGTACAGGCTCTGTCTCTCTGTTTTCATCATCATCTATACTTTTCACTGCTAGTAATGTCAATGTTGACCCACCAGCCTCTTCTGGTCTTTCAAGTAGCTCCTCCTGTTCTTCTTTAATCTGTGGAGGTTCTGGTTCCTCCTGGACCAGATTGGGGCTCCACTCCTCTTCAGGTGAAACCTCCCCTTTACACACAGGTACGTGCAGGAAGTCTAGGAAAAAGATACAATGAGACTCTATAAAAGGTTTGAATCTTGTACCTCCACTGCAGCACCTCAGTGACCAGTTGTAGCTAGAAAAAGTATCAACAATGGTGCTGTTAGATAGATGCAGGGTTCCATGCATTGATGTAGTCACATTGTTAATGCTTAAATCGATGACCCGATTCATATTGGTTCATATTTACACCCTCAGTACCGAGCCACTTTCACCAATAAAATAAATAAAGACAGAGTGCTTAAAACTTACTGAGATCCAGGTGGTCTTCAGGTTCCTGTTTAAGGTGGTCTTCAGGTTCCTGCTTAATAGAAACAGTCCTGGCTGGAGAACTGATCTTCACCTGCAGACTGGACTCCACAAACTGGTCTGGAATGAAGGAATACAATACGCACTTTAATAATAAATAAGGACTTTGATGTGACATGAATAAGGACTAGACTATATATAGAGACTATACATATTTATAATATTAATCTTCTTAAGTAGTAATAGTAATATTGTTACTGTGAGGTGGAAACCTATTATGTCCAAGATGTTACTTTTCAGAAAATATCAGATCAAAAGCTTGTAGATCGTCTATTTTTCTACTTTTGTGTGACACTGTAGTATGGTGAATTAGGGCATTAATTTACCCCAAAAAACATACAAAAAGGTTAAAATATGGGTTTCTGCCCAACAGCAACAATATGCAAAAAATCACACCCTGTGTGAAGTGGGCGGTGTCTTGCTAGCTAATCACAATACTGAATGGAGTCAACCAATCATGTACAAAAAATAAATACATTTATTGAAACACTCTTTATGATGGAAGAAACCATAACTTAAAAAAACAAATGTATGTTTTTTTTTAAAGTTATGGTTTCTTATATAGGGCTATGCACATGTGTCATGTGACACTGGCCAATCACAGTCCTGAATAGACTGTGATTGGCCAATCACGGTGCAGGGTTAGGCGGGTACATTTTTGGCCAATCACAGTGCAGGATTTGTTGTACAAATATCCAAACCTCAATTATAGGGGCGGTTTCACCGCCCAAAAAGGAAACACAGCTGCTATAATAGAACAGTGAGAATCATGTAGATCTCAGGATTCACATGGGAACGGTGTGGCTCCAATGATGATCTCTGACTTCATGTGATCACATGCATTAAGACTCTACATCGTGGAGACACATTTACATCAATTGGATTCCATAACACTGTGTGTGTGTGTGTGTGTGTGTGTGTGTGTGTGTGTGTGTGTGTGTGTGTGTCACAGCAGTGGGCTAAAAGTAATGATCCCCAAACACAGATCTACAGCCAAACAACACCCCACCATGCTGTGTCATACCTGCAGTGTGCAGTTTGATGTTTAGCCCCTACGGAACCTCTCCCTCCGCTAAGTAGCTCCGAGATGAGGTCCCTCGTTGGTTCCTGCCGTTTGCGGTCGACATTGTCGCACATTTTCCAGTTTTACATGTTTCTTACCCCTTTCTGCACATCGTATCCAAAAAGCAAAGCAATTTTGCATTAGAAGATGCAATTCAACATTTGACCAGTAGGGTAATCAGTAATGTTATCTCTACGGGCGCAACTCTTGCGCAATGTCTTAAAAACATGTAACCGAGGCAAATTAAATACTTTCTTCAACTCGTTGGAAGCTGTTATGTTCCGCTAGAACTTAAAACATCTGAGAGAGTGGCGCAATTGCTTTGCTTTTTGGATACGATGTGCAGAAAGTTCAAAGGGGTAAGAAACATGTCAAACTGGAAAATGTGCGACAATGTCGACCGCAAACGGCAGGAACCAACGAGGGACCTCATCTCGGAGCTACTTAGCGGAGGGAGAGGTTCCGTAGGGGCTATTTGATGTTGTGTGTGTAACAGACATACCTGCAGTGTGTAGTTTGGTGTTGTGTGTGTAACAGACATACCTGCAGTGTGTAGAAGATCAATGTCCATATCAAAATCAATGTCCAGCAGTTTCTTTTGTTTCTCCAGCAGAGTTTCTAGTGTCTCTATCTCTCTCTGGAAGAGGTTGCACATGAACTCTGCAGCCGCACTGAGGCGCTCCAACACAAACACTCTGACAAGCTTCACACAACAAACATCAGCACCACACTGCTGTTTGTCCAAAACACACAATATCTCCTCTCCCACCGACGTCATGTGTTCATTTATCTTCAGCCGTAGAGACTCCATTGTTTTTACCTCCATTATGAGAAGTCTTTCACCTCCTTTAAAGAACGGTTTTCACCTCCTTTATGAGACTGGTTTCACCTCCTTTATGAGACGTTTTTCACCAAGATCACAACACGGAGTAACTTCCGGGTCAACGTGGCACTTTCAATGTTAAATTCCAATATGGCCGCCGTGTGAATAGGCTGCTAAGGGGGCGGGGCTTGAGACGCACACGCACACGCACGCACACGCACGCACACACACACACACACACACACACACACACACACACACACACACACACACACACACACACACACACACACACACACACACACACACACACACACACACACACACACACACACACACACACACACACACACACAGACATTTGCATATGGCTGGCCGGCCCACTTGCCACAGCACAGATAATATACACACACTTCAGGTGTGTCATTGTCCCAGTGGGGCAGACAGAGAGAGGTCTGTTGAAAAAAGAGAAATGTATTGAAAAAAAATGTTTAGATGGCTTTTCCCAAGCTGTATGCCAAAAATAAGGTAATTACAGGTGCTGACAAAATCCACATAAATAAAAACATGCCGTGAATAATTATGTTGTCCGTGCCGTTTATAAAGCCCCGCACCCTTTTTTCAGCCAGCGGGTGTCCTGGCAACAACATGAGACCAAAATACTTAATTTTGTTGTGCCTTTTCAAGTCAAATGTATTCATCAACGTGTTTATGTACATTATGCTACATCAATGTTTAATAATAATAATAATTATTATATTTATTCATGATAATAATGTTATAATTATTATAATAACAGGAACTACTAGTATTTTGGTCTCATCTTGTTGCCACGCCACCTGCTGGCCGAAAACGACCAAGACTCTCCCGACTAAAATTGGCAAGACACACCATCTCCACCTGATTACAGGGGGTGAGACACGGTAGTAGGCTATATCATCATATATAGTAGTCTGAACTAGTCTGTTTGGTGGAGAGTCACCAAACTCCTTTTATTTACTGACAAAATCATTTTTCCGGGATCCACACAACTGTTCTGTAATTTTAAAATAAGTTGCCAGTTGTGGAAATGGCACCCACACAACTTTATTTGAATGTGATTTTCAGCCACCAGAGGGCGGCATGTAGCAACAATCTGTCTATCCACCGACCCTTTTACATCTATAAAGGAATAGAACAATCACAGAACACAGTATTACAGATATCAAGACTCCCCATAAGGTCAACTAAATACCATACAATAAACATATCCAACTCAACAAAAATGAATAGCAATCACAGTAAGCACATTTTTGAGGATATTGGTCTTTGCATTGGTACAGCTGGTCATGTGACCTCGACCTGACATGCTGAGTCAGACAATGAATGCCTGGCTCCAAAGGCACTTTGATACAAGCGCCAGGCAGGACACAATGGGGTTACGATTGGAATCCGACACCCTTCCACTTCACTACGGCGGCAGTGGCTCAGGGGTAGAATCAGAATCAGAATCAGAATCAGTTTTATTGTCACATCACAGGTTTACAAGGTAAAAAAGTGGGTGAAATTCTTTTTTGTACATCGTTCCCATCGCAACGTTAGTTTCCATAGAAAGAAGAGGGGGGGGGGAGAAGAAGAGGGTGGGGGGCAGGTGGGAAGGAGATCAAAACAAGAGAGCAACAGAAGGCCAGACAAGTTATCTACATATTTACAAATTACCTGAGATAATAAAAAAAAACTAAAAAAACTAAACTAAGGTGCCTGAGCATAGCAGCAATGTATTGTATACTGTGCATGTTACTTATACTGTGCATGATAGACAATGGACGTTAAGGTGCTTAGAGGAAAAGGAGCACAATAAAAAAAGACCCAAAAAAAGTCAGTGCGTTATACAAGGGATTAAGGTGCAAAAGGTCAGTGCGTGTCCACCTAGAGTGGACTGACCCTAGTATAATCCGCAAGTAGCTCCATGAGGGAGTGCAACAAAAAGTCATTAGTACCTGGTGTAGTCCACAGGTGTGTCCGAGGGGGGGGCTAAAGTCCAAGTCATTGTCCCTGGTATAATCCACAGGTGTGTTCAGGAAGAGCCAGAAAAGTCTGCGCCGCCTGCTGTCAGGCTGCTGAACTCATCCAGGCTTATGCCCCATTCAGCATTCTGACAGCAGCTGGATTGAAACTACACCAAAACCTGGTGGTGGAACTCTTGATACTGCGGTAGAGCCCCTTGCCCGGTCGCGGTCGTTGTAGGGGGTTGAACAGTCTGTGACTTGGGTGGTGCTTGTCCTTGATGATGCGCTTGGCTTTGACCACGCACCGCTTTTTGTACAGTTCCTGGAGCGCTGGGAGCTCGATTCCCATTATCCGCTCTGCCGATCGCACTACTCGTTGTAGGCTGATATTTTCTCGGGCAGTGCAGTTCCCGTACCAGGCCGTGACACAGCCTGTTAGGAGAGTGGCCGGGTAGAGTCTCCTGGAAATCTCAAGGTTCCCTGTTCGATCCCGGGCTACCCAGAGTTAGTGTCGAAGTGTCCTTGAGCAAGACATTGAACCCCCAATTGCTCCCGATGAGCAGGTTGGTGCCTTGCATGGTTTCCTCCGTCATCTGTGTGTGAATGGGTTAATGTAATGCACATTCTATGTAAAACTGTAACTACATCGATTCATCTGTTGGAAGATAGCAGCTGAACATGAATGAAACACGGTTTGCCTGTGAAAATATATCATATGGGGGAAAGAAAAGAAAGATGCTTCTCAGTTGTGAGTTTATCAAAAAGCGTTTATTATTAATATTCAATAATAATGTCACACAAAGTGTTGGCTGAAGTGTTTAAGACATGTCTGGCTCAGTTTGGTGTGTATGCAAGTATGTGTGTTTGTGTGAATTCTCTAAACAGTGCAGGTATAAATAAATGACCACAAAGAAAAAGTGGGTGGGGTAATTTGACATTAAAAAAATTATAATCTAATTTTAAGAAGACAAACAGAAAAAAACAAAATTGAAAGAGAACATTTAGCACCATCTATCCCGTTATGATGTTCAACAGATAATATAATAAAAATCATTCAAATCTCATCTAAAAAGCCCCCTACGGAATAATAAAGAAAAAAATTAAAATGTTTCAAATGGTTTGGAAAATCTATTTTTTTCTCCTTTCCTTTTCTTAATGAGCATACAAAGACAGCCTTTCATTAGTTCATCTCTACTTGAGTGGTGTGTCTAGCGTCTACAGGAAAGGTGGTGTTATATTCAAGATACATATATCATTTTTCATACTGTATACCAGAAGGTAGAGGGTCAAAGAGTCGTAAGAGGCTGCTAGCACCAAAAAAAAAAAAAAACAGCAGCCTCCGACATTGGAACACACAAGCCCCCTACATTTCAGTTCATAAAAGAGGAATCAATCACCATTTCAACAAAAGAACAAAAACATTCTCAGCGAGAACATTGATATCCAATAAATAGAAACATTTAAAATAATAAAAGAAAAAATCCAGGAAATACTCAATCTCATATTGGAACTGAAGGATTGGAACTGGTTTTCAAGTTCACCGTTGCCAGGGGCGAGAGCACCATTTTCAGAGTAAACTGGCTTTCTATTTCATCTTCGAAATTCACTCGATATGGGTGAATTTACTCATGATTCATAGAACCGGTGGTTACATACGTAACCTAATTTTATTTTATTTTATTGGCGGCTTGTTTTTTTAAATATTTTTGTAAAGTGGTTCTCAGTTGGCTGTTCGGCAAGTATTAGCAGTAGTAGTAGAAAAAATCATCTTAATTAAAGAAGGGAAAGTTGAAAAGCAGAGTGAAAGGTGTATTTCTTTCTTTCTTGTTGTCGTTGTCCTGGCTTGCAGGAGTTTTGGTTATGGCTGCCGCTGAGGTGGACACAGGACGGGGGCTGTGTCACCGCGAGCTGGAGGGCAGTGCCTGGGGACACGAGACAGGAGGAGACGGTTAGTTGAGAACACACGACACTAGTCTGTCAAACATTTAAAGCAGTGTGGTCCCTAGCCTTTTCTGCATCAGGGCCCACTTGACATTTTCAGAGCATGTTCATGTTAACTCATTCAGTGCCACTGGACGTCTAAGACGTCCGTCAATATAAGCCCTGGCCCCTGAGTGCCACTGGACGTCTAAAACGTAAAAAAATAATGTTCAGAACCCAAGATATGATTATTTTAAAATATTCTGCTCCATTCACTCTTTGTTTAACTTTTTACTGAAAAAGGCTGTATCTCGGCTCCTAAGCACTTTCTTTTTACAATGAATTTTGGCTGTGGCACTCAGAGCCAAACTGCCATAAATAAGCCGGGCACTGAATGAGTTAATGATCAATCAATCGATTGTGTTCCGGCTTGGATCAACGGATACTTTCAAGTCCCCTATTTATCGGTATCACAATGAAAACATTTTTTTCCAAATATAAATGTTATTTTATCATTAAAATGTTAGTTTTTTGCCAATTATTTATTAATTTATTGTTTAAAGGTTAAATCTACAATGGTCTCCCCATCTCCAGCTCTTTAGTACACAGCAAATACATTTTCAGATGGGTTAATTAAAAATATCATCCAATCCGTAGCGTGGCGGTCCAGGCACCCTAGGTTGCAATGTCCCCCCCCCCCCCCCCAACTCTCTCCCAATTTCCTGTCAGTCTACTTTCCCTATCCCTCTCTAAATAAAGGCATTAAAAATCCATTTGCACCCCTTCTCCCCGTACCCTTTTGGTTCGAATCTGATTTGCAAAAATGTGTTTCCATGTGGTTGTTTGCTGTTCAGACATGATCAAACCAATCTCGTTCCAATCTGGATAGAAGGCAAAAAAAAAAACATATTTCAGTCCGAACATAGAAAACTGCAGATCTACATGCTTACAACGCGCCAAATCACGACCTCACGTTGTGAGCATGTAGATCTGTTATTTTTGTTGCGTGACAGTATAGACCCGACATTAGAGTGGCAATGACAGCAAAATATAGATACTTTGAAAAGCACGTCAGACTCACAGCGCACTCGTTGCAGTAGTAGGCCGGCTCGTCTTTGACACGACTCTGGTAAGAGATCTTCTTCCCCAGAGCCACCAGCTGGTCCCGTAAGATCTGGATGTGTTTGATGGACTCGAGAGGAGGCAGTGTCTGGAGCGACAAAGGAACATTTCATAAACAATTAGCACAAATATAACTAATAACCGAAAACAGGCTATCTACAAGCTAATCTTGTAGATAGCCTATTTTCAGTGTATGACATGCTTCCATAAAAGACTATTGTGGAATCCAAATGAATGAAATCAGTCGTGGCGACTGAGAACTTTAATCCATGATGTTAAGATCTGGATGTGTTCGATGGACTAGAGAGGAGGCAGTGTCTGCAGGGTACAGGACGGCAACGTTAGGACCGTGCAGACGACAGTGGGCCGCCGTGTAATTTGGACCAGGTTTACTCACTTGATCATCTTGTAGGTTTCTTCGTCGGTGATCTTGAGGGTGCGCGCCACGTCCCAGGACACGTGGATCATGGGAACGATGGACTTGACGTTCATCACCACGTTCCACTCGAACCTCTCCAGGGCCAGCTGGTACTGGTAGGCTGCAGAGACAACACCACGTCAATCCATGTTTCACTACCATTTATTCAAGTGATTCATAACCAGTGCAGTGGTGGACAGTACATTTACTCGAGTACTGTATTTGTTTTATAACTTTCACTCCACTGCAAGACAAATATTGTACTTTTGACTCAGTACATTATGACCACTCAATTCCCATAGCAGATCTAGCCAGTGACTCAAAGTCTGCTTTTAATAAGCTACTTTGGGCTTGTTTTTGTGCAAAGTTGCTTGTAAATGTGCGTGTTGCTTCCTTCCTAATGTTGTTTAAACCAGTGGTTGGTCAAGGCCCCCCAAATTCATATGTATTTATCCGCAGACCCCTATCAGAAAATATTTTGTGACAGGGACCCCCACATACGATTTGTGTTAGAAAGAAAGAAAGAAAGAAAGAAAGATTCCACATTTTTCACATTTTACTCATGAATTATTTTTAATAGCGACACATTGTGAGCTTGCAGATCGTCTATTAGCCAATGCACGTATACAGGGTTGAAGTGGTTCAATTTATTTGGATGCTATATCATCTCATTTTGCCGTCTGCTTGTTTCTCACAAACAATCCGGCAACGGTGGATGTATTGAGAGGGCCTGCTCACCGTTGAGAGGGCCAACGTTCCAGGCGATGTTATTGCACCAGCCCACAGCCTGCACCCAGTGAACCGTCCCGGCGTTGATCCACACCAGATCCCCGGGTCTCTGGATGAACCGGTACACCGGGATGTTGGCCTTGTAGAGGTCCTCCAGAACCGGCCACCAGGACCCCGTCAGGTAGTCCACTCCATGCCTGAGCGGAAATAGGAGGAGTGGAGTTAAGAGTTATGTAGGCGGGGGGTTTCCGCTCATGTACAGTAGGATTTATTTTTAAAAGATCAGGTTGTTTTCATATCGTTGCCGTCGGTCAGAAACCTTGTATCTCCATATTCCAACTTTTTGTGTTTTTCTGTAAATGAATGTCCTATTTCTGACATTTTTAGAACATAAAAGTGATTAAGTCTGTCTGAGCGTTTTGTAAAAATGTAACCAATGAAAAGTCTTAACAAGAGCTTTTGATCAAAATAATAACTACACTGGATCCATTTGGGACACAGGTTATTTTTTCCCATTTCCTGAAAATGTACGTTTCCACCTGACAGCAACGATATGCGACTCTGTGCCGCCAATCAAACTCACTTTTCACAGCAGTCGCTGATATCATGCCAGTAGTTCTCGTGCACAGAGAGAACCACTCACAGTCTCCAGGGCCGATGTTGATGTTGACCGTGCAGAAGTTGTTGTTCTCTTGGTGGCCTGTGGGGGCAAAGCAATGCTTTTAGTCATTTGCACACTGGGTGGACAAGGTATATGCCTGCACGATATTTGGGACAACATGCAATATGCGATAACATTGCTGTGTGTGTAGACATGAATGCCGTTACATTGTTGGAAAACACATTAACATGAACTGCTGGCACAGGCAGTGGGAAAGGCGTTCGCACATGCCCTCTTTACCAGTACAAGTAGATGGCATGGTCCCTTCTCATTCTTGGGGGTACTTAATACTCACGTGGGAGATGACTGTAAGCACGTGATACTAGTCTTTTGATGAGAAGCTACTTTAACTGTAGTTGCAGTAGTTGGTCCATGCAACATATAGCCTATTAAGTTTCACCTTTCTCTAGTATGTCAACATTGCTCGGAAGCATTTTGGTCACTGAACAGTTTTCGCCACGGGACCAGGCAGCCTTGCTAATAAGCTCGCTCTCTCTCTCTCTCTCTCTCTCTCTCTCTCTCTCTCTCTCTCTCTCTCTCTCTGAACCACGCTTGAGTAAAGACCTCTTGATATAAACCTATGATCACTCGACCATCTCTCACTGACTCCATCTCTCTCTCTCTCTGCACCACAGCACACTTGTACCCATATTGTAGCTGAAGTCCTTACATGAACAGAGGTTCATGAACAGAGCTCGATACGGTTGTATTGAAAACATTGCGCCTGGCTACAGTGGCTATTGACTATGAATACCACCACCTTTATAACGATACGGTTTTCTCACTGCTCCCCTTAAAAACCTTCTTCTAACAAAAACATCCTTTGTACACATCTTATGTGTATGTGTTGAAATGCGATATGTACTGTATATTCAGGGCTGCACACAACTGGTGCACATGCGTGTTGCGCTGCAAATAAAACGAAAAGAAGCGCTCTAGCGAACTGCTGCCGGGACCAACAACTTATTTATAGCGTCAGTTACTAGCTCTGGTGTCATGTACTTCAAATGTCTATCTACTTCCTGTAAGTAGAATCAAAAATAAAACTAGTGTTGGAAGAGTGTTAAACCTCCACTCCGCAGGCCGCAGAAAATGTATTTTCAATATATTATGCAACCCTAATGGCCAACAAACTGCCCTTCTACTAGCCTGAAAAAAAGCCATCTTAAAATTCAGATTTGGAAAAAACGGCAGCTTTTACCTGGTAGTATGGAACCATCTAGCTAAATGTATTGCCATCGCTTGTCAGTGGAAAAATCGTAACATCTTCCATACATTACTTCTTTTTTTTAACACTCATAAGCCTGATTTATACTTCGTTGCTCAATGGTGTCACACACCGGAACTAGTCAACCTCACAGAGTTGCTCACAGTGTGTAGCGTCTGGGACGCGTTGTGAACTTGTAGGTCGGCTATTTTCGTACTTATCTAGAGTGAGTGATTGCCCATGGGCATAACACCAGAGGGAGCTCATCTGACCTTGGCTTGTTCCCCAGAAACTCGTCTCAAACAAGGGGTAAAATGCATTATACCATGCTGCCACTTCATGTGGAATGCATTACCAAAAGCCATTAAAGAGCCCGTAAACAGGAAATAGAAAAAAAGAGCAGACCAAGTACTGAGTGAAAGGTCAAGTTTACTAAGTATTGACGGTATAAGTGGTTAAATGTCTGAAAATACACATTAACATGAATCCAACTCGACAGTGATGTCAAACAAGTCTATGAAGCTACCTATATAATCTATGAAAAACTTTAATCTGCACAATTTAATGCAATATTCTGTAGTGGGGGGTTCCTGCTTCATCTCTCTCTCAACTAAGGGGTCCTTGGCCTAACAAAACGTTGAAGACCCCTGCCCTAGAGTGTACCGCCATCTATTGGTAGTTGCGGGTTGGGGACCCCGACCCATAGGTTGAACCACTGCGTATACACCTCAGTATAAAACCTCTCACTAATTCCATGTACAGTACCATGTGAATGGTACCCACTACCCAGTGCCCAATCTGGGAACCCATTGTCATATAAAAAGGAAAAACAGCACCCTCTGCTGTTTTTCACTTCAAGCGCAGCTCTGAATCTGTTCTTGAGAGATTACCCAGTGCCTGCCTGGGTAGCACAGTTGGTAAAGCACTCACCTTTGATACTGCAACACTGCCAGCTCAGTGTATGAATAGCCTAGCTTAGGTAAATAACTAATGTCCCATTGCTGTGTAGCAGCTATTATTTGGGTCTTACATAAGTAGACCATTATAAATATGTTGACTAGAATAAATGTCTACAATGTCGCCCAAACTTTTTCCACAAAAACTAAATACAAAGTCATACTTTACCATAATCTTTTAAGTCATATTATACACTATGTTGTCAAAATAGAACAAGTAATGGCATTGAAAACCTCAAATGAAGTCATAATTTCGTTGCAGACATGCAGTTTGATATTACTGTAGTCAGTGTGTCAGTGTAATTGGGGTGTGCCTAGTATGTTGGCAGAGATTTGCGCTACATGAATGCAACTTTCTACAGTAGTTAACCACTTAAACCCTATATACTTAGTTGACCGGAGTCCCCCAGGGCACTATACTAGGCTCCCTCCTGTTCTACACGGCTTATTGCCAAAAATAGCTGATCTACAAGCTCACAAGATTAAAGTTTGACGATCTGCAATTTTCGCTGTTGTTTGTTCAAATTACTCTTTAGTCTTTATATACTTTTTTCTATATTACATTTTTGTTGCTCATTGGTGTGATGGCCACCCTGTTGCATGTGTTTTTTTAATCACAATTCAGACATCAACATCAACAAATAATATGCATATGATTGCAGGGAAGGGATTGGTAAAACAAAAGCATTAAAAAAGAAAATGGGGTCAAATTACATTAAATTGTAATTTCATCCTGAAAATTTCGATTGAAATTACGTACATTTTCATAGAGTATGACTATGTCCTGTAAAACAGGGTTGGCATTTGTCCTACTTCATATGTGATCATTTCAGTCAACATTAGGCTATAATGACCTGAGCTAGACAAATCAGTTTTTCAGTTAAACATGCCCTACTCCAGATAAAACATTTTTAAAGAGAAAGCTACTAGGCTGAAAAGGCAGCAAAATGACCCATATGGTATACAACAAGACACATGGGAATTAATGTTATCTCTTTAGTTTATTTTGCACCAAAGTCACTGATACACACTTTATGTACAGCACAGTTATACAAACAGGGACAAAGGTGAGAACTGGACAGAGTGAGAAAATATAAAACAGTAAAAAATGCATTTGAAACTTTCTGAGCAAGGAACCTATATACTGTAGTAAACGCTTGATCATCTCATTAAATACCTTGGTAGGCCAGGGGAATGACACCTGTGTACTTCGTCGTATAGCGGTGTCGTGCACCGAAAATAGGTAATTTAAAAGCTCACAACGCATCACAGATGCGTTGTATTGTGAGCTTGTAAATCGGCTATTTTCAGCACACAATACCATCGTACGATAGAGCATGAATCAGGCTTTACCCATGGTTGATAGTGAAACATCAACCAAGGGGGACCGTCCATCATCACTGTCTACACAGTGCAAAAACCTTCAAAGTGGTCAGTCCGGTCCCGGGTGCGAACCCCGATCCCGTAACACACCGAGCAGCTGCATTAACCATTCAGCTATGGGCCAGGCCCGCTAGGGAGAGGAGATACACAGCAAGACGCAAACGAAGAGAGGATAGAAGGAAAGTGGAACTCCTTGAACTGCAAGTTATGTGGGCTTGGCTACATTTTACCTCAGGATCAAGCTCAAGTCAACGTGGCCCACATATTGGTGTGTGGACACATCTTCTGCTCCGCCTGTCCCATCTTCCTGGAGGTGGACATCTCCATCCCGTTGAATCAGACCCGTCCGATGATGGGGGGGGAGGGGCTACAAGTAGGCAGCAGAGTGGTCGGCCTCATCCACACCACCAAAATGAACAATAAGAAAAGTGCCCGTGGCAACAGAGGAAGCAGACATGTCTGGTCCCTGCCAGAGATGGAGGTCATTGTAATTACAGAGGACTGGAGCCAGACAAACGACAACCTTTTGCTGTGGAGAAGACAGAGAAGGCCATGGAAAAAGCACTAGACCAGGCTGCAGAGAATATGGCCTAGCTGTTGTACATCCAACAGACTCGGCTGACTGGCTGGCTGGAAGGCGCAGATGACCAGGGAGGAATCATGGCTGCGGAAAGCAAATCGCTCAAGTTAACGACAAGGACTCACGACCGGTCAACCTCAGCGACGACGACGCATTCAAGAGCCCCGAAGCAGTTCGGTTTAAGAGTCGCAGAATGGACTCGCCGGTTGTCCTCAGTGATGACAATTCATTCAAGACCCCCACGTCGGTTCGTTGTAAGAGTTCTTCTCTAAGCAGCGGTGGGACCCCCATCACCATCCCTGCATCGCCTTTCATGAAGAAACTTGGCTGTGGGACTGGAGTGAACGTTTATCTCATGAAAAGAATGGGTAAGCTGAACGCCTCACCCTGGGCTATAAAGAAGGTAAACAGCAAATGTGCGTCCAGGCAGCTTAAGGTTTACCAGAAACGACTGAATGATACACTGTCCTCTATAAGAGGCAGGGCGGACGACTGCAACGTGAAATACAACACAGCTGTATTTCCACTCGCTAGCGGGCCTGGCCCTTCAGCAGCTGAATGGTTAATGCAGCAGTTTGTTGCGTTATGGGATCCTAGTTCGAACCCCGGACCGGGATGACCACCTTGGAGTTTTCGCGCAAAGGCACAATCACCCTCGGTTGACGTTACAATGGTAACACAATGGCAATCAGTTGTTCACAGGTATTCATTCTTGTTTTCCCCCCTCACTAAAGATTTCAACATCATCTCATACCCACACAATAGAGTAGCTAAATGTCACTCATTTAAGCTCTTCTAAAGCAAACTTAGTTAAGCCCAGCTGACTGTGTAATACTGGGAATGAATGATCAAACATTATGAGACGTCCTATTTAGTTAGCTAGGCTACTATACAGCGCCACTCCCTCAAAGCTATGTCTTGATATAAAATGACTCATTATTTACATGCATTTCAGGGCACGCAGGCCTCTTAAATATTATTGAAAGTCCACAAGCGTTTTTTTTTAATCTTATTTGAGCAGAAATGCTGTGGTATTTTAGTTTAATTTGCAATGAAATGTTTTATCTGCCGGACATACTACATTATGTCCTGGAGATAAAAAAATAAAAAATATAAATCATTGCTGATAACAGGGAATAGAACTATTAGCAGCTTGAGGCTGCATAAAGCCTTAATAAAAAGAAAAGGCACGGTCCCCATATCATAAATCTGGCTATACTGTATCACAACTAGTAATGTAGTGGATAGTAGCCTAATTACTAAAAGTAGAGCTGTCTGTTAGCATTAGAGATATTATTGAGTTCCAATCTCCTGCAGTACCACAACTATACATTGGCAGGGATAATTATGTTCTTGAATGCTTTTATTTGTGACCACCTTGTATTATGTTCAAAGTTTATTCAAACATTTCATGAAGACATTCTGTGCCATCATTTGGTAGATCCTATCTGTGTAATCTTCATGAAATTTAACGTACAGTGTCAAAGAAAAGAATAGAGATAGAAGATAAATATACATCTGTTTAACTGCAAAATTATAATTAAATCTGTAAATGGCGCAGGTAGCAAGCAGTCTATGTTGACACCAGTTGCTAGGAAAAATATTAGCCAAGCCTTGTCCACTGGTGGAGTGATTTAATCAGAAAACTAGTGGGTGGCCTGTTCTTACGTCTAGGCAAGAGACATCCTATGTCTACCCAAAGCACTGTACAGTCTTTTGCAAAACACCATGATTAATATGTACTGTAGACGTGCTGTGGAATTACCACAGCACAAAGCTGAATATTTAGCAGAATAAAACCTTGAGGTGATTTATGTCCCCCCCACATCATGTGTTTGGGGCCATTTTGATTCTGACAATATTCACAATATACAACCGACAACAAGTCAATGGCAGCCATTTTAAATTGTCACTCAGAGATTTGTATAGGACAGACAGTAGGCTGCTAGTAGAAGATGGGTTCGGGTCTGTCTTCGGTGAAGGTGGGGCGAAGGTAGACATCAAGGGAGCGGTCACTGTGGGGAGAGGAGGGGAGGCAGGGGGCAGAGAAAGTTAGCTTGAACAAAACGCATCATGTACAAATACTACACCACCCCCGCCCAGAGAAATCTGCCTTCCCAGAGTTATGTTTTCCAAGTTCAGTTAACAGATCTATAGTGAGTTTTAGCAAGCATGCAGTGACAAAACTCATTGGCGCAATTTATTGTTAACTCTCAGGGGGGAGGTATGAACAGGCACGCATGCAAGGTTAGTAGTGTCTTCTCTGAATGATGCTGTTATACATATAAAATAAATCTTTTACAACCTAGGGCCTCTGGGAGTCGCAATGCAGGAGGCCAAAGGATAGAAAAGATAAGTGATACCCAGCATACTTCTGAAGCCAGACAGCCAATGACGGCACAAAGAACCAGAAGGAGAGAGAGAGAGAGAGGGAGATAATAAGAGGGTGATTGGTTGGCTGAATGGCGATGGAGGATGGTGACTTACGGAGGTCCTGTTCCCTCAGAACCGGGACAATTCTGGACCCAAACTGGAAGGTAAAGAGAACCCTTGGGTTTGAATGGCTCATCTCTCAGTTAAGATCATGCATGGGTCACAGTTCTTAAAGGCATTTGGCACTGCTGGTTAGGCTAGCGTAAGATGAAAATACTGTAGGTTAAAGGAGCACTTCGCCCATTTTCAACCTCATCTTCATATAATTGGTCCTCGATTAATGCTAATTATAAGATGGCACTCTTTCCGTCTACTCACTCTGTGTCTCAGAGGTGGGCTGTGCTGGACATATCAGAAACCTTATTCCAACGACATCATCGATGGAGATTCCAAGCTATTGGAAACTACAGCCTCTCTCTTACTGGAAAGTTAGCACACTGAAATAGAACCCATTGTGCTTGCATCAATACGTTTGTTTTTATTTTGTCCACAGCCCGACTCTGAGATGCAGAGGAAGTAGACAGAGACGTTACCATCTTATAATGAGCATTAGCGAGGACCAATTATATGAAGATTAGGTTGAAAATGGGCGAAGTGTTCCTTTAATAGTATTGACTGTAACTGAAATGTGAGATGGAAAACAGCGGTACACTCATGCTCATCATGCCATACTGTATATCGTTGCTGTTGGGCAGAAACCTTGTGTCTCCATATTTTTATGTTTTTTCGTAAATTATAATGCTTACTATAGTGTCACGTAAAAAAGTAGCAAAAATAGGCGATCTACAGGCTCACAACACGTTTCGATGCAACGCATTGAGTGTAGATGTATATACATATTTTTTAAAGAATTTAAGTGAACTTCTTTTTTACATTGACCCAATGAAAAGTATTAAGAAGAGCTTGTGAATAAATAATAACTACATTGGCTCCATCAGAACACAGGTGTCAAAGTATCAACTTGGGACATACAAAGTTTCTACCCGACAGCGATGACGTGGTCCTTTCCATCCGTGCAGCACATTTCGACACTGGACATTTACAGAAACCAATATATTGAATAGAGAGGCAGGCTAAATGCATTTGATTCACAAGAGGATTAATTACTCCGTCCGCACAGGCATCATTTCTCTGTACACAAATACGTACACCGAAAATAGATCTACAAGCTCACGACTATTTTCGGCAGGCGACACCATCACATAACTCAGGCTCTAAACACAACCCAGGATCATACGTATGAACGACCAAAAGGGAAGTAAATAAGCAGGCAGGCAAAGGACAGCAATCATGTACACAGTGCTCTCACAATAACACAATACGGTACACAAAACAACCACACACACACACACACACACACGCACACTCACACAACAATGTTTACAAACTTTACAGTCATCAAAAGAGCCAAACTATGGGTGAGCAGGGTACGAGGGCTCAGGTGGGTGCGACAGGTCTGATGCCGATTAATGACGCATGCTCACAATGCAGTTGTGCGGCTCACGATGAGTTACCAAAAATAATTTAGAAGAAAAAAAATGAAAAATGAAATAAGGGGGGGGAAAAAATATCAAAATTAAATGACTGGGAAAGAAAAGTCATATTACCGACAGAACAGATTTCTCATCAGACCAAACTGTTTATTAATATATAGATATATGTTTTTATTTGTAATACCTTTGTAAAAAGTCACCATATACATTCAGGGTCAATTTTTTGTATCACATTTCTGATGTCCCTCCATAGCATGCATAAGATAAAACACTTTGCAACTAATTTTCTCAATGTTTCTGTAAATGTTTAGTTTCAACAAGGACAATAACAAGTAATTTTTTTCCCCCACCCCAAAAAAAGACCAAAAACCACATAGCCACTCAGTGTAACGTTATACAATCATAATAAACATTGAGAGCTCCAAGGCTTGCAGTTTCCTTGGAAACTGAACTAATTCACAGCTGTTATGGAGAATACTCAGTGAAGGTCAACAAGATTGATCGCCCTGACTTTGAAAAAAGGGCCAAAATTTTGAATAAAAACACACCAAACAAAACAACGTTTTTTTGCAGTGTGGCATCATTTACGTTAACCACTTAAACCCTATACTTGGTTGACCGCTAGCCACCCTGCTGTTTACACTTTACGCTAAATATCTTCGCGCAAAATAGCCGATCTACAAGCTCACAAAGCGTTGCTTGTACAGTAGGTCTGTTATTTTTGGCCGAATGTTCACCCCAGTATAAGGACGCTAGGGTTCAAGTGGTTAACCACTCTCGGGATAGATCTAGGAACGGTGAAAATCTTTTACTTTTTTTTCAGTAAGGTAAAAGAACACTTTATTTTATGAATAACAAGAGTATGTGCAGTGTACAGTATTTAGATTTTATTCCAAGATGATTATATCAAATGCAATGCGATTTAGTGGACTGAATAACCCCCAAAACATTTAATATATTCCTTCAAAATCAATGTGATGTCAATTTCACTTCAGGTGCACATAACTACAAGTTGTTATAGAAAAAAGTAGCGAAGTAAGGCAAATATGACACATACACACGCACGCACACAAACACACACACGCGCACACACGCACACCCTCTAGACAGAAAATCAGGTTAAGCATTGACACAAGGAAGCACTCTCTCAGAACATACAGTAATAACCTGCTGCGCACAGCCGTACTGTCAACAAAGCTTTTGAGCGTGGGAGCGGGGAAGGGGAATGGGGGTTAAATGTTCCGTCCACATGTGCTTACAAAGGCCATTCAACCCAGGGGCTTCATTACGACGACATTTTAAGTATTTTGGCACTTGTACAGTACATGAAAATGTCCTTTAGTCTGACAAAATGACACCACCATGTACATGCATGAAGCACAAGCAGTAGCGAAGGCAGTCTCTTGAGAGATTAGTCCGTGGGGGGGGGATTGGACAGGGGTCAGAGGGCTCAGAGTCCGTATCGCTGCGCGCCGAGCAGGTAGGCCCCGTTTTGACTCTCCCTCTCAGCGCCATCCTCCACCCACCAACCGCTACTGTCCACACCGACATCATCACCGGCGGCAGCACCCCAGAGGGACGGTGGAAGGAAGGAAGGAAGGGAGGGAGGGAGGGAGGGAGGGAGGAAGGAAAGGAGAGGTAAGGAGTGACCCGGGGGAGAAGAGAGGACAGAAAGGAAGGGATGAAACTGGACCGCTTCCACTGGAGGAGGCGGTTGTGTTTTGCGGAGGCAAGGAAGAGGTCGGAGAGGAAAAAAGGGATCAGAGGGGGAGGCTAACAGGAGGGAAAGAGGGGGACGGGGGAGACAGGGGGACGGGGGGGACGGGGAGGCCCCTGTGCTATCCGGAATGCTGTCTGTGTCTGTCTGTATGTCTGTTCTCACACAGTCGAAATCAATTTGCCATCAGGACTGTCACTGTGGAACAAAGAGAGAAGGAAGCTTGCCAGGTCGGACACACTCAGAGAGAAATGGAGAGAGACAAGACAGGCACAGGAGTAGGGGGGAGGGGGTGGTGTGTTTGAGTGTGTTTGTGTTTGAGTGTGTGTGTGTGGGGTGGGGAGGGTGGGGGGTGGCAAGGCTTAGTTTGGAGGTAGGCATTGTAGGAGGAGCAAAGGAATCTACTTCCTCCCACCCATAGCTGCTAACGCCAAACAAAAGCGCCTGCCGCCATCTGGAGAATTTTTACTTCATGTTACCTCATCGATGGGCAAAAATAAATGCCACGGCCAAAAAACAAAACAAAACGGTTTGGTATCGATGAAGTCACCGAAGTAATCTCCATGGCAGGAGTTGGGTCTGTAGTGTTCCATCAGTAAAGGAAAGCCTGGGAGGGGTGAATACACCCCCGTAGGGACTGTGCCAACCCAGAAAAAAAACAACAACAACAACAACATTCGGAGACATAATTATGTGACACGACTGGAGACGAAAAGCCCCAGGCTCACAAACAGTGATGATCAGAATGATGTCAGCATGATGTCTGCTGTCACAACACGAAATCCAACCAACCAACCAACACGTGTGCACATACACACACACTTATATGTAATTTCAGACACTCACACCCTTGCACAAACACACTCAAACATAGATATACAAGAAAAGTAATTCCCTCATTAAACAGAGATAAGAAGCAGAATAACCCCTGACTTCAAGCAACCCTACATTATCGCTCAGACACACTGGCCAGCAATACTCTGGAACTAAACTATAATTTAATATACTGACACTGGGCTTCTTATTTAAAAGGCCTACAGTACTTAAAAAAACAAACAAACAAAAAAGCAAAGCAAGCAAGAGCAAAGAGGAAAGGACAGAGAAAATACAAACGATTCAACATAATATTGTAGAATTTTGATACGATTGACATTTAATAAAGTAACAATTAAAAATGTATTAATTGATTTGAAACTTGAATGTCTCTTGCCTCAGTGCAGAGTGGACACAATGTTCGGGCAGCTATGTAGCAGTCCCTCCAGCATATTAAAGCATTTTAATCGATCAGGTACAATGACACGTATGATCCCATGTTGCCTGCTAAACGAGATAGCTCCATCTCCATCTACATCACTTGACCCATTACAGACAGCGACACCGATCTTACTGGTCTCTACTCAGACGGTGGGATAGAATAAGGTCTTACCTTGTGGCGAAGCGACTGTCGTAATCCTCGAGGGCAGGCTGAAACAATCAAGAGATGGAGTTTTAATCTCTTGTTAGAGTTACAAACAGGAGACTGTCTGCCATCCTACGATTTGACCAGCAGGTGGCAGCAGGACCTAAAAGAACCAGCCCACCAGCCCCCCTATCAGGCTGAGGGGGGGGTATTTTAATCTATTTGTCTTGTTTTTAATGTCTGAACTCTATATTATTGTGATGTCTTGTTCTTAATTGCCTTATTATTTCCTTTCTGCAAAACAAATCTACCTTCGGGTACAAGATTAAGAACACTTGACCCCTTACTTCTGTTGAAATGATTATGCACAGTGAGTGAACAAGGTGGGTGTTTTTCAATTAAACCAATCAAATTAAGCCGATCAAAAGGAGGCTTCAAGTGAAACATGAGCTATTCACCGACTACCCACCTGTGGAGCAAAGCCTGCCATGCTGTAGGGGCGTGGGCGGGTCTGTGCCAGGCTCTGTGCCAGCAGACGGGCCGTCAAGCCATAGTCAGGCATGGGCAGGGACATGTCACTCTCCAACAAGTTCCCTGTGCTGCTGCTTTTCCCATGGTGCAGACTGGAGAGGTGAAGACACATACACATTACAGTACATCCAATACAATTGAACCACATTAACCCTACTAGAGTCCCTATTTTTGAATGACTATGTCATTCAATTTTATAGATTTTTCCCCTTTTTCTTCTTCGAAAACGGCAGATCTACGTGAGCTTCTAGATCGGCTGTTTTGGAATATAATATAATATATGTAACGCAAATCGAATTCATACAATAAAATGGGGCTTAAAGGGATAGTTCACCCCAAAAAATACTTTTTGTCTAATCGATTAGTCACCCCATGCAGACTTGAATTCATGGATATGTTTTTGTCGCATTCCTAAGCAAATAATTTGACTCCTACCGGAACCGCTGCCGGTCATCAAATTATTGGCTTAGGAATGAGACAAAAACAAAAAAATATCCATGAATTCAAGGCTCCATGGAGTGACTAATCGTATAGAAAGAAAAAAAAATTGTGGGTGAACTATCCCTTTAAGCGTTAAAAGAGGAAATACATACTAACGCACACACTAAGTCACATACTGTAATGCATAGAACTAGTGTTGCACTGGCCTCTGCAGGTTGAAACTTTCAACTAGGTTGCACAGCTGACTTCACCTGGCCACATCCTAGTCATGATGTAACAGGACCCATTTTTTCTCAGGTGACAACAATGGTTAAACTACTACTATCATGTCACGATTGGGCCATGGCCAGGTGTGGCCAGCAGTGCAACCTGATAGGCTATGTACTGTACATAACTGTAGTCCATGGTTTCCAGAGGGTGGCAATAGTGGCATAGCCATTTCCCCCGTAGTTTTGGTGGTGCAATTTGTGTTTCCGGTTCAAATTGACTGCTCAGCCAATCAAAACAAACTGGAACAGGAAAAGGGTATGCTACCTTCTGAAAACCTGCGACTACAGTTATGCACAGCACCTATTGAAAAATTCAGAGGCCAAAGCAAAATGTCCTTGTGACAGGAACATTGAGAGTATGATTAACTGATGACCCAGCATGAAAACAAGTTCATTACTGGATCATTAACTGGCTGTGAAGACTGCACCGAACCATGTCCTCAGGACAGAAACTTACTTCACTCGGAGCTTCTCGTTGTCGCTCTCGGGCAGCACGCGCGTGTAGGAGAACGGGAACCAGCCACGCCTGAAACGCAGGAAGTGAACGCTGTGCTCATGACACGGTATGCACTTCAACTTAGGCTTTGATTAGACTGCAGGCAAATCCAATTTGTTTCTCAAATCTGATCTTTAGGACTGCCTGTCCAGTGTCATTTGCAAGTGATTGGATCAGATTTGTGACAGACACTGTCGACCTATCTGGATTGTTTTCTGTGGTAACAAACGTCTCACAGGCTCACAAGCGCGAGCAATGCTCTGTAGTACGATGGTGTCACTGCGAGCGACACCGACATACAACAAAGTATTAATCAGGCTTTGGTGTCCGAGTGTCCAGGCTGAGACTTGTTTAAAAAATCTGATTTGAATTAGCATTTCAAAACACCTAAGAAAAATCAAGTTCTATGTGCTTTTTGCTGTTCAATCTTGATAAAAAAAACGCAATCTGATTCCGGATAGGCCAAAATTTGATTTGGGCTGCCAGTCTAAACATAGCCTACATACCATATTGAGGTGGGACAGTGGGACTTCCCAACCCACATTGAGATACGTTCCACAGCAGATACAAACACAAAGCAAAACGGTTCCTTTATTTATCGTTTGTTTGTTTTTTTGCCCGGCAAACAGCAATCGATGGCCACTCACATCTTGTTCTTCTCGTTCTCGCCGTAGTGCCAGCCGTCACGTGCCTCAGGCACCAGCAGTGTGATGATATCACCTTCGTTGAAGCTGAGAAGGGTGCCGTTGTCCCCTGCGGCGTGGGAGAATATGGCCTGCACGCGCGCCCGGCCGTTCTTCTCCAGTCCTGCTGCCATGGAACTGGACCTGGGCAGGGTCCTGGTCTCTCCTGAAGGAAGAGACAGTGATGAGTGGACATAGCTGACCCGACATCATAGACTTGGCCACATGAAGTCCGAGATCCACACTGTTACTCGATCCCGTGTGCATATTAGACAACGACAGCACATTAGAATGCTGTGGTGAATCAGATTGCAACAACCCGTCGTAACGATTTGAATGTATCTGTATTAAGTGCAGTGGTGTAAAGTAACTAAGTACATTTACTCAAGTACTGTACTTATGTACACTTTTGAAGAATTTTTACTTTATTCGTATTTCCCATTTTCAGTAATTTTACTTCTACTCCACTATATCTCAAATATTGTACTTTTACACACACTACAGCTTTAGTTACTAGTTACTTTGCAGATTTAGATTATTATCACAAAACATACAGGACATTAACCACTTCAGACCTATGTATATTTCGGCCATTTGAAAATAGTCGATCTACAAGCTCACAATGCATTGTGAGCTTGTAGATCTGCCATTTTCAAAAGATTTTTTTTTACATTTTGAACTTGTGAAATGGGACCTTCTGCTTTCGGTACTTTAAGTATATTTTGATGCCAATACTTTTGTAATTTTACTCAAGTACATTTTGAATACCGAACTTTTTACTTGTAACAGAGTATTTCTACACTGCAGTATCGATACTTTTACTTAAGTAAAAAATGTGAGTACTTTTTCCACCACTGATTAAGTGCAGCGTGCAGCCAGAGAGACAGGACTGAAATTTAGCCTGGAATGTATTTCTCAAAACATGATGGGAGACCAAAAACAGAATACAAGCGCTCCATCAAACCATTCAGCTTCTCAGTTTGTTCCTTTTTACGGCTTGGCTCTGTAGGAGGCTAGCCCTCTATAGAGAGTCAGTCTGTGTGTCCGAAGTTATCCCACAAACTGCTGGACCGACCAGAACCACATTTCTTGTGCATACTGCCAGTAGGCTAACTTAGAAGCTCCACATTTGTTTTCCCCCCAACATACTTTTAAACCTTTTGAAATATTTAACTTTAATTTCATAATGGAAGTCAGAGGGGCTCGGATCAGGCTGAAACCTTGCCCAAATTTGGAGTTGTACATCATAGATATGTCATAGACGACTGACTGTTATAGATGTCACGGATTTCCTCAGCCGGGCCACATGAAGTCTGAGATCCACCTTGGAGCCACGGCCACGCTGTTCCCGTGTGGATCCCGAGATCCACATCATGTTTTTGTTTTTTTAAGCCCTCGTTCAAGCTCCTATCCTTCACCAGCTGCTGTATGACGGTGCTCGGGATGTCTTACCCACTGGATTCTTGGTCTTGGCAGGGGCAGGCCTGCGGACAGGCAGGGTGTTGGAGTAGACCTCGCTGACCTGTCTCTGAGGCGGAGGCTGGGCCTGAGGCTGGGCCTGGGGAGTTGTGGGCCTGCCCTGGGACACAGGCCCTGCCTCTGTCCAGTACTCCTCGCCGTGGACTCCTGTCGTCCCGTTGACCATAGACATGCCTTCTGGCCCCGGGCCCATCAGCCTCTGTATGACACAGGACAATGCGTGTCAATCTATGCCAATGTGTAGATATACAGTTCATCTCATACAAGACTTCACCATTAACAAGTATCTTGTTAATAGCACAACTGATGTACAGTAACGGATATGTTATTAGTAGTCAGCAGTTAATGCTTATGTTTAATCGATTAAAATAATATACGTTTTGACTTGGGAGCTCAGCAGGGCTCGGGAATTGATATTCAGTGAGCATTCATCTCTTTAACTTTCTTCCGCTGACTGTTGCCCAGCTTGAGTTGCAGGGCTCATTAATAAAAGTGCCAGCGTTAAAGTGATGCCAGAGAGACATTTTGTTTATTTTGCTTCCCCACAGAGGTGCTAAAGGTGTACTAGCTGACAGTGTGATTTAGTTCATTAGCGTCTTCACAGGAAGCTTGCTACGGACGCGCACAAAGAAGCAGTCCCTGGATGTTTCTGAGCGAGAGACGATAATTCATCTCCCTCCTCAATCATGTTGTCGGCCAAACAACTCTTAACTCTGAATCAGAGCCTCTTTCTCGGCCTCGCCACTCACCGCCTGGTGTCCCATGCCGCCGCCCATGAAGACGGCCAGTTCTGGGGGTACAGGGAGAGGCTGGGCCCCTGGTATAGGGTCCGAGATGACCAGGTTGGATTTGGAGCTGTGCAGGGGACTGGTGCCCCCGAGGGAGCCCCCACCAGAGCCCATCTGCTGGGCTAAGAGCATAGCCCTCTCAGGCAGCTTGTTGGGATCCGAGCACGCCTGCTGCCACACTGGGATCTTCTGGGTCAGCAGGTCTTTACCCTGGATGGAGGGAGACACACAGACAGACTTACAACACTTTCCGGATAGATTTCTTTCCCCCTCTCTCACACACACATTTAACATCTTTATTTGCGTTCACATATAACGAGAAATTCTTGAACGCAAACAATAGTAGGTGCACAAACTTGGGAAACTCAACAATAACTGTTTCAGGACACAGATCGTGGATACAGGAAGCATCGTCTCCTCCATATGTGGCGACTGCCAATTATCACAGACACTGAACAGAGTTTTGCCAATGCCTTACCTCTTGGCTTGGGCATAATAGACCCTCCCGCTGAGCAACGCTTGTTTGAAAGCGAGCCTCAGTACAGTGACTAGAAACATTATTAGACAGAGCTTTCCAAGCATTGCTCACAAGTTGATAGTACTGTAAGTATTGGTAATATGTGTTGGTCTAAACTACCTGTAATCCAGAGGTGGGAATTTGTGTAAATTCATTCTTTTAGATCAGTAGGGTTAAATACAGTTATATTATTGCATTTTGAGGGTGTATGATGAACAGATTCGTTTTTTTATTTCCGGTGATAATTTGCACCGGTTAAGGTGTGTTGAAACACCATAACGGTGGTCTGGCATGTTGAGCCATTTCACTATGACTCACACGGTACACTTGACATTACTGCTGGCTATTTTAACAAAGCAGAAAGTGGTTTGTTTGATTTTCGAGGAAGCCATTTCAGTACTGCATGAAAATCAACTTGCAGAGACATGAAACATGATGGGTAAGCTAACATACAATTCAAACTCAAAGACATTATATTTTTCATCAAAGTTATGTTATCCTTGCATTTTAATGAAAATAGATTGAAAAAGATTGATTAGAAATTAAATTCATCAGCTCCACAATTATTATTATGATATATATCAGGTAAGTTTGGTAACGTTTGAATGACTATGGAGAAAATGTAAACTTGAAATCAAAAAATAAAACTACAGTATTAACAGAAAAATGGGCCGTTTATGCATGATAATATTATGGCCAAAGCTGTGAATAGACCAGTGGTTCTCAAGCGGTATGCCGAGGGGCACACTGGCGTACCTTGGGATTTTTAGGACAACCACACATTATTATTGCTATAGAACTATAGAAGATGTTATGAATTAGCTTTTAATGTACTACATCAGTGCATAATGTGCACTCATTGCCCAATACAGAGGCAAATTCCGCTTTCAACCTGTTGTCCCTATTTATGTCATGATAGCTGAAACTTTTACATTTATTGATTTATATTTATTTTTCTTTAAATGTTTGTCACAAGTTTTCAAGAATAGCTAAAATGGCAGATTATTAGCCCACCCAACGCATTGCATCGTCAGCTGATTTCCTCTCTAGTTCTTTGGACTGGAGAGAGGATGTCATGTCAGAGAGGTTTCTGTGAAGGGCTCATCATAGTTGGCCATTTCCTTTAATAATTAATTTATTTCAATAAAGGTTTGCAACTTTGCATCGAAGGACCACTCTGGAAATAAGTGTTATTCAGTCAGGCTTTTAAGTGCTGTCCTCTAGGCTTTTAAGTGCTGTCCTCTGGGACTCTGTGACATGATACTCCTTTGAGTTATTGTGCCTTTAAATTCCTAACAAAAATCTAATCAAAAATGCATTACATCCTGTTCCAGAGCTTCCATCAAGTTAGCCGAATCTCTCTCTCTCACACACACACACACACACACACACACACACACACCTTTATTTGCGTTCACATTTTTGTTGCCAGACCCAAGGGGTCGGGCTTACATGAGGCTTTGTATCTGTTTCGTCCATACATGGGCAGGGGTCATTTGTCCCCCGGCCCCAGCCAAAAAAAAGTTCGTGACGTCCCCTTTCGTCATACATGGGCAGGGGTCATTTGTCCTCCGGCCCCAGCCAAAAAAAAGTTTGTGACGTTTTCTTTTGTCACGAACTATTCATGACATCATGAACTTCAGTTATAAAGTGGTTTGTAGGTGTGTTACATACTAGGACTTCATTTTGGGTCTGGCAGAACCAGGTCTCCTGGTCTTGTAACAATACATTCTTGAACACAAACAATAGTAGATGCACAAACTTGGAAAAAACTCAACGACAAGTATTTCAGAATACAGATCACGGGTACAGGAAGCATAACCTCCTCCATATATGGCGACTGCCAATTATCGCAGACATTGAACAGAATTTTGCCAATGCCTTAGCTTTTGGCTTGGGCATTCCTGCAATCTGCAGGCCTCTCACAACTGATTCATGGACATTACCGAGGCTTCCAAATGTGAACACAAGCAGTTTACATTTGTAACCAAGCTGCATGATAGCATCCTTAAGACGTTGGTACTTAAGCACCTTGGTAAGGAATGCCTCTTCCAGGCTGTGATCAAATGTACATGCCACTTCCAAAATGGTCACTTCTCTACTGTCCTCATCAACAACAACAACATCTGGTGTATTAGCGGTGACATCTGAAAAGGCATCATTTTCATTATTGCGCATGAACATGGCACACACACACACACACACACACACACACACACACACACACACAGGGGAGTTCTCACTGAAGACGTTTCACACACACACACACACACGGGGGGAGTTCTCACTGAAGACGTTTTATATAAACAGCAGCAGATGGTAAATTAGCCCATCATAAGAGGAAATGTCACTCAGAAATACACATTGTCAAACCTAATATATACACATTGTCAAACTAATAAATCTGCAGTGTTTTGATATCTCACATACTGTTATTATGAGTACAACATTCATGAGACCGCTGACAAAAGCTATCAACTGCATTCCCTCCCATCTGAAAGTGCTTAGCTGTTTACTTAGAGCAGTGCTTCTCAAACTGGGGTCTGGGGACCCACAGGGGGGTCCTTGAAGGGGGCGTTGGGGGTTCCTAGCAAAATGAGTTGATATACGTGTAGCATCAAAATCAGTTTAACCACGTTAACCCTACATGTCACATTGGCTATTTGAAAATACTAAATAGCAGATCTACTGTACAAGATCACAACGTGTTGAGATTCTCCATCTCCTCTGTGTTCTCACTCAGGGCTCGAGGTTTTCCTTGAATGTGAGTCCTTGAACCCCCTTGCACCCTGCAGAGCTACAGCATTCTAACAATGGTGAGTGGGCAAGGTGGAGGGACGGACTGGAGGACTAACCAGCCGCCCACTCAAACAACCCTCAGCCCTGGGACATGACTCTCTTCTACCTCTGTACAAATGGAGCTTTGTGGACAGACACATCAACACATGTGGATGTGTGCTAATAGAAAGAGACACACACACACGCACAGAGTGAAGGACAATATCTCCCCCTGCCTCCCACGCTCTCTGCCTTTGCTTCCTCTCCCTCGCGCTCTCTCTCTCTCCTTTTCAATCTCCCAGTCTTTCATACAGGAACACGCACAATTTCCCAGAGAGGGCTCTTCAGCTTGCCCAAGGTTGAATCCATCCCACACACACCCCCATCCTGATTAATGGCTCCAGACTCCATGTTGAAACAGCACCACAATAATGTGCACACACACACACACACACACACACACACACACACGCACACAATCTTATTCCAGCCACCTCTTAAAGTCAGGCAGTGCACACCCACCAGAGAACCCAGGAGACAGACAGAGACGTGCGCGAACACGCACAGACACACACACACCCTCTGAAGAGTACACTTGTCATTTCCAACGCTTACAAGCTCTTTACTGAACATGAAAAACTATTTGCATCACATTCGATTTCATTTAAAGAGAAATGCTGCTGTGTTTCATTTCCATGGTTCATTGCCACCCCTTTGTTTTGCATTGCCAATGCATGAGGTGTGAACGCACGCCAGCGGGGGGGCAGAAAGTTAATGTCCTCACTTTGACAAAAATATCAATGGTTCCAATCACAGTTTATGGTCCATTCATAGCCTTGGAGAAAGTCATTTGCTGAGATATAAAAAGGAATAAAAAAAGTTAAAGAGGCCCTTTTCATGAATCCTAAAGTTAAATTAAAGCTGCAATCTGGGACTTTTCCCGAAAATAGCATTATCTAAAGCTCACAAAATCTTGAATCTTACCTTGCCATGGTAGGCACTGCTGTTCTTGGCCACGGCGCACTGACGGTCCACCAGGAAACAGTATCGCCGGCGTTCCTCTGACAAGGCCGTCTTGTAACCCTCAGCAATGAAGGTGTCCAGTTCACTCTGCTTACTGCTGATGGTCTCCACAAACTGCAAGTCAACAGGAGATCATACTGTTACCCTTAATTTACTGGATAATACTGTTATCATAGCAGATCTACAAGGTCACAACAATGTGTAGCATTGTGACCTTGTACATCTTGACTTGTACATCTGTTATTTTCACGACATATTTTTTTTAATAATCTTTCATTAACCCACTGAGACCTGAGGTCGATTCTACAAATGCCTTCTATATCAGTAGTTTTCCAACTTTTTTGTGCCAAGGACCCCCAAATGTATTTGGCCGCGGACCCCCCCATCTGAAAATGTTTTGTGCCAGGAAGCCCAGAATAGAAGATATGAGTAAAAATAAATCAAAATTATTAAAAAATGTTCAGACACTTTCAAAAAAAAATTTCAAAAATAGCAGATATTTCAAGCTCACAGCGCGATGTTCTAAATCCTAAGAGTTTTCAGAAAAACTTATGTTGCTATATATATATATATATATATAGCTAAAATCTAGAATGACACGGTGCTTTCCCGGTTTTAATGGGTTAATCAGAATCGACAAAGGTTTGGCCGCTGACTGATAGAACCAAAAGACCCTTACGCGTTTGTAACTCTTGAGAATGAACAATTGGAAGCAAATGGGTCCATTTGGTTCCATTTGAACACTCTCAGAGTTAAATTAACACTGGAGGGTTTTTCAGCTCAGATTGGGGTCCCAGAGATGAAATATCACACGGGGGGTCCTTGAAATTAAATCGGTTGAGAATCACTGCTATAGTGCTATAGAGTGCTACGAGGTGACATACTACAGATTTCCGGGGGAATGTTAGCATGTTAGCATTGGATTTTAGATAAATGTGTTTTGTTCAACAAGATACAGATCAACAAACCATTTAACATTTTGTGGAACCTTTTGGAAATCTTTTTAAGTGTCCGCCTATAAAATAGGGATGCAAGGTTGAAAGTAGTTAAAAAGCCACTGACGAATAAAAGATTCAAAGCCGACTGAGCTGAGATATTGACAGGAGCAATTTATACATTTTATGTATTTGTTCATAACATTTTCTTCACCATATTTGTTCACCATCAGAGTTAGATTGAGACTGTGTAGTTGTTGGCGAGAGGGTGAATAAATAAAAACAGGTTACTACTCCCACGCAGGTGCCAGTGATTTTCTTGCTGCCGTGGAACTCAGTCCTGTCCTGGCATTTTCTCACAGCGTGAACTCTCGCAAGGAAATGTCAACGTTTACCGAGCTCATTAACTACACATCACACACGCACGCACACACACACACACACACACACACACACACACAAATGCCATTTCCTCTTCTAACAACAGAGGTTCCCTGTAGCTGCTTCACCCTTGCTATTGACTTCTATAACTATGGCACTGCGCGTGTGTGTGTGTGTGTGTGTGTGTGTGTGTGTGTGTGTGTGTGTGTGTGTGTGTGTGTGTGTGTGTGTGTGTGTGTTATATGTGTCAAGCCAGCCTGTAGCATATTCAAAGAGACACCTCTTGGTTTCTCTCCAATCAATGACACCAATCACCTTGCTTCACCACTTAAGCCCTGTATAAATTGTTGCACAACGAATAACAAAAATAGCCGATCTACAAGCTCACGACAGGCTGCGACGCCTTAGTTGTGAGTTTGTAGATCTGCTATCTGGACTAAAATACAGACCCCTGGGGGACCCCGATCAACTGTAGTATACAGGATTTAATTGGTTAACGGATTTTTCTTTGAATGCTGGCTACATCCCTCCCACCTGTATTGTTGGAACCCTATTGAATACAAGTTCAATAGGGTTCATTTGGTGAACTTTAACCTACACTGAGTCAACGTTCCTGAGCGGAGGAGTCACACATGGCAGGAGAGAGAGAGAGAGAGAGCGCGAGAGAGAGAGTGGGAGTGGGAGTGAAAGAGAGAAAACATAGGCAATGCATTGAGATACAGACTGACAGAAAGAGATCATGTTTGTGAATTCTCTCCACGTAGCCTACTTTAAAATTCCTGCCAACGACTATACACAACATCAAAGACAGGAAACCCAAATGCATTTCATTTTCCAGCCACCAGAGCACACTAGTTCTCCACTATTGATAATCACAAGATTATTTGGCTGGAAGGATCTTTAAAAAAAAAAGTCTATTGAACAAAACCATTTTGAGAAATGGCCCTGCTGTGCATTAGCAACGCTGTGCATTAGTGCGCTGTGCTTTTTGGAATAAATCTACCCACACCGCTAAAACACAAATCCTGAGCCGACGGAAGCACTAGGAATGGAGTTTTCCCCTGAGAGCAGCTTAAAGACCCGTTCTGTTCTTTTCAGTGCAACTTAAGTGCGAATTAAGCACTTTCAAAAACGCCTCAATTATTGGCGCAGTTCTGTCCCGAGCACAGTGTTCATTTCTAGACTGGGGCCTGGTTCAGTATCGGAAAGGTTGTGAAGGGAGGAACGTTTCGAACGAGCAAAGCGATCCTGTATGTCACACTGAAGCCTGTCACGTTGAGAACTCCCTTTTTCCCCCTCTTTCTCCCTCTCTCCTGAAATGTTAAAGATAGATTTATATATATTTTTTTGGTATGAGTCACACTCAATACTGCAGAGAGAGAGAAAAGACTATAGTCCGATTTATACTTAGTCGTACTAAGTATAAATCGCATCCGAGGCGTGTTGTGAGCTTATTTTCGACGCGTGACACTGTTGCACGATGGAGCATAAATAAGGCATATAAGAGAAGAAAACGAGAGAGAGAGAGAGAGGGAGAGAGAGAAAAATATGCTATGGCTAGAGAAGACCGCATTAGCATTTGTGAATGGATCGGAATCCGATCGTATCACGGACAGAATGAGACGCCCGGCATTCAATTAGGGGATCGTCTCAGTTCTACCTTTTATTAAAGGACCCTGACTTTCTGTGGTCCATGACTCATTGTCTGCCAGCCTCCTCTCCAGGAGCTCTAAAGCCAAGCTAATTAGAGCTGTTCAACCAGTCCGTCCGCTCCTCTCGTCGATTCCCTATGGCCCAATTCTCACACCATTCAAATGAAAAACCAGTGTAACCAAGGACAATGACAATTGTGAAGAAAAGAAAAAGTGCTAATACATCAGAATTACCTCGGGTTACATTATCAGCTGGAATGGTGCCGAGAGAGAACTCGGATACACATTAATCAACATCTATACATAGGTAGATGGCACGTTTGCTGCTTTTGAACAGCTGTGCTTAATGACATCATCAAGTCACTTCTTCAAAAACCTACAGGCTAGAGACTCCAATTATAAAGGAGCCATAATTGGTGACTTTGAAATAATTTCACCTCTTAATTCAGACAGCTCATACAGGCAACATGGGCTAATGAATTATTAGGGCAACTTAGAAATAGCCTAGAAATAGACAAGATTTGCTGTTTTTTTTTTGCACAATGCTTTACATTTGGACAGTAGCCCAAATTAGCTGATGTACAAGCTCACAGCTAGTGAGCTTGTAAATCAGCTATTTCCGCCAAATATGGCATGCCTAGAACAGTGATGCTGGAGTAAATGTGGTTAATGTGTGCATATCGCTACACATTGTGTAAAACATAACGATTTCACTCAACCCTGAGAACGTTCCACCACTTCACCAATACTACACATGTCAACGCTCCAATCAAATCATTGCCACAACCCGATTATTCTCAGTAATGGAGGTAATAGTGTGCAGGTAAATGCACTCACTTTAGGGGAGCCATGCCCTCTATATCATGGGTTCCCAAACCTTTCAGGCCGCGACCCCCCAAAATAATCATATTTGAACTGGGATCCAAAGCATTTCCTGGTACAGGTTGGCTTTGCTGTTCCACCCTTCATCACCGGTGCTTTTGCATACGGTGGTTTATGGCATTGGTTCTCAAAGTGGGGTCTGGGGACGGGGTCACAATCATTTTAACCACTTTAACCATTATTGTATACTTTGGCTATTCAAAAATAGCAGATATACAAGCTCACCGCTCAGTGTCGCGCTATGAGCTATTTTTGAAAAATCTTGAAAATGTTCGCAAATCATAGAATGTATTTCTTAAAGCCAACATTTGTCACTCAAATCTTTGCTTCTGGGGGTCCCTGGAACAAAACATTTTGAGATGGCCAAATACATACTGTATAAATTTGGGGGTCCTTGACATGAAAAAGTTCCATCTCTACTATCTCTACTTGACACAATCTGATACGAGATATGACATAATCTAACCTAAACACATGCCCCGCCCACTCTCTCCCTCTCATATCCAATACAGTGAGAGCTAGGTCGTCGTCTGTTGTTACTCTCTCTCTCCATCCAGAAACCTGTGCCGTGGTGAGGCGTTTATCTGGACTAGGCCCCTCCCCGCGGCGCCTCGGTCCACTTGACTGAACCACATAATGAGGTAGTTAGGATTTTTGGCAAGGGGCTTCGCACCACATGCTGAGAGGTGTGTAGAGAGAGTGAGATGAGATAGCAGGAGGGAAACGAGGGTAAGGGGAAGAGAGATGCTGAAGGGAAGAGTGAGCGGGGCTGTATGGGGGGAAGAGGCAGAGAGAGGCAGAGGCAGAGAGAGAGAGAGAGAGAGAGATGAAATGAGGAGAGCTGTCACACTCCCCATCTGCGTCTGCCGTCAGCCTGAGCTCAGACATTCTTTACTTTTTAATGAAAAGAGAACAGATAAAAACTGAGATCCCGGGGTGTCTTATCTGCCGACATGACAGAGTCAGGGGGGATTTCTCATATATCTCTATGGCCACCTCCGCCAGATACAAACACAAGCAATCCTTGAGCGTGCGTTCATGTGCAAATGACATGATATATACACTGTATATGTTCTGCCTCGCCCCTGCCATCAAAGTTCTGACTGCGGCTAATTTTAATACTTCAGCTTATTACTGAAGTTTATTCCATGAAGAAAAATTGTCCCTATATTCTATTCCCCTTAGTAGTGCATCCTGTTTTGTAAGTGGGATAAACTGTTGATTCGGCCCATTTGTGGTATTTTTAGGTGCAAGGCTGGACATCCATTTAGGTTCATTGTCCTTGAAAATGGTATAAAAACCAATTAGTTTGAAGTCATTGTAATTCATTCTTGCCCAGTAGCAGAGTGGTTAATATCAGTGCACTGCTTAGTACTGGTGGCCGTTGCTAGGCTACTCTGTATACTAAGGTAAATAAAGTGATAGTTTGGAGTGCTGTCATCGAGAGATAGTCATTTGCATTCTCATGATGCGTTTTCCCACAATATGGTGCAATGCCACACCATTTCTTATTTAATTATTAGTTGTATCTCTTTTTTTCTGTATATCCAACTGCGGTACTGCCACGACATCTGAATTTCCCTCATGGGATCAATAAAGGTAGGTAGATTAAGATAGGTAGACCTGCTGTTTGCCACCAAGATTTCTGTGATCAAATACTATGAATTGGCAATCACTAGAATGCCTGCATGTGGTACAATTGAAAATGGGTATAATTTTCGTCTTGCCCGCCCGTGGTTTGTGATATGATCAGTAAAAGTGAGCAGACTCACAATGAGAACAGAGATTGCTTTCTGCCTTTCATCTCCATCAGAACAGGGCGTGTGTTATGAGTCCGGGGTCTGTCAATTGGGTCAGTCTCTCTGTGCAATAAGGACCCAATATGTTATACTGTGTATAGTGTATAGTTAAAGAGCCAAAGCAGACCAGCGCTGGAGACCAAATAGTCTCCTTTGCGCCTCCAACCGGAACCGCTGCCTACCGGTCCGCTGGTCATCAAATTATTGTCTTAGGAATGCGACAAAAACAAAGCAATATCCATGAATTTTTGTTTTCATGGGGTAACTATTCGATAGAAAAAAAGTAGTTTTTGGGGTGAACTATCCCTTTAAGTGGTATTTTTGTGGTTATATTTGTTGTGGTACTTAAATAAAGTTTAAATGTTTATAGAGGTTATTTTTTGTTTGTTTATTAGATTCGGTATGACGTTCATCCAATGATTACTGCTTTTGCTGTGTTCTTCGTCAAACCCTTTGGTTAATGTCACATTATGTGAAACTTCAGAGAGGTGTGGTCGTCTAACGCCTGAAACAGTCTCCAGGCAGACGGCTACCTGCAGCAACATGCCACATTAGTCCTGTTCCTCTCTTCTCTGTGGGAAGAGATTACTCACTCCAATACACTGGAAAGCACCCCTCCGCAGAAATGTAGGGCTGCTGGCAGTGGTGGAAAAAGTACAAGATAAAAAATGCCATGTCACAAGTAAAAAGCCTGTATTAAATATTTTACTTGAGTAAAAGTGCAAAGGTATTGCCATCAAAATATACATTACTTAGAGTACCATAGTAAAAGTACTCCAATAAAAAAAGAAAATGTCAAACCTTTTAAAAGATTGCAGCTCTACAAGCTAGATGCGACGCGTTGCAAGTTTTTAGGTTAGCTATTTTCAAATAGCCGAAGGGCCTAATTTATTAATGTATGTTTTCGTATCAATAATCTAAATCTACAAAGTAACTAAAACTGTCAACTAATAGTAGTAAAGTAAAGAGTACAATATTTGTCTCTGAGATGTATTGTTGGAATAGAAGTATAAAGTATCAAAAAATGTGTAAAGTAAAAGCACCTCAACTAAGTACATTTACTCAAGTGCAGTACTTGAGTACCGTAATTTTTGCACTATAAGCCGCACCTGAATATAAGCCGCAGCAGCTAAATTGAATGATTTGTACATATATAAGCCGCACTGGACTATAAGCCGCGGGTGTAAAATCCATAGATTTAGGAGGTCCCCTAGTGGTGTACTTTTTTTCCACCACCGGGCTTGCTGGCTGCTCTACCAACTATGAGCCATGAAAATGACAGTTTATAATGCAGTTTATAATGCATGTCCCCTGGCACGGTGGAACAAATACGGCACGACACGGGGGTCAGATCAATCTGAAATGCTAAGGCATACACACTCGCCTGTGTGTGTACGTGCGCTTGTAATGAGAGCCTTGGGACTTGCCCTCTTATTTTGCTGTAGCCGGACGAGGAGGTGGGTTTTCACGCTCAGTGAACTCCGGAAAACGCGGAATCCCTGAACGGCAGCAGGAGCAACGTTTCTGGCCCGAGTATCGATTCTCCTAGAATGCCGCTGTCATGGTTGGCCACACCTCACAACCAGACCAACACTGGCTCAGTAATTACCCCGCAAGCCCTGGCCTGTTAGCTCAGTGGAGCTGTGCGCCTCCAGCCTTCCCCCCTGACGCATCCCAATGCAGGAGCAGCAGCCACTGGCAGGCCAGGGATGGCGCTTCAGGCTGTTTGTGTGCTACGTTTTGCACTGACAGCAATATACACACACACATATATTGCTGTCACACATATTCCCTTAAGCCAATTTTATTATAGGATATACACACATAACAGTACATACGTACATAACAGATCTACAAGCTCGCAACATGTCGCAATGTGAGCTTCTAGATCTGCTACTTTTGCCACACGACACCACTGTGTGATGAAGTATAACATTGGGCTTATTGGTTTTTACACGCCATCGCTTGACGAAAATAACAGATTTTCAAGCTAACAACATGTCCTATCGGCAAGCAACAGTGAGTATACATGAGTATACATGAGACTCAGGCCCAGGTTTGAATCGAACCTTTGCTGCATGTCATGCCCTCTCTCCTGCATTTCCTCTCTCTGCTCACTGTCAGTGTCAATAAAGCAGAAAAAAGCTGCCTGTGTGTGTGTGTGTGTGTGTGTGTGTGTGTGTGTGTGTGTGTGTGTGTGTGTGTGTGTGTGTGTGTGTGTGTGTGTGTGTGTGTGTTTATTACTATACATGTGAGGACCAAGTGTTCCCACAAGTATGGTAGAATATGAGAAATAGACGTTGCTTTATGGTTGTAAAAAGATATGTTTACAATTAGAAAAAGATTCAGGTTAGGTTTAGGATTAGACATTTAGAAGTTTGGTTTAGGTATTAGAGTTATGCCTGATTTACACTTAGTTGCGCGCTGGTGTCGTTGCCGTTACAAGTGGCACAATGTATTAAAAATGTATACAGACCATCAGTGGTACATGTCATTAACCCATTAAGACCTGGAACGCATCTGTGTCACTTTAGATCGCTTTGGCTATTCAAAAATAACAGATATACAAGCTTGTAGATCTGCTATTTTTTTTAAATATTGAAAAAAAAAAATCTATTTTTTTCAAAAAACTGTTAGGATTTAGAAAACATTTTAAAGAATCGCCTCAGGTCTTAATGGGTTAATGTAATTAAACTAGTAACTACATTTTGCAGTACCATGCTAGCAGTTCAACTAAATAAACATTTGCACTGCAATTTAAATAGTGTCATTACTTGTCTTGCCCTTTTTGGTGTAGTTAAGTCTACCAACAATGTTAGAGCCATAAAAGCAAAGAAAGAAAGGCTGCTTTTTTCTTTCATCCTGACCACTGAGAAGGCATGCCCAGACAATGCAACTCAAGCTGTGCACAGCATAGTCCGTTCACAGTTCTACCTACTTGTAAGTAGCTTTATTTGCTAAACTATTTATCCTGAAAGCACTTTGGCTATAGATCAACTTCGTCCAGTGTGACGTAACCGGCGGCTTGCAAAACGTTCCAAGTAGCGTCCCCAACAATGCAGAGTGTTGCTGTATTTGTTTATGCATGCTCAAGATCTGGTCGGATGTTCACTGCAGCTCATACCAAGCCTCTGCTATTTAGAATTCCCACTCAGGTCACATGTTGCGTCCACCCCCGTTCTTGCCGTTTTGTGCACTCTGCAATCTGCTATCTGTTTTTTTCATGAAGAGTGAGCTCATTATTTCCCAGTGCGATTCAAAACTGTCCACTTTCCAATAGTTGCCCACATGCGCAGATTCTCCTATTAAGGCTGATGGCATATTGGGCCTTCTGCAGAGCCCATATCTTTTAATTGATTCGTTTCTCATTTTGCCATTTCTGTACATTGTCACTCTGCAGAATGCTTGGGATGAGACGGTAATGGTAAAATGCTTGTACGTTATGTACTGTATGCTTGAATGAGGCTTTTCAAGCAGCCTCTCCAAACAATCAGCTCTCTACTCTTGCCTTGTATTTTTGTGTTTGGCAAGGGTGTGCTTTGGCAGAGGGAACACAAACACAGACATACAGTATAATTACAGAATAGACGGCCGATTTGAGAGACATGGAGCTGGTTCAGATGACTGCATCATAGGAATACTGGAGTACACTATAGTCCAGGGTCAGGCCAATCATGCCTTGGAGGTGCAAACGTTATACCACTTTCAACCCGGCGTCCCTATTTTGGGCATGTCATCATAGGTGAAAATGATTGGCTATGTTCCTGTAGATAAGTTTTTTTCGCCATTTGTCCTACGAAAACGTATTTAGGGCAAAAACAGCCGATCCACAAGCTCACAACACCTTGAAATGTGACGCGTTGTGAGCTTGTAGATCGGCTATTTTCAGCAAAGAGATTCAGTGTAGAGGGAAAAAAGGAGGGGGGCCAATTATAGACCCCTGGGGGACCCTGGTCAACAAAGTGTATAGGGTTTAAGAGGTTTAATAGTTTAAATGCAAACAAACAGTTGGGCAGAGCTCAGGCCCTCCTGCAGTGACTCACCTGCATTTCTTTCTCTCCATACTTGGAGGGGTTCTTGCTTCCCTGGCTCTTCCTGCGTAGCTTCTTCAGCTCAGCCTGGCATTTCTCCAGACTCTCCCCTTTGGTCTTGTGTTCCACCTGGTACTTCTTCAAAGCAGCCTGCGGGGGGCGATAGAGAGCACATGAGCACATGGCTAGATCTCCCACAGAACCAAAAGAGTAAAAAAAATAAATAAAAGACAATTAAAGCCAGGGGGAATTGTTGGAGATGCGGTCACAGGAGATATTGAGGGTCTGGCACGCTTTGTGAATGAAGATAATGATAGGGATAATAATGGTGAGGTTGAGCTGGATTTGACATGTTAGACAAAACTACTTGGGTGGGTTCGCTCCTCCCAATCGTAGACAATTATGTTATGTTAACTGTTTAACGTTTTACATTTAACTTTCATTCACTGTTGAGTAAATTATCGAGCCGTAAACTGTTTGTTAAATGATTACCCTCACAGGGCCACGAGGGACATGCACAGCAAGACTTTTAAAATGTCTAGGTTAAACTATGCCATCTACTGTATGCAGACAACCATGGTGGAGAATAGTCATTCAGTCTTCAATTAAGCAGAAGCAATCGTGTCAATCTGCTATGCAATTTAGATCTTGTGAAAAGTTAAGAGTTTAGTTTGCAGGGTCATGAAACACTAACAGAACAAGCCAATATCCTTAGCACCAAGCGCAAATGAGCTGCCGTGTTCCCTTTAATTAAACACAAGAGCCTTTCGACCGGTTTGTCAGACCGCGTGTTCACTTCACGGCCCTCAATCAGAAAGCCAAATTCGACGCCACAGCCACATTAATGAGTGATTAATTGTGGTCACGACCTGTCTGGCCCTCAGATGAACTTGGGTACACTGGTTGAATGTGACCTTTGCCTCTAAACGGTGATGTATGAGAAATGCCCCTCTTCATTGGTAACTTATGTGGACTGAGGCCATTTTGGCAACTCAGCGTTTCAAGGCTGTGCCATCCCCCCAACTGTGAATGATTGAGACGAGTTGGAAAACCGTGGGTAAGTCATTGTTTCGGGTCACCAGGTCAGGAGATAAAAGGCAAGAGAATTTGGAGATTGATTGTGAGAGACAGAGAGAGAGAGAGGGGGACAGAGAAGGAGAGACAGAGAGAGAGAGAGAGAGTGAGAGATGTATTGTACACCATTGTCTACAGCAGAAGACGGTTGTCCCTTGTGTCTTCAGAGACCGAATTACACAATGCATATGAATAATTCACGAAGCAAAATGCTTGCCATTATTGCTGATACGATTGTTTTGAAATTTTATTCAAAGCAATAGATGTTAATACCGTGAGATCAGACTGAGGGGAAAATCCATGTAACAGTTGACACTTGCCAGAAACTAATGTTGTGGGTAAGATGCCTGTTCAACAGAATAATTGGCTGATGGATTAAAGAAGGGATCAACCCTTTCCTGATCTCGGATCAATGTTGGCAGAAAATTAGCCAAATCTGGCATCGCAATAGGCATCCTATGACCTTGCTTTTGTAACATTTCCCAGAACATGGTCTGCAGCAAATAACATCAGAAGGCTGTTATCTGTGAAAACTTAAGGGCTGAAAACGAAAACAATATGGATGATGCAAGTAGAGCAATAACAGACAATTCTGTATAAACCTCTAACTTCAATCACTCAAAAATGTACTACTAGTCATGGCTAACTTAAGGGTGATTTATATTTACTTGCGCACTGGTGTTATGCACCGGAAATAGCTACAGTATACGCTCATGTGTTGCTGTGAGCATGTAGATCTGCTATTTTCAGAAGTATATCAATGCCTTTATCCATTTCACTTTGAAAGCAATTCTGTTCATGCGCAGCATGTGGCATAAAATTAAATAAAAATCAAACGGCTCCCAATGTGATCTTTTCAAGCATACACAACTACAGTAAGATGGCACCATCCCACCCCCAAACCAATGCACCGCAGTGCTGCTCCACGCTGCAGCCTGCAGCCCACTCGTTCTAAAGATATCACACACCAGCCTGGTCGCCAGAAGAAAAATGTTGGCATTGTGCGTTCCTGCAAACCAGGGATACGTTGAGTCTCAATGTTTCAGAAAAAAAAAACGTTTCGTATGAACATTTCTAGATACTTTGTTGACAATGACGAAATGCGGATTACGTCGACACAACGCATGTCCCATGTGTAAACTACCCTTAACCCCGTAACCCAAAACCTGACCTGTAACCCTACACCAAAACGTCAGGAATCAAGAGGGGTTTAATTGTCGCTCACTTATACAGGTACAGTACAAGTAGGGAAATGTTGGTGTGGCATGTTCCACAAGGCTGCTAACAACAGCAATACAATAAACACAGGGAGTAGACATGGTCCATATTGGTTCAGAAACATTCAATGCATCCTTGATTTGCAGAAACGCACAACACGAACATTCTGTTCTGCCGATTTGGTTGCACTCGTGAATGGCACACATGCGAATGCACATGCGCGCGCACACACACACACACACTTATATCCTCGTGGGTACATCAAAAGCAATTTTTTCGTAAAATAAATGTCATTTTTGTGCAGCATTTTTAGCCCTAACCCCTCACCCTAAACCGAACTCCTAAATGCCTAATCCTAACCCCAACCTGACTCTTTTAATATCCTCTTATTATCCTTGTGGGGATTTTTGGTCCCCACATGCATAGTAATACACACACACGCACACACACACACCAAAAAAGGTTGTGTTGTAATCATCCGGCCTTTAATGGTGGCGCCGAAGATGAAAAAATAAATCTCAGCCCACTCTGCAGAGATGCCATATCAAAGCCTTTCTTTTCACAGAGACATTCCTTAATTGCCTCAGAGAGTCAGACTCGGTTGCGTAACATCCAAGTGTTTAGAACGCAGTTCCACATCCATTACCATCCTATGCAACACGCCACACTATACGGATTTCCATAATACAACGACATGCTCATTGCGAGTTATTGGTTGCGGGGGGCTGTCCCGGGGGCCTGTGCGTGTGGGTGGGGACCCGGTGGATGTAAACAGGCAATTAGATACTCACAGTCAGATAACGTGCATCCAGATCCACCTTCTTCTCTAGTTCAGACAGCAGCTCGTTGTGAAAGGACTTCAGCTGGGGAGGGGAAAGTGGCACAGTAGGCAGTTCAGTATAGATAGATAGATAGATAGACGGATAGATAGACCTCTATTGATCCCAAGGGAACTCCAGGTGTCACAGCGGCACCGCAGTAGGCATGAAACACAGATACAGGTCAGAGTAGAGAGATGCATAAGAAATAGTAAGGCAACAATAATTAAAGATAATATATTTAAGTCTGGCCTGGCCAATACGAACTTGGAATGAGTGGGTAATAGATATAAATATACAGTAGGCATAAGTATAATGTACAATGCACAATCGTTCACCAGTAATAGGGTAATAGTAGTGGATATAACATGTCACAGTGGATATAACAGTGGTGCACACTGTACAGTGCTTAGAGTAAGCACACAACTATGACACAACCTTAGCATTCCTTTCATCACGTCCTCATTCCTAAATGGGATTAACAACTGATGGGGCCATTTGGGATAGTTGTTGGTGCAGGCTGGCTAGTCGGTTTTAGGTTCATTGCCATGAAAGATTTTATCAAATGAATATGTCCAAAGTCAATAGATTTGACAAACAATTTTCCCCCCTTTTCTCCCCAATTTAGTCATTATGTCAATTCCCCCCCATGTACAGTACACGCCACGGCCCCTTTCACTGCCAACCCTACTACTACTTTTATTTTATTTGCGCCTGTCTCTGTCTATCTTTTTATTTTTTCCCCCCAAAAAATGTAGAGTAGCCAATAATTGTTTTACCCCCGTTTCTCCCCAATTTAGTAGTTATGCCAATTAATTCCTCCCCACACACATATTTGTGTGTTGTCACTGCTGTTGCACCCTACTGACTCACCTGTCAGTGAGGAGCCCCACTGGGAGGACTTGGGCCTTCGTCCTACTCCTCCCGCCCAACACTCACCTGCTGACAGGTGCCGCCCCAACCCGTAGGAGTACGTGCAATGACAAATATCACCCTCCCCGCCCTAACACAGGCCAATTGTGACAAAGCCGGATGCACCACGGTGGATTTTGAACCCACAACCTCTGTGGTGGTGGGCAGGGACTTTACCACTGCGCCACCCGAGCGCCCACCTACTACTTGGCCTTGAGGCACACGTAGACACTATCACGTTTTCTCCTGTATACACCAGCTGCTTCTTTTGACCTGACAGTGAGTCTCACTAGATTTGACAAAAGTTGTTATGATTCATTTTCTCCCAGTAACAAAATAAGGCTGGCTGACGTTACGTTTGCTTCTGACAGCTGCCGGCCGTTGCTAGGTTACAGGTATAATCTAATGGTAAATAAGGCAGAGTGATACTGTTATCAGGAGATATTTGGTACTCTTTAGAATGCCAATTCTACCTTGATGTGTCTAGCCTATTTTCACATAATCAAGAGTTGTGCTAGCATAGCCTGAGCTACGCATGTGTTGCATCTCCTTGTGTACTAAAGCATTGGTTCTCAACATCGGTCCGGGAACCACCAAGGGTCCAAATGGACCCTTACGGGTCTAACGGGTCCATTTGTACAAAGTTAAATTAACACTGTGGATTTTACAGTGTAGATTGGGGTCCCAGCGATAACCCATTGTACACTCTCAAGAGTTACAGACCAGCAAGGGTCCATTTGGACCGCTGGCGGTCCCCGGACCCAAAGTTGAGAACCAGTGCACTAGAGCAGTGGCTCACAAACTTTTTAGCTCGAGACCCAAAAGAGAAATTAGACGTTGGCCCGGGACCCAAACTAGAGAAAATAGCAGATCTACAAGCTCACAACGCGAGGCTTCGCGCCGCGTTGCAAGCTTGTGGATCTGCTATTTCCACTACTTCTTAAACATTTAAAAAAATATATATATTTATGGATATTATTAGATTTTTTTATTGTATTTATTTAATACTTTTGAAACCATCTTATCTTATGTAGGAAACGGAAAAAGGGGCTATTTACTCGCGACCCATAAAAATTGGTCAGCGACCCAAACATGGGTCCCGACCCACTGTTTTGGAAACAGTGTACTAGAGTGCAACATTATGTGTGTCATGTCGTATAGCTATAGATGCTTGGAATACATACCATCTCCTCTAGCTGCACTTGGATCTGTCTGTGTACTTCAGCCATCTGGAACAACACGTCCCCTACACAGAGAAACACCAACAGAGAGGGAGGAAAGACATGATCAGCAGTGAACGAATGTGAGCATCACTAGGGCAGAGAGAAAGCGAGAAGGAAAGAAAGAAAGAAAGAAAGACCCTAGCGTGCAGAGCCCATGCAGCAACACAAGACAGACAAATATACAGGACAAATGTAAGGTAACTGTGACGATGAAGAAAATGATGGAACTTTATTCTTGGAACATCAAGAAGCACAGAAAACAGAGACCGAACCATTAACAAGAAATGACAGAAGAAAGGTAATAACGCAAAATAAAACACAAACAAAGTACTGAGGAAGAGAAATAACTTCTCAACAGTCCAGGTTACAGAATAATGATTCTTCAAGCGTTATGTCAGCACTGATGCCCTGCTGAGATCAGCTGAAGTGATTTCTGTGATTTGTTCTTAAGATCAAGCAATGTTGTTTACGGAAACAAAAATCAAAGAAATTGCAAGGTCTCCAAAACAAAACAAAAAAAGCCAAGGAGGGGGGAGTCATGCAGCTTGCGGAAGGGTGTCATTGTTATACCTACATGCTGGTTCTTCTGAATATGCAGTGCATTGTAAAGAAAAGGAACACAAACACCTAGATTGAGCGAAGGACACATACAGTACACACAGACACCTTGGTGGAGAGACGGTGAGAGACCTACAGAGACATGAGACACATACAGATTTCCCTGATCAAAAGCCCAAAGGTCCAAAGCCCCTTTAGCACATGGAATAGCATCGTGGCTATGACTGTAAGTGCGTCATTTAATTATATTAGTGCCGTGAGAGAATATACAGTCCGTTTATTTATTTGAATTTTCACTGGAGGATAAAGCCCCTTGAGATGCAGCATCTCGTTTTCGAGGGGGTCCTCACAGTACTGTATGTCAGTAGGTCAGACTGGATTGCTTAAGTTTTAATGAGCCTGTTTTCATCAATCAAAATGAACAGGCACCTTCCTGAATTAAAAAAAAAATGTTTTGGAACCTTTTGGAAGCATTTTTTAATGGATTGCATGTGACTGTTTCCAGCTTTTGCATAAAACTCATAATAAGGACATAACAAATAGAAAGCCATGAGGTTTCCATAGCAATTATTGCAATATCCTTTATGTTTGGTATTACACAATATACTATAAATGGCTGGGTGGGTGCATTCTATGTGATCTAGAACTTGGCGCAAATTGAATGCGTCATAAAAAGATTAAGCTGCAAAACACACAAATGAATGATCACAAATGGCATCTTATCAATATCTAATCATTACACCTACACATACTGTATATGTTGATGCAAACAAATACTCAGGCCTGACCCATGCAGCGAGGGACATTTATGGCAAATATCATAGTAAGGTCAACGTACATCAACATTTTTCTATGCTTTCCTGTTCCATAACCAAAAAAAAAGGGTTTAACTTAATTAACTTTGGTGTAAGTCTTATGATTTTCAGTTTGTTCTCTCAGCACAAGGGGCTTTGGAGTGGTCTCCATATACAGAAAGTGTGTACAATGCAAGCTGCTACATACAGATGACACCGAGGTGCTGAAGTGCACCAGCGCTGACTTGAACTCAACACAAAAAGCAACAAGAGCAGCAAAGCAGCCTGGCCGTCCATCCCCTTGTGACAGACAGAAAATAAAAATGTAAGTCATTATGCTTCATTTGTAGTGAGTTGTTGTACGATGGTGTCGTACTGAGCTTGTAGATTGGCTCTTTTATCAGGAGAGAGCATCACTGGCTTAATGTTTTATAAAATCAATAGCACACTTTGGAACTCTTGAAAAGCTCTGGCATTTTCTTGCACCATTTAAAAGGAATCATACTGGTGGCATTGCATGTTTAGACTGCACTGATTGGGACTGAATGACTTAAGTACAGTATACGTGTACTTTATTGCTGCTGCCAACAATTCTCCAAAGCATGCTGTAATTTCTTTGTATTTCCAAAGAAGCGATTGGTTTCCATTCATTTTAACATTGAAGTCAACTTGAAGAGACTTGAAACTTGCTTGAGATACGTGAAAGTAATCTGCTGCCATTGTTTGTCAAAATCATATTATTTGTTGCATTCAATTTTCAATGCAGTTGAAAGCATGGACTGATTTGAAAAAAATCTTGCTGGCGGAAATAGTCCCTGTCCCTGGACAAGAGAAGTTTTAATTATTCCATATCCAACATCTAAAACATTTCGGCATATGCTTTGGACAAGGTCAAAAAAATCCCAGACCACCAGTATGATCCTCTTCTAGTTCCAAACAAAACAACTATGAACCTTGATCACACAGTCAATCAATCTAATCACTGTCTCTTGAAACATGTGGCAGCTCAATGATTCTGTTAACTTAACGCTGTGTTAATCATTGAATGTTGATACGGTTCAGTGTTTCCATAACCAATTGTACTTGTCATAACTAAAGCCATCAGCCACGGTCCTCAAGCGACACTCGACCTGACCCATCTGCTTAACCCATTCAATCCCGGAACGCATCTCTGTCAAAATAGCAGATATACAAGCTCATAGCGCGGCACAGAGTGCAGCTCTATGAGCTTGTAGATCTGCTATTTTTGAGAAAAAAAAACGTGAATATTTGTGCAAATCTTTGAATATATATTTCTAAAGCGAATATTTGTATACAATATTTTGTTCCAGGGACTCCCAGAGGCAAAGATGAGTTAAAAGTGTTTGCTTAAAAAATAATATATATTCAAAAGATTTGCACACATTTTCACGATTTTTCAAAAACAGCAGATCTACAAGCTCATAGTGTGGCACTCTGTGCCGCGCTATGAGCTTGTATATCTGCCATTTTTGAAAAGCCAAAGAAATCTAAAATGACAGACGTGTTCCCGGATTGAATGGGTTAATGCCATCACAGACCAGACACTGCCTGCTCCGCACCGTAATATCCTCATAGTGTTCCTTTTTGTAACCTCTGCAACTTTTGTAACTCTGAAGAGTGTGTGTAAATATAACCCAAAGGCACCCGTTACATTTGCACACACTCTCAGAGTTAAATTAACACTGACCTCAAGTAGTTGCTAAGGAGATGTTTGTTTGTTGTCTTTGTGCAACCCTGCTGATCTGGAGTCATTCAGAGGGAGGCCAACGCATCCAGGCACGCTAAGCCGATTACAGATCTACTCATCCCTGATCACTGCTCCTGCAGGCTTAGATGCTGTGGCATTCTGCTAACAGCTTGAACTGGCTGGATCAATTAACAGAATGAGCAGACCTCATAGAGACACACACACAAAATCTCACCTCTTCATTAGCTCATCTCATCCCTCAATACCCCTCCCCCCCGTCTGTGTCTCACACACAAACCCCCCCCACCCACACACACACACACACACACACACACACGTCATTTGGGTTGAAACAGGTCAAAGCAGTATGAGGTTTGCTCAAAAATGAATGAGTAAATGAATGAATCTATGACAGTCATCTGATTTTTAATTACTGCAGGACACGAGATGCCAGTGAACAGGGGGAAGAAAAAAAAATACGCTTTTGCTGCACTGCCAATACTTTGCAAAACAGTTGCCATAGCAACTTCAACAACAACAGAAAGCTGGACGACTGCAAACCTCGGCAGCTGGTGGTGGTAACAGAAACTAATTCGATCAAGTATCGAGAGGCACCATGTCGAACATTTCACTGGATTATGTAACATTCCCCAGTGTTTTTTTTTATGAACCAACCAACACGGCGAGGCCGTGAGACTGTGCCAGGCAGACAGGTATGCAACCCGAGAGGCTCTGTTGAAGGATATCTGGATGTCTACCAGTGAAATGCTAAATCGTTGCTGTCTGGTAGAAACCTTGTATCTCCATATTTCATCTTTTTATGTTTTGCTGTAAATGAATGCCCTACTTCATTATACAAGACAAGAGTGTCGCACAAAAGTAGTAAAATTTGCATATCTACAAGCTCTGAGCTTTACCGGCTATAGATCGGCAGCAGATCGACTATTACAATTTTTTATATAATAATAAAAAGGAATGGTTTTGGACTTGAGAGGTTTCCACCCAACAGCAATGAAATACATGACAGACTTGGTTGATAGGCGTGGTCTTTCTGGACACCGACACACGTGAACATGTGCGTTGATTTTCATTCACTTCCTAATTCACGACCTTATGAAGTGAGAACCACATACCTACTGTAGGCTAACCAAACATTAGTTTATGTCAAATAAAATAAACTACTCTACAGTAAATACCTTCCATGACTTAAACATTTGGACCACACACACACACACACACACACACAAACCAGTAAATCCACCTTCGAATGCTCCGTCATTATTGTATCAATATTTCCAATCTCATCACTGGCTCCACCCCGTAGGGCAGAGGGAGAACAATAGTGTTCTGTTTCGGTTAGGTGAGCTTAGGCTGATCTGCACCTGCGGCTCTGCTACAAGAAGGCACACGCCTATTAGCCACAAACACTGAGTCAGGACAGGAAACACGGAAACGCAGAAACTTCAACTTCAGTCTCTCCCCCTGAAGTATGACATCAGCCCCTGCAGATGCATTCAATGCTTGTGTAACGATGGCATCGGATACACCCACACAGGTAGAGACAAACACGATGTTGGTTTGAGCACTTTGGAAAAAAAAAGAAAACGAAAAATGTTTCAGTGGCGTCGAGAGAGACAAGCGAGAGAAAGAAACGAGTGAGAGAGAGAGAGCGTGTGCGAGCGAGAGAGAGCGAGAGGGAGTTAGAGAGGGAGAGAGGGACATAGAGAGATGGACAGGGAAAGTGGACGTGGATGGGGAGACACTGAATCATTGGTGAAGGTCAAACCGCATTCACTACGGGTTGTCATGGAAGCAGGATAATGCCAGGGTCGTCGCTATGGGAGAGGTTGCAAAGCGAGGGGCAACGGTTGAAAAGTGCTGTGTGGCGTTACGCCACACAGCACAGATCTTTAAACACAGTTTAAAGATCTCTTCCCTCACAATCAGTCATCATTACATCATTCAGCATCTGCTCGGAAGCGGATAGAGGAGTTGGCACTACAACTCTGTGTGCATGCGTGCGTGCGTGCGTGCGTGCGTGCTTGCGTGCGTGGCTACCTGGCAGTCCTTTCCTCTATATTCACTAGGGAAACAGGCTTAAGAACAGATAATGGTGTGGTAGAGAATGTGCGAGATGCAGATAATAGCTGAGAGCCTGGGTGGCTGAAAGCATTTACCGCAAGCAACACCAAATAAACAGAGTTAATCTTTAATGAGAACTAAGGTCTCTCTGTCCCCTCTCTCCCTCTCACACATCCTCAAACATGCAGTACATCCATTTTTTTCTTATTGACTAAATCTGACCTACCTCTTTGGCTATCCTGCTAATTTGCCTTTTTTTTCAAAGCTAAGTTAATGTAAAAGCTGCAAATCTGTAACTTAAAGTCCTACCCAGGATTCAAACCCCAGTCTCCTGCATGAGACAGAGAAACCACATCTTTGCCACTCACACAAGGGGCAATCCCTGCTTGACCAGGGGAGATATGGTGCTCATGGCGGTACTACTTGTTAACCAGTACAAAAGGTGTCCTACCTGACACCAGAGTCTACACATCTGAGTGGAAGAGTAGGGAGACCATCTCCATATTAACATATACTCTACCATACAGGTTGGTTCAAATAAAATGTCTCAACTTCCTGTTAATTTTACCATTTTGATTTAGCGTAGGGTTATCTGTGGATCTTGTCCAGATCTTCTTCCTAATTCAAACAGGAAGAAGACCCTTTCAGGTCCATTTGGTTATTTGGTTACATTAAAGTACACTCTCAGTTACAAATGGATAAATTAACAGAGGGCTTCGATGTATTAGGCCATGCAGTTGTTAACAGTACAGTAGACTCCAGAGGAGAATCGTGTGAATGACTTCCTTCAAATAATACCAAGTCCAAGTTCATTGGACTGTCTGAAACATGGGGGTTTACTGCATTACATTCAGCCAGGTAGGTCATCGATCACTGTGCCACCTGTGTGACACTTGTATTGTATTCCATGTATTGTTCTATGCGGCAAATCGCACCCATGAGACGTGATGTCGTTAAGGAAGGTGAAACAAGACTCATCGCAAAACAAACTCGGTAAACCTCTTTTCCTTCCTTCTGAACAGCATACAGAACATGTACTGCACGGTACTGTAAGTGACCTTGCTGCAAAGCACACTGACTGCTTTGTCACCGGAGAGAACAGAGGAAGACACATTGTGCTGCAGTCAAACCGACGTGAGAGACAAGAGTAAGAAAGAGCCAAATTGAGAGGGAGAACATTGACAGCCGGGTATAGTGCACAGTGGGTGTGTGCGTGCGTGTGTATGTACGTACACGCGTGTATTAGACCTGGTGGAAAGGTTGACAGCAGAAGACACAAATCTTCTAAAACATTGCGATTGCAATAGGCTGTGTATATACAGTACAGTAGATGTTTTTCTGTTCTCTATGAATTGTACATGCAGGCCTAATGCTTATTCAGGTACAGCATGTTTCATAGTGTTTTCAGTGACCCTGGTGTTCTGCTAGCTTGAAATGGCTTGATAAATTCAGAAATCTCAGTGTTACACACACGCGCGCACACGCGCATGCACGCACACACGCACGCACGCACGCAGCTCCATTCCTTAACAGGTACCTGCATGAGTCTGTGTTTTCTTTTCCATTGGCACTTATTAAGCATATCAAGAGCTCAGCTGGAGCCTTCTGGGTGAAACTTCACCGCCGCCTGAGTCTTATGTTGCACAATAGTCTCTGTTCCGTTACATATAGCTGTCACTCTCTATCACTTATTACCAACACCATTTCCTCTATGTAATAACTCTCTCTCCCTCGTCCTCTCACTTAATTTTCACCAGCACATGTCTGTTCCCATTTCATAATAACATCATTTATTTTTTTGGGCTTTGAACTTAGATGAGATGAGTCTCTGAGAAGACGCCTACAGTATCAAACATGAGGGGGAAAATAAGCACCCCCCACAGATCTTCAAAGGATTCCATAATTCACAAGCACACGCGTCGTGCTCTCACACACTCACTCACACACACACACATCCCCACACACACACACACAGGGGTAGTACTGTTCTTTTAAGGACATAAAAGTTTTAGGACCATGCCGGTCGAGCACCAAAAATAGCAGATCTACAAGCTCACAATATGGCATGCTGCGACGGGTTGTGAGCTGGTAGGTCTGCTGTTTTTGGTGCACAGCAACAGCGCACAACAGTAGCCTTTAAACCATAAACCAGGCATAACTCCAGGCATAACTCGATGAAACCGAAATCCCAAATTAACTGGTTTGATGTCCAGAATTTGTCCCAAAATGTGGCCTATCCCATAAACTCATTCCCTGCCTAGAACGACTAAAACGACTTCTGTCCTTTAAGCCCTGTCTGCCAAGAACGACTAAAACGACGTATTTATTTATTTTTTAACCCAAAGACCAAGGAGACTCCCATCCACTTCCTTGTTAACTTAAAACTTAAACATTTTGTATCTCGGCTCCTGAGTACTTTTTTTTTTCAATGAAAAATCTCTGGCAGTGGGCAAACGCAAAAACAAGTTAAAACCAGGAAAGCATCTGTGTCATTTTCGATTTTTGCGTTGGCTATTCAAAATAGCAGATATACAAGCTCACAGTGCGTCACTTCGTGATTTTAGAAAATCTTGAAAGTGTGTGAACAACTGATTTCGAAGGCATTTGTAGAATTGGCCTCAGGTTTTAATGGGCTATGTAAGGAACACACAGGAAAAAAGTGCATACTTGTCCCCAATAAAGCATCTAGAGCAAGGACAGAAAACTAACTCAATACTCACCTGGCCAACACATACTGTACTAGGAAGTTCTGCTTTGATGATGACCTTTTGACATTAGACAACCATACCAGTACATTGATTTACACCAAGTTAAATTGACAGTCAGGATTTTGCGGTGTACAGTATATATACACACTCTACAAGCCCAGAAGAAATGAAGGACAATATGTGTGTGCGTACGTGTACGCATGCGTGTGTACCATTTTCATAATCTCATAAGAAAAAAATATCATAAGAAAAAGTGTTAAAACGATTTTTAGAGTTTACAATTCGAAAGATTATTCAGGTTGAGGTTACGGTTAAGATTAGACATTTCAAGGTTAGGTTTAGGGGTTAAGAGTTTTCTAAACCCAGTTGCGTCACACACCGAAAAAAAATCTGAATCTGCAAGCTCACAACGTGTCGGCGCACAACGCACTTTGAGCTTATAGATTTGCTATTTTTTGGCTATTGTTTGGCTATTTTCAATGCCGTCCTAAAAGTTTGATGTCCTCCCGAGTATAGTTATACAAACCTGTGTGTGAGTGTGAGTGTGTGTGTGTGTGTGTGTGTGTGTTTGTCAGGGACCTGGGAGAGTGTGTCGGCCACTGGTCTCCCATCATGCAGTGCGTGTCTCAGAAATGGGGCAGGAGAAGGCAGGGGACCCCAAGGGATAATGGTGCAGAGCTAAGAAAAGAGCTCCTCTGCTCTCATTTAAACAGGGGCAGGTGTTGCAGCGAGAGAGAGGTAGGCCAGACCAAAGCGAGGAAGAGGAAGAGGAAGAGACACAGACAGTGAAGGAAAGACATGAGAGAGAGAGAGAGACGTGTGTCCACAAATAACACATGCTGTCCACAATTATTACATAATCGCATAATCGCAATTATTCCAGATAATTAGATGTTTCCAACAGATAATAATGTTTCCATGTTGAAAGAAATTCATATATTTTCTAACAGTAGTGGAAATAGAAGCTCATAACACGCGACACCTTTTGAGCTTGTAGATCGGCAAATTTGTACTATCTCTTGTTTCAGTAATTTGTCATATCTGTCCTGTGCAATATTTGTTTACATAGCCTAAAAGCCAAACAGAAATGTATTTTTATTTTATTTATATGCTCCAATGTTGAACGCCAAAAACACAATTAAATCATTCATCAATAATTTGTGAGACAATTAATTGTTAAGTAAAGTTTCATGACCGTGAGTGACAGTCCTAGGCTAGCTGTACACAACAGTATGTTTACTTGTGAGCACTCGTGCAAATACGGCCATGGTGGAGTTTAGATGCCAATTCTGCCTGGCCTGCCGCCACAAAACTCTGCTCTCAAACGCAGACCTGCCGTCATCAGTTTAGCCCCCAAGATGGCCTCCACTCACCAGCAGCAATTTAACGTTCAAGTGTCCCAGATCCATTAACCTAACAAAGACAATTACGCCATGCCACTTTGTGCCTAATGCATCTCGTTTCCTCCCCACTGTGTGCAGTATGCTTTCTTTTCTCAATTACCATTGGAGAGGGGATGTTTTTTCCTGGGAACTCTCCCACCACTTCTAGCCTATGCAATACATTTGCTGGCTACAGTTTAATACGACCCCTCTCTCCTCCGTTACAAGTTATTTCCCTACGCGGGGCGCCACTGTGCCGAATCATACATGAATTTTTTTTTTCATAAGGTGGAAATTAATTTACGACGGTTACTCAAGTTGATAAGAGGCTACAAAATATGTTTGATGCCCCTGGGCTCTGGAATGCGAAGGCAATACTTTGCATACCTCTCCAAGTCCTTCACAAATAAAGACTGACTTTATTCAGCTTACAGAAAGGGCTATACAGTACCTTTCTATACTGTAAAGACCTTTCATGATCCTCAAAGGCAGATGAGAGGATAACGCACACTATCATTAACTGCCTGACAAAGACATATTTTCACGGATGCACTGGAATTGCCATTTAAGGTTTGGGTGAGCTGCCTTGCTTTGCACTAATCCTTCTTTCCATTTAGACAGTGAAACACTAGCCATGTAAAGGGCCCATTATACTTAGTTGTGCACCGGTGTCGCACACCGCAAATAGCAGAAAGAAATACAAGCTCACAATGCATTTCAGCACGATGCATTTTGATCTGCCGTTTTCGGTGCATGACACAATGCACAGCCAAGTATATACATCAGCCTCAGCCATAAGACGACATGGTGGAACACGCCCAGCATAACATAGTTCAGCCCTCAGCTCAATTTCACCTGAGGAGAGAGAGAGAGAGACACACACACACACACACACACACACACACACACACACACACACACACACACACACACACACACACACACACACACACACACACACACACACACACACACACACACACACACACACACACACACACACACACACACCTTTGCCAAGTCAGTGGGAGCCTCATCAATTACAAAGCACTTAGTTCAGAGTAACATAAATAGAGTGGAGCTGTGCTCATTGCTCCAGACAATCGTAAACACCTCGGCAGCTTCCAGCTCTCCGTTTTCCCCGTGAGTTTGAACCTTTTTTTCCCTCTTTTTTTTCTTCATGCAACCTTCCAGGAAGTCCCATTGAGATACACATCTACCTTACAAGGGAGACCTGGCCAAGATGGCATCAACAATCCAAACCTAGAAAAGCCACACAGGGTGAATGCACGCCTGCTCCTTTCATGTGACGTTAGACGGTGGCGGGAGAGAGAAAGAATGGGAATGTGGGATGAGGGAGGAAGAGCAGGAGTGTGTGACTGTATGCTGTGTGTGTATGTGTGTGTGTGTGTGTGTGTGTGTGTGTGTGTGTGTATGTGTGTGTGTGTGTGTGTGTGTGTGTGTACGCGCTCGCGCGTGCGAGTGAGTGCATGTGTGTATGTGTGTGTGTGTGTGACTGTGTGTATACAGTATGTGTGCACGTGTCCGTCCGTGCGAGTGGGTGGGTACCAGAGTGACAGGCGATGGTTAGACCAACCAGAGGAGGGTGCGTGGGAGGGAACGGGTGGGCGTACTGGGGACTGTTTAGAGATGGAGCGAGTCCGTTTCTCCAGGCAGAGATATACGCAAGTGGATTAAAAAGCGTGTGCACAAACGCACACAGAATTAACAGCACATGCACATTATATGCAGAGATTCCTGCATAATATGCATGCATGCACACACATACATGTGCAAAGCTCTCAGGGGTACAATGCAGGATGATTTATGTGGACAATGAAAAACCAACATCAGAGGGCAATATTTTACAGGGAAATTGCACTCCCCGCGTTGAGCTTTTAATGTTTATGTGTGAACGATTGGGGGGGGGGGGTGGGGTTAAGGGATGGAGAGCAGCTGCCTGCTCTCAGATGTGTGTAGGTGGGTCCATTTGCAGCCTGTCTCATACTGAGCCCCTATGGCATTAACAGGCTTTAAAAGAGGTGCAATAACAACAACAACATCAACAATGCACGGCTCTCTATCACACACGCAGTACCTGCACATGTGCGCACGCACGCGCACACACACAAATGGCAATCATCAGCTACACAGTATCTAGACCAATTTGCACTACTACAAGCTCAGTGTGCTACATTACCACAAATACATTGTCAAATCCCAAACTGTCATTTTAACTCTGAGAGTTAAATTGACACTTAGCGCTCAAGAGTTAAATTAACGCATGGGTTTTTACTGTGCACATCATTTCCCCATCCACTTGCTATGGATAGAGAAAATAGATCCTAGACCAGTGGTTCTCAAACTTTTTCATGTCAAGGACCCCCAAAATGATATGTATTTGGCCGCGGACCCCCATGTCAAAATATTTTGTTCCAGGGACTCCCAAGAAGCAAAGATTTGAGTTACAAATGTTCACTTAAAAAAATATTATATTCAAAGATTTGCACAAATTTTCACGATAAAAAAAAAAAAGCAGATCTACAAACTCACAGCGCAGTACCCTGTGCCGTGCTATGAGCTGTGTTATCTGCTATTTTTGAATGGCCAACGTATAAAAGGTTAAAGTGGTTAAAATTATTTTCATGCTATATTAACCCCCACCCCCTGGAACCCCACAAGGACCCCTGGGGGTCCCCGGACCCCACTTTGAGAACCAAAGGTCTAGACAAACAGGCCATTGCTAAACAGTAGATTCCTGTGTTCATGATGCAACCCTGAAGGGTCCATTTACACCAGTGTTAAATGAACACAGAGAATGTTTCTGTGCAGTGGGTTTGGTATGATGGAGTTACAAATGGATCCTACCTAAAAGCACTGGTTGTCCCAAACCTTTTAGCTCGAGACCCAAAAGCTAAAGCTCACAAGCTCACAACGCATCACGATGTGACGCATTGTGAGCTTGTGGATCGGCAATTTTCACTACTTCCTTTTTTCTAATTTATAGAATTTCTTGTTTTGAAATAATAATAATTAAAAACTAAATGTAGGAAACAAAAAATTAAGGGATGTTTTTACTCGTGAGTGACCCACAAATGGGTCCCGACCCAGTGTTTGGGGAAACAGTGACCTAAAAGAGTCAAGGCCCATTTGGTGGGCTGGGTGATCCCTAGCCTGGGATCAATGCCATTTTCGGGTTTCTGATCCACCACCGGCGCCGTGCACCTGCAAAATGATTCCCCTAGTTTAAAAACGTGTTTAGTTTGGTATAATCGTTTTGTTTCTTTTGGTATAATTATCGTTAGATTATGTGCATTTTCTATTCTAACTCGTAGCGCGACTAGCGAGACTAAACTAATTGATTCGCATTATGTTGGGAACAAAAACAATGCGACGCCAACCGGAACCACAATTATTTTTTTCCCTTTTTTCTAAACCAGATCACACGGCTGGTTTTAGAACAAATACCAGGCTTTCCTCTGAGGAGAATGCGAGGTTAGGTGATCCCTGTCCCTCTGTGCACAGAGAAACAGGACGCAGCAAGCCCTCTGGGCATGGCCTCAGCACCTAAACGTGACAGGGGGCCACAGCACTAGACCACTATCAAAGACCCTACATTTAAACCACGGTCAACAGGTGGTTGGAAAATCAAATAGCCTCTGTGATCTGCCTGGGAAATCACAGCAGGGGGCGTGCTGGGTGTGGTCATGCATGTTGTAACCGAATGACAGATACATTTGATTGATATCTTTTGTTCCATCACAACATGTTTTTTAAGGAAAGACTTCAATTGGAAACCCTTTTTGTTTTGTTTTGTTAAGCTTGATGAATAGTGAAACTAAATCAGAAACAGATAGATACTGGTACCAGCATGGAGTAGATAATGGTAACAGATAGATAATGGTAAATGCAGATAGAATGAGAATAATGAGAAGAATGAGTCATTCTTTCAAATACTGAGTGCCTTCAGGCAGTGGTTCTGAAAAAGTGGAATCAGTTTTCACTTCCCTCATACATACATATTAGTGAGTGACAAAAGCTGTGAGTGAAAGACCCCCCCCCCCCACCACCATCACACGCACACAGTCACACACTTTTGGAAAATGGCATCAGCTTTCAGTTGCAACTAAAATGACACAAAAAGGGTCAGTTCACACACACATACATGCACATATATACTGTACATATACATACACACACACATACAGTATCCACAGCAAACCGCGCACACACATACTAGTACAACAAACACATGCAGTGCACGAGACACACGCTCAATATACTGTCTGTGTTTAAAGTGAGATTAAACCCTGCTGAGTTCCAGGCAGAGAGAGAAAGATTTGCAGCGGAACAGAGCAAGGTGAAGATAAGATGAGCATACTGTCAGATCATGTGTTTACTGCTGCCAAATTCAGATTAATACGTCTGACTGCCTGGACTAGACAGCTCCACAACTGTAAGCGAGCAAACCCCAAATTCTGCACGGTGGGAGCGAAGTAAACTCACAAATCAATGGAATTGGAAACGCTCAAAAGAGGCCGAGAGTGAGCGAGAGGGAATGGCCGTTTGCTGAATAAAATATTCACTGAGCACTTTCAAGTCGGTTCCTGTTGGCTGCGCTGAGGGAAGCCCAAACTGGATCCCTCCATATTAAGCCACAAAGCCCCTGTCATATGAACAGCTAATTCTACACAGATCAAGCTGCCCACGGTACAAACAGTGACAGTGAAATCTCCTCAAATAACAGATGATTTCCCCATGGGCTGACGATGGCCAACATACTATACTGTACGGTAGATCTGAGATACAATGGGCCAGCTGGTGGTTCTCTGGGTGACGTCCCTCCCTAGCTTAACTTATACTTTGTGGTACGTGTCACTCACCAAACATTATTATGTTTTTATGTTGAAAAACAGTTATTTTATCAGTTAGCTTATATACTAGGCTTCCACCTAAGCATTGAATTTACACGAGTACTCTTATGCACTCTCCCTTCCACCCACACAATCACCCACGCAACTCCCACAAACATTCCCACAACAGGTACACCGCAATTTACACGCACTCCCTCAATAAGACACACAGCATAGGAAGAAGCTCCTTCCATGCGAAACCAATCAATTTTTTTTTACAGTGGAACTGCATCAAATTGGGGCACTATCACATGATATGCCTTCTCAAAAATCTAATCTGCAGCTCGGATGAAAAGCATTTTGCCATCTTCTCCTGTGGCTCTCATCTATGTTTGTCACAATAAATGTCTGGCTCCCTTCACTCGGTGCAGGGTGAGAGGTACTGCACCTATTGACACTTGCCTGTCTCTCTCGTCTTTTCTTTCTTTTTTTCCTCCTGCAAGCTGTGGCAGAGAGAGTAGGCCCGGCGTCAATATGAAATTATTTCCTCAGAGGCAACATCTTGCCTCAGCTTGCCCTAGAACTGAAATAGATCCAACATAACTCCCATCAGATTAACTTCTGATTCCATATTTTCAGACAGGGAGCCAATGTTGCATGCTGGGATTGTGTGTGCATGTGTCTTCATGTGTGTATTTGTTAGATTTGGGTGTGTTGTGGTCAGAACATGTAGCAGTCACATTGCCATAATACGGTGCCAGTGCCGTCCAGTGCAGAACCAAGAGATGGGGGTAACGGGGAGCGTCAGACATCCATCAACTCCATCAGTGGCTTACCCAGATCTTTGGATCCTTGGCTCTCGCTGGCCAGCTCACCCATCCTCACCAAGGCATCAAAGTAGCCTTTGGCAGCAAATGTCACATCTGGAAATGGAAGAGAACAGAAGGAAGTCAAGAGGAGACAGCAAAATAACTCTACGGTTGGAGATATAAAATAACATGATTACTGACCATACAGCACATCAATATTCCTATTACACAAAAGAAAAAAGCCTTGAAGCGAATGTTCTCTCTATCAAATCGGTAAATAGACAAATAGACACAACACGTAGGCCTCAAGTTTTAGGGCAGTAACTTTAATGTTAATAGGCGGCACAATCAATGGGTACTTTGACACAGTAGCATAAGTGGTACAGCTGGCGCTAAGTGGCAGACACAGTGGTGCAGGATACGTGGTGCAGCGCTGAGATTTTACACGCAGACATTATTGAACTTTTACGAGGCGCAGTCACAGTGTGGCAAAATCCCCGCCGGCCCAATAGAAACAAGTAGTCAAGTAGGAGGAAAGTGTGAAATAAACTCTGTTTTGGCAGCGTCTGATTCCCCTGAGCTATATATCCTGTCTTTGAGGTGGACTTTCTTTGGACTACCCTGGCGCTGTGCCAAGCGACAAGCACCACACATGTCTCCATAGGGTTTGATAGCATCTGCTTGGAACTCTGAGAAAACACGGCACTTGGTAGTTATCGAGTTACCACCCTCCATCTAGAGCCCACAGTGTGACACTGGCTTCACTTGACACTTCTCTAGTTGTGTACGATAAGAGGATATCAGATGCTTTCATATACCATGGAATATTTCTCCTGGGTGAGGGGACGATAAAAGGATCGAGAAGGTGAAAACAAGCTTGCACTGATTTGACAGCAGGCCAAATTAAAGTGCCACAGGGCATTAAACTTCCGCCTTGAGTAACCACTTTAAAAGCCATTAAGAACTGAGGCCGATCCCACAAATTCCTTCTAAATCAGTAGTTCTCAAAACTGTTTCGTGCCAAGGACCCCCAAATTCATATAGATGTGGCCGCGGACCCTCATCTGAAAATGTTTTGTGCCAGGGGCCCCCAGAAGAGAGGTTGTGTGTTTTAAAAAATTAAATAAATTATTCAAGATTTTTCAAAAATGTCAACGCTAAAATCTAAAATAACACAGATGCTTTCCTGGTTTTAAAGGGTTAACCCGCCTTACTTTGTTGACCGGGGCTCCCCAGGGGTACTGCACTGTATATGCTTGGCCCCCTACTTTTTCCCCCTCTACACTAAATCTCTTCACTGCAAATGACAGATCTACAAGCTCACAACGCGTATCAACAACACATCAAGTTGAGTTTCTAGATCTGCTATTTTCAAAAATATTCAGCTACTATGACATCATGCCCCCCAGAATAGCAACCCGAGTGCTTAAGTGGGTAACCTCGATGGTGAACAAACTCAACCATGTCAAACATGGACGAAACTCAATTACTGCTGATGATGTATTAGAATTCATTGCTGAGGAGAAACTAGAGTTTATTCAGGCAAAAGGGACCCAAACACATCGCGACAGCGACCTTTGACAATTTACAGAATGGATGTGTAATGGGGGGGCTGGCAAGACTATAATTTTGTTTGTCAGAGCAGTTCCTCGTTGACAGCAATGTCAATCTATTTATTCAATTAAAGTGTTGCTGAAATGCTACTGTCTCTCTTAATAAATAAGGCAGTGATAAACAAATTATCACCCAGTAATGCAGTGATAAACAAATTATCACCCAGCATGCATGGTACACCTTGGTTGGATAACGTGTAATGATGAATGCCCAGGTGATAACCTACTATACTGTATATCACACTGTGGATGTTCATTTACCCCGTTACTTTCGTTTCATATTTTAACGCAACTTGTCGTATCTTGCCTCCGAAACTTAAGTGGCTCACTTGTCTAGCAAAAAATAAAACGTACGTCTACTCTAGGTTGACAAAGGTTCATGGCACTTACTCCAACCTTGCACTTAGTAAATGACTACGGCGCCTAAATGCCTGAAATTGTATTGGTACAATACAAACAACTCAAAGAAATCCCATGGTAGCTTGCACGCATGTAAAGTTTGTAAACACACGCACACGGCTTCACCTTTGATTTAGAGCTACAAATCCAACACCGACCCCGCCACTCTGTGAGGTCAATCCTGATCAATAAACACATCTTCGCCACTCCCAATAAAACAAACAATCTCTAAAGTACTGCTACCTTACTCCGATCAATATCCGTACAAATCCCATTATTCCACCCACAGCTGCGCTGCCAAGCAAAAGGTTACATAGGGCAGAGTCGACGTGCCGCTGTCGGCCTGATTGCCATGTGGTCTGCCTCGCCTGCCTGCCAGCCTGCCAATCACGCCGTCTCCATTGAATTATGGCGGCTGCCTTCTGGAGGTGAATAATGCACCAGGCTGGGTGACAGATGGGCGCCGCACCTGCAGACAAGCTACCGAGTGGTACACACACGTTTACAACGATAGTGGCCGGCCAAGAAACTAAACTAAAGCCTTTTTATTTTATACTGTATTTACATTTCAGCAAGCGACACTTGTCACACGGCTGTGAGGCTTAACTCCAGCCAGGCGCTGCCAGGAAGACACTGAGACTGGTAGTCAGTCACTCAGAGCTGTCACAGACGCCGTGGCCGAGGAGGAGGAACATACGCTAATGCTAATCCCAATTACAGCTGAGTCAACGGCAGCAGACATTTTACAGGGGGACACCTGAGAGACAAGAGTCTCTGAAAGGAGTGTGTGTGTGTGTGTGTGTGTGTGTGGGGCTAGGGCTGTCGCGATTATGAAATTTTACATGACGATTAATTGTCACTCAAATAATTGCGATTAACTATTTAATTGTGTTTTGGTCATTGAAAATCACATTTCTGTTTGGCTTTTAGGCTTTGAAGTTGCACATGGCAAATATGACACATAACCTAAATATGCAAAGAAATGACATATTTAATAACTTTATACTTATATATAATTCTTATACTTATACTTAAAAAACATTAATAGTGGAAACAGACGATCTGCAAGCACACAACGCGTCGCATCGCAATGCGTTGTATACTTGTAGATCTGCTATTTCCACTCTTTTTTTATTTTTTTTTAAACCTTTTTCAACATGGAAACAATTATGACGATTAGGACGAAATAATTGTGATTATCTCATATAATTGCGATTAGACAATTATGTAATAATTGTGACAGGCCTAGGAGAGGGCTGAATATTTTGCCATGTGTTCTCATACTAAAGGCAGTGGTGTGTGTGGGTGTGTGTGTGTTCAGTTGCAGGGCAGCTGAGCAGATAAGCTGGATCTACTATATGAGTGCTTTAGTTCCTTGTGATGCCATGTGTGGTGAGGGGCTGACGCGGACAGACTGAGAGGATTACCGGACCTCTGATTGCAGGGCAGACTCAGACAGACCGTTGGTCCAAGAAGGGGAGGTGGGTGGGGATGAGTAGCTCATCTCAGAGCTACACTCATCCATTTCCTCTCCTCTGTTTGCGGAGGAGAAGAGAAAGAGGAACTTATTTCTTAACCACTCATCTCTTAACCCTGGTGTCCCTATTCTGGGCACATCATAATAATAGTTGATGAACATTCGGCAAAAATAGGCGTACAAACGAAATGGCTCAAATGTGTCAAAATGACGAAAACATTATGAGCTTGTAGATTGGCTATTGTCGGTGAGGGGTGTAGAGGGGAAAATAGTTTAAGTGGTTAATGAGAAGATGAGTAATTTCTTTTTACTTCTGGACACTTCTCCACGTTTTGGGAGATGCACTGTAGCTTCTGTAGCAGATAACCAAGCAAGTTATTCATTTTTGTATAGACGTACCCCAGAAAGCCTGACTGGTGTGTGTACACAGAGTGTACTCAGCATTTGGACCATATGGATACATGTGTGACCTTAACCACTCCCTTCACCCAAATCAAATCTAGAGCCTCTTAGTTCGTTTGGTTTGAGGCCAATCCTGCAGAGTGGGTCCTTACTGGTTAGCTCAGTGAGTTCCTACCAGACTAAGTCGAGGATTAGTTATACTCTCTGTAAGAGGCGGTGGGAGCATGGAGGGGGATAGGGCCCCTAAACCTTGGCTGGATTTGTTGGACTGTATGGGTTATCATCTACTACCTCGCACAGAAGATGAAGATGAGTTGAGTTCCAGGGAAAAGGTTCAGTAAAGCCGTCCTTAATTCAAAGGATGAATTGAAAATTTTAATTAGGTCTGAATCCCATTCAGCATCATCACACAATGTTACAGCTGTAAGTGTGTGAATGTGTGTGTGTGTGCATGTGCGTGTGTGTGTGTTAACCACCTGGATTTGCATGGGGAATCAAACAGCTATTGCCAACCAAAGGGGAATCCCCTAATGGCCAAGAGAGATAATAGGCTTGTTGGGGCAAGGCCGCTCCGCTACATTCATCCCCCTTTGACCAGCACAATCCAACTGGGAAAACCCGATCCGGACGGGCCTTCAATGCAATCACCTGGATTTGAACCCAGGTCTCCCGCATTGGGAAACGAAACATCTACAACTTACAATGCACACGCCATCCCCCTACCTTTGTTCATTTGATCTACTACTGCAAGTGATCTATCACCTGATCGAAAACAATCCAGTTCTGAATGTGCACTGCATCAGATTAGCGAGCCGTAGGGCTTTGTGTTGCCCCAAACACTCTTCCCATAGAGCCGGTGCCAGAGGCTGCAGACCAGATGATAAGGCCTGCCTGTTTAGCAGGGGAATAAATAGTCTTTCTTTCTTTCAGTGAATCAGGAAAGAGAGATGGATATACATACAGGCCAGGGTGGTGAGAGAGCAAGAGAGAGACCCACAGACAATAGCAGATATTGGCAGCTTGGCCATCTGACTCAACCTGTGAGGATGAAGTCGAGAAATGGCGAGAGAGAGAAATTAATAAAAGATTAAAAAGAAACTCACTGGCAAGGGCCTTCTCGTAGCTCTTCCCCATGGCAACAAAGTTCCGCAAGCAGGGGTTGAACTGCTCCATGATGGTCTGAAAAGAGAGAGACAGAGAACGCATGTCAGTTGTCAGCAGAGATTCAAGGGCAGAGAAGAAAATACATTTCTGCCATGTGTGTGTAGCTCTCACACACACACACACACACACACACACACACACACACACACACACACACACACACACACACACACACACACACACACACACACACACACACACACACACACACACACACACACACACACACTTAATGCAGTTTGTAGCAATGCTGCTACAAACTGTATTGTATGTGACAATCGCCTTGAACCTTGACCACACTCCATCTCTCTTGCTCTCCAATCCCCTTCTCGTTCAAACACACTTAAATCCTATATACTTCAGTTGAACTGGGTCCCTAAGGAGTCTAGTTTGGTCCCCTCCTTTTTTCCGTCTACACCAAATCTCTTCTCTAAAAATATCTACAAGTATCACATTTCTGTGTGTTGTGAGTTTGCAGATCTGCTATTTTCGCTCAATGTTCACCCCTGATTAGGGACGCTTGGGTTGATGAGGGGCAGCCATAGCTAAATGGTAGAGAGGCTGTCTGGGAATCAGAAGGTCCCCGGTTCTGCCCCCCACCCCCATGTGTTCAAGTGTCCCTGAGCAAGACTGACACTTGACCCTGAACTGCTCCTCAGGCGCTGTATTAATAGCACCCACTGCTCCTATAGTAATAGTTAAGCTGGGTTAAATGCAGAGGACAAACCTCACATATAAATGTGCTGCGACACAAAAATATGCGCGTCCCCTTCATGTGGTCCAAACCATCATGGCCACAATTATAGGGACACCATGTTGTGTAGGACAGGCTCACACTCAATGCCCGAGTGACAGCATGTTAGCATGTGTACAGTCCACTGACTGCATTGCCCAGCAAGCTATGCAGAACCACCATGGCCGTGAAATAACAGGACAGCTGCGCAATCCTACTGGCCGACTTGGCGCATCCGAAGACGACGACCGTACCTCAAAACCAATGTAAATAACGTGTTGGTATCGCACAATGGACGGCGAGAGGAGCCAGCCTGGGTGACACCTGACATCTCCCATCTCCATCTTCGCCTCACAACCTCTCCTTCCCCTCCACCCCCCCTTCGCCTGTTGCTGTCCTCCTTCAGGCCTTCCTCCAATTATCCGGTCCCCAGTCAGCTAGTCAGGAACAGCCAGGGGACAGAGAAAAGACAGCCACAGCACTGCAGCAGCAGCCAGCACCAGTCCCTACACTAGCCATCAATACTGCAAGAGAGAATACTCCATAATAATAGCTCTAGCTAGCTAGCCCTTCCCCACACTGTGGAAGGAATGGAATGGCACAATATGCCCATTTGCAACTACCTGAAACGATGGACAGAAAGCCTCATATCCCTGTTATGTTGTGCCAGACATCACCATCTCCTTTATCTTACCGCTAAGTCTTTCATTTTTAATGAGGAGTCGTTTCATGGGTAGACAGAGCGAGAGAGCGAGCGAGAGAGTCTTTGTGTGTGTGTGTGTGTGTGAGAGAGAGAGCACACGCATGATTGCTATGTTGGTGTGTGTTATCTGGTCAACAGTGGTTCAAGGGGCCTGAGTGCAGTACAGCCTACCTGTAAATACCAATGAGTCAGTCACTGGACCAGGTCGCACAATGACACAATTCATGGCCAACAATGAGTCAAGAGACGGCGTGTGCATCTAAAGTAGCCAGAGCGAGTTCTTTAATAGATGGTGGGAACAGGAACTTACAGTGTGTACAGCAACAGACAACAAAAACAACATTCCTTGACTGCTGCTGCTTTTGGACTGGAGTGGTTTGCCTGTTGACAGGCTGATTACAATGCAGGTCATCAAAATAATAAGAATAGAACCTGTGGAAAACACAAGCTTATTTCCATCAACTGAGCTTGTGGCATATTCTTCTTTTTAAAGAACACAATAGTGTGCTGTATATTTCTTTACCAATGCTGAATGTGGGGTCATTCAGGTTCACTTTCAAGGAGATCATCAGGTCCCTTCAGGCTGAAAACGGAGGTCGTTTCCTCTGCCTAGCCAATGGTTTTCCTCTTGCTCTCCTAACTGGGTCTGGGCCCGAGGGGAAATGGACGCCCGCCCACCCACCACGTCTGGAGCACACTGGCTCAGAAGGACAGATGCTGAGACCACCGGAGATACCGTGTAAAACGTGTACAAATCTCATCCCCCTTCACAGACTTTATTAGAAACTCTTGTTATGATTAGACTGACCTTTATCTACTTGACCCAGTATATCAGTGGTTCTCAACCAATGGTCCGGGGACCGCCAGTGGTCCTTGAGGGGGTTCCAGGTGGTCCCCAGCTAAGTGATGGAAGAGTTGGAAACCAATTGGTCCCTCATAGATCTTTAACTCTTGAGAGTGTAAAATGTTACCGCTCTCAAGAGTAAAATTATTGTTAAACATCTGCATTACTTAATTAAAGAATTGTTACTGTTTTTGATCAACGTTTGCCTGTTAATCTCTCCTATGGCATCACATCAATACACATGGAATTGTGGACAAAATCGTATCCAACGACAACAAAATATTCTTAAGTTTTGGGTCTGAGAGTCTAAATCTCATCAAACGGTGGTCCATGGCTCAAAAGCTTGTCACTCAACTGAACCATCACAGAATGTTTATACAGTATGTCTGAGGACCTTTGCTTTTATCCACAGTACGGAACATTTAAAGAGTTTTATTTTTGTTAGTCCGTCTAACCCTTAGTTAGACGGAGACTCTTAGGACCACATGGTTGGTCAACTAAATTCACAACAATTTGGTGTCAGGAAGTGGGATACCAAACTGAGGTAAGTCACTTTATGATTATTTCAAATGTTTTTCTCGTATTTCCATGTTTTAGGTTGGGTTAAGGTTTATTTTAGTTCAATCTTGCATGTCTGTTTTTTTCCCCCCTAGCTTGCAAATTCCAATTTCTAGTTATATTGACTGTATAAGTGACGTGGTAGTGTGTTGTCCTACCACTTATCCTATTGTAGGTGCACTCTCTCAAAGAGGTGAGGTCTTTGTCAGGAAAAGCAAATGGTCAAATCCAATAGCTACTGGTTGCTTAATTATTGTGTATTTTTTTCCATATGGCTATATTTATCTGCTGTAATTATCGGGAAAAATAAAGCATGATTGAAGGAGGATTCAGCCTAACGCATGGACACACACACACACACACGGCAGCTCCACTCTGCATCTCTGGGAAGATAAAATATTCACATCCTACATCGCTCTTCCCTCTGTGTACTTGTTCTTTAGAGCATGTGTCATTGAGGCAGATCGGGTTCGAGAGCACAAACACACTGAGCATGCAGAGTTTACAGATACAGTACATTCACACCATCCCCCGCCACCCCCCCCCCCCCTCCCCAAACAGGCACACACACACAAACACTTCATAATAAATAAACAGTGGTGGTGTTTCTTCTAACTGGTGGGAGGATTACATAAAGCAAAGCCCAGTGCACCACCAGCACCACCACATCCAGCTTGACCTCCACCCATTGAATGAATAAGATAAGACCACAAGCACACAGGGGCAAAACAACAACGCAAGATGGATCGGAAATCTCTATAGTTATGGAACAAAGGCACGTAAACAAGCAGGGTGATGATTGGCTGCCCTTATGACTATATTACATAAGAGATGTGAGGATGAATTCTTCACAGTGTAGCCTCTGTTCCGCATCTCTTCCCTACGTCGCTAAATTAGCCATCCCTGTTCTCTTGTACTACATTCGTTAACCTAATTATGGCGGCTAATTGGAAAATGGGGTCGAGAGCCACTTGAAGTTGTGTGACGTGGAGAGACAGAGAGGGGGTGCGGGGGTGGGGTGGGGGGGGTCTAAAAGCTCTTCAGTGTCAGCACAGGAAGTAGAGAACAAAAGTGGGTGGTAGTGGTGGTGGTGGGGGGTGTGAGAGGAAGGATGCATGGAAAAGAGTGGAATATATCATATCTCTCACACACACATACTGTATGTCACAGAGTGTGAAGATGGACCCTTGCAGGCTTGTCCTTAGAGCAGGGGTCTTCAACGTTTTTCAGCCCAAGGACCCCCTAGTTGAGAGAGAGATGAAGCAGGGACCCCCTCTACATATTGTATTCATGTTAAATGTGTGTTTTCAGACATTTAACCACTTAAACCTTCATTTGGCGCTCCATTTGGTCTGCTCTTTTTTCCTTTTGCTGAAAATAGCCGATCTACAAGTTCACAACGTTGTGTGCTTGTAGATCTGCTATTTTCCGCTAATATTCCCCTCAGAATAGGGATGATATGGTTCAAGTTGTTAGTGTAAAAATAAAGTCCCTAACATACGAAGATTTGGCAGTCCCCCCCCCCACCCCTGTAGTAACTCTGAGGACCCCCTAAGGGTCCCGGACCCCCTGTTGAAGACCCCTGCTTTAGAGTCAAGAGTTAAAATATCCATCGCGTCGAGTATCATCTTTCAGTTTTGACCAAAGTGAGGATGTCTGTCTTTGTGAGCGTCTAAAAGGAGGACTGAATCAATTCATTATTAGACAGGTCCAAAAATTTCAGGAGACAATGAAAGGATATAGGGCAAAAAACATGAAAAATGTCTCTCATGCAAAATGAATGAATTCAGATTGATAGATTTGTGCCATGATGTTAGGAGTGCTGAAGTGAACAGAACAGAATGAAGAATAAAAGATGAAGGGGGTGGGAAGAAAAACATTTTCCTCTGTGCCAAAATTGATTTCTCCTCAATGCTAGAGATAGCAAAACAAAATGAGGTCAGTGTATTTTGAGAAAACATTGCTGATTTCCACTCCAGGGCATTCATCCATCTCTAAAAGCTACTTGTTCTGTCCTGCAAACAGTGCACACATAAATACACACAAACATATTACAAACGGAAATGACACGCAACTGGAACCATTTCAGGAGAGAACCACCAACTGATGAGGTCCAGTGGGAATCAGTGATGGGTCGTTCATGGTCGATTCGTTCAAAAGAACTAGTTCATTGCCGTGAATAGGAACAAAATCGCTCACTTCCTGAAACTGTTACGTTCATGCCCCTCGTCCCTTCCCCCCATACACAGGACGGGAGGGCGGCCTGTACGCGTGACATAACGCTGACATAACGCTCCCGCGATAGTGTTTCTCACTAGACAATTGCGCTACTGAACGGTGAACGTGAACGAATCATTTGAACGGATCATTGCCGTGAACATGAACGAAATCGTCCGTTCATGTTTTTTTCCCACCACTAGTGGGAATCACTCACAATGAGTAGTGAATGCCATCATCTGTTTCTCCACCCTACATGCTGTAGCAGTCAGCATCAGGCCTGAAAATACTTGAGTCCACCCGGCATTGTTTGAACACCAATTATCATGTCATGCATTGACTTGTAATGTAAAAAAAGTACTATTATGTAGTTTTTTGTGTGAATAAAATGTATTTTGTCCAATCTGTATGGTATCTGGCGGGTGTATGTTAATACAATATAACGTATACAATTGGGGTGGTTGTAATTTGGTCTCCATGCTCTTCTATTGAGACATTTAGATCCTGTGTCTAGGTTGGACACGACCCGACACAATCCTGTTTGTGGTTTGGCACAAATCTTCAATTTCTCCTCCCCTGAGCAAGCAGGCAAGCTCTATTAGCTCAGTGGTAGAAATGGCAGCATTTGCACAGGAGACCCGGGTTCAAATCCAGGGTAGAACAGGAAGGTTACATAGTGCAGCTTTAAGTAGAGGGCAACGAAACATTTTAAACGCTGGAAAGTCAAATAATGTAAAATAAAAGAACCTCTAATATATGTTTTCTAGTAAACAATATATATTGTGGTGACCCTGGGAGGTCAGTCGCGCAATTACTCTCGTTCGGCACTGTTATAGCTCAAGGGAATGGTGTGGTGGTGGGGGGGGCGGTGTACTAAAGTGGCTCGAGGTGTAATTCGGTGCCAGATCAAAGAGCCAACATGAGTGAATCAGATAGATGTAGCTTCTGGTGCCCCCCCCCCCCCCCACAGGCACCACAAGCTACATCCATCTGATTCACTCATTGTCATTGTATTGAGTTTGTTGTTGCATTGTGCATATTGAATACAAGCCATTACCGGAGTCATGACGTGTATGGGGCCCAGTTTTGCATAAAAATGAAGATGTCCGCCTGACGACTCATTCTTCCGCGCAAGCTCACCACAACACGTTTTATCAATTTTAGAAATTCTGCGTTTGTAAAGGTCTGCCTGCCCCGCTACCCAACATCCTCCACACTCCAGAAAATAATGTCACAGTTGGAAGTAAACCTGCCAAAGGAGCTACCATTAAATCCAATTAGTGTCCAGTCCACATAACAAATCATGTCAACACACGCCTCATGTTGACCCTTATTTTACTTCTGTGGAGCCGTGTAATGCCGTGTAACATGGCCGTGTGACGAAGCACAAACCTGTGCTGTTGTAGTGTTAGTTACAGTGACTAAGAGGTGGTGTGTGTGGGAGCTGGGTCATCATCGATTTCACCGTCAGTGTGTCAGTTCACCCCAGCAAATTCGCCCAAGCTCTGCATAAACTCATATAGGGACAGATATCAGTATGCATTTAATTTCACAGTTAACAGTAGGAAGGCTTCCAGAACATTGCAACTGTAACTGGGCTTGAATGCTAGACATTTTTTCAAAGTACATTTATAAGCCAGTATTGTACCAAGCACAGTACGTATAACTATCAACTTCCTCCGCTTGTGATGTCATGATGCTTCAATTACATTGTGCTACCCGTCACCTTTCCGGCAGTAATTCAAACTTTTCTCATTTTTAGTCGTTTCAATATAATAAGGGATAAGGCAGATGATATACCACATGAACCCTAGCGTCCCTGTTTTGGAACGAATATTTGGCGATAATAGCAATACAGACTCACAACGCATCTTGATGCAGCTATTTTCGACAAAGAATTTTTGTGTAGATGGAAAAAGGAGGGTGCTTAAACCCCTGGGGGACTATAGGGTTTAAGAAACTTTAAGTGGCTGGTTACTGATGTAATCGGGGAGGAATGCATAAACTGGATAGTGAATGGATATGACTAATGACAGCCATGCTGTTAGTCCTCTATTCCTTAATCACATTATGGAAGCTCTGAGGGGTTAGGGAAGGTCTATTGCTGGAGTCGAGCTGAGACCTTCAATATGAACTTCATTTATCCCACTAATGGTTATGGACCTTATTTTAGTTGCAGTGCAACTTAGTGAAATTACTAATGAGGAACATTTGGTAGCATCCCAACAGTCCATCTCTCTTACGCTGGTGGTAATACATATTGTTTTAACAGTGCAGCAAGCGCAGAGAAACATGGACGCCTTTGATAACTTCATAATGTTAAGACAATACCAACACTCAGGCTCTGAACCTTTCATTTAGATATTATGTTACCAAAGGGTATTATGAAAATTCAAAGATCATAGTCCGGGAGAAACAATTCGTCACATGGTTTTTAGACTCCATAACCTTGCACTAGGCTAGACCATTGGTTCTCAAAGTGGGGTCCGGGGACCCCCAGGGGTACTTGAGGGGGTTCCAGGGGGTCCCCAGCTAAATGATGGACAGGAACCAAATGGACCCTTATGGGTCTGTAACTCTGAGAGTGTACAAATGGAACCAAATGGACCCGTTAACAATATGAATTGGGGTCCCAGAGATATAAATGCCATTAAATGAGGGTCCCTGGCATATTTTTTTAAATGGGGGTCCGCGGGCTAATAAGTGTCAATTTGGGGGTCCTTGACATGAAAAAGTTTGAGAACCACTGGGCTAGACGGTAACAAGCCCGTAAAGACATCCACGGATAAGCTACCAGTATACGTCTGATTCTGTGGGGACTGTGATGTAGTGCACTTTTATGTGAGGAGGTAGAAACTAGCCAGTACAATACAGTGAGTCCACAGAGTCACTGCGGAACCGCTGTTAAGTAGGCTGCGTCTTAACCCATTAAGACCAGGAAAGCATCCGGGTCATTTTAAGGTTTCTTTGGCTATTCAAAAATAGCAGATCTACAAGCTCATAGCACGGCACCGAGTGCTACGCTACGAGCTCGTAGATCTGCTATTTTCTTTTAAATCGTGTGAAGTTTTGTGCAAATCATTGAAATATATATTATTTTAAACGAACATTTTCTCAAATCCCATCTCAAATCTTTGCTTCATGGGGGTCCCTGGAACAAAATATTTTGAGATGGGGGTCCACGGCCAAATACATTGGGGGGGGGGCCCTTGACATGAAAAAGTTTGAGAACCACTGACATAGCAACAAAAACTATAGGATTTAGAAGACATTTGTAGAATCCCCAGAAGCAAAGATTTGAGTTACAAATGTTTGCTTTAAAAAAAATATATATATATTCAAAGATGTGCACACATTTTCAAGATTTTTCAAAAATAGCAGATCTACGTGCTCGTAGCGCGGCACTCGGTGCCGTGCGCTTGTATATCTGCTATTTTTGAATAGCCAAAGAAATCTAAGAAGAATGGGTTAATGTATGTGAAGAGGCAAGTGCCCGCGTGAGCACGAGTTGTACACTTTTGTAAGGACAGCTTTTTGGGTGCTCAGCTCACAGGTCTACACTGGTGACGCAATTGGAGCTTGTTGCGAGAGTGCTTCATGAGAAACCAGGTTCTTCTCTCATAACTTTGCTGGTGTCCCAACAAATCACGTTTGCTAACAGTCACCCAGCCAAACAAATAGGCCGGCATGCACTTTTGGCACTTCCCCTGCAGTTACACGGAATTGTGTTTCCCAATGTCATTAAAGCAAATGAAATGTGTGCACATTGGAGTAATGGTACCGTATTGAGACAGGAAAAAAGCCTTAAAACCTGTTGTTTATTGTTTATAAGCATACAGTTCCCACTTAAGGAGAAAAACAGAAACTGTTCCGTGACCTGAATACAAACAAACCTCCATGGCGGAGCATTTGTGATGTGTCAGGGAAACTGGCTACTAAGTTGGCCTACGATCAGCCTTTTGTTCAGTTATTGAAATCAGTGTGAGGTGCGAGTCTAACCCACTGGTAGCAGGGGTCCAATTAGAGACTTGTGCTGTGACCCAGCGGACCCCTTAACAGAACATTACTGCACCGCTGAGCGTGCGTGTTTGACCGAGAGAGAGAAAGAGGGAGTGAGACTGAAGGAGAAAGAAACAATGTTTGAGACATTGCCATGTATTCATATTGGGTTTTCATTTGCCTGTTGCCAATGTGGAACAAAGGGCCAGATATGCAAATACTGACACTTCACAGATTCAATCACATATACTTGACTTGAGGACTTGATAACCATCTTATCCATAATAATCATCATCCGGATAGAGGTCCCAGCTGGGGGAAACCAAAACCGGGTCACTAGCCTTTTTTCTCAAACACAACACTACTGTACACACCTCCACCAAGCTACAGCCTCCTGCTGAAAACAGACTGGCAAATAACTACTGGCCAGAGAGTAACACCCCCCAGATAGGCTAAATCCAACACCACAGAAAATCCAACACCACAGATCGCAGTTACTGTGGCAACCAAGAGACTGGTTTGGAGTACCACATCAGTCGCATACAGTACATTTGGCAACCTTAACCAGTCACAGGCTGTCACAGTCTCTTTGTGTCATTGAACACAAAAGTGTCACATAAAAGTGGCAGTTAAATTAACAATCAGATGTTTTTAGTGCATATACTATTCTGCTAAATGCAAGTTCCAGGAAGTAATCCTAAGTGACAGAAATTGAGGAAAGTATTCAAAAGCATCAAGAACTTGACCCCCAAATACAACTTCATAATGTGTACTGGGAGTTCTTCCAAAGAACAGATTCAAGAGGAGATCAACATGTGTCATGCAATTAGTTTTATAACTCCTCCAGTCAATTAAAAAATCATTAAGGCTCTGAGGTATCTGAGGTAGTTCAGTGGAGAGTAAGTTGCTAATTGAAATTCTCTACAGCACCCCCATTGATTGGACATCAACATCAACAGTACGGTAACTATTAATGGATGCAGTTTAGCGAGTGCCTCTCTTTTTAAAACTTTTAGAGCCATCCGCAACAGAAGGTACAGTACAAGGCATTTAGAAGGAAAGCAGAAGGTAAAATACTACTTCAAAACATATTTTAAATTGATGAATTGTTTTGTTACAGCTGAAGTATCCAGATAGTGTTCATGTCACCCTGACACATTTCAGTGAGTCAGTGAATAACTTGATAAGAGGTCACGTGCAATGGCTACTGCAGTATTGCTGCAAATTAATTCTCTCCACTCTTTGCTGAAAATGTTGGATTACAGGTAGGCTTACCAGTAATTAGAAGATCTAAATATTACAGCTAGCCAGGCTCGTTTAGAAGGGTGTTGACGGATGAATGACTCCCATTTAGGAGAGGTATTTCTCTATACCTCTCCTCTTCTGGATCTAAAACTCAGACCTGGTGTCTCCCAATATGGGAGAACTCAGTCGGGTGAGTTCATCTGTAGTACACAAGGAACTTAACATTGGCCCTAGTGCAACAATGGCAACATGCCAGTTGTATTCCTCAACTTCAAATCCCATGGACTTCAAATCCCATGAACTTGGTTTACACAAACTTTCACTGCCGGGAGAAATGGCCTCCTCATCAAAGGGAACATTTCATCTGTGTGGGTGATGCATGTTTAAGTTTCAATTCTAGCAATAATGGCCATGACTGCATGGTGTGGGGCTGAGGGGATCGGTGTGGGTCGCTGCTCAGCTGGGTGGGCCTGGTGGGCGTGTGCAAGCCATGGCCGGTGCACGGTCGGCCAGTGCTACTGCAGCTGGAGGAGGAAGCTGCCACAGGAATGATTTGCTACCCACAGATATGTCAACTTTAACCCATGACCGAAGAATACCGTCCACTGCCACAACACTCCCCGAAATCCTCTACTCTCTGTTCTTTCTTCCCTTATGTCTCTCCCTCTCTCTATGGGTAATTACAGCCTAGGCCCGATCACAGTAATTATGGACTATTTCAACAAGGATGTGGAATGTCTCCTTCTCTCCCTAGTACCACCCCCACACAAAAGCATCTTCATGCATCTTAATGCAAAGAATAGCCTAATCACTGGACTCAAGTGAGTTGTTTTTTTTCCCTTCTTTTTTTTACAGCGATCATGTCAGTGAAAAGTGACTCATCCGAGAACCGTCCTTCCGTGATGGCACCTAATAAAACGGCATAGCCTCGCATTTAAGCCGTTACTTCAGTCTCACTACTCGGTTCCTATCTCAAATCATTGAAAAAAGAACAGTGGAGGAAAAAAAGCAGAGCTCTGTAAAAGAAAAGGAGAGAACGTCTCGGTCTCTAAACCAATCCGCCCCCGGACGCGGAGAGAAGGTGGGCGTATGGAGCACACAGCACACTGCTCACTCTGCACCGCGCACGCACACACACAAAAGCCCAGTGAAAGAAATCTACAGAGATCCACAGGCAATGGATGTTATTATGATGATGTCTCCTGTATAACATAATGCAATCATTCGAAAGGAACGGATCGCTAAAGTTGCTGAAGCGCCTTATTTTAGAGCTAGGTGTCCAGGAACTCAAGCCATTAAGCTCTGATCAAATGTAAGCACTGTGAAGGCCAGTGCAGCCTGACATTGACAAATGACAAAATAATACAGTAGTAGGTGATTGATAGCATCTTTATTCCAATCGTTGGCACTGACTGCATAGTTCTTAATGCTAGACAGGGGGGAACATTTTTCACAATGGCCTATATAAGACGATGGCTATTCACTATTAAAACAACAATGCATTTTTCATCAACTGCCACATAAAGAGTCTCCAACACTCGTGTTCACATGCATGTAGACAAATACACACTTTCTCTCTCTGCCTTTCCCTCTTTACAGGAGCAATTGTTGCTAAGAAACCACCTGTTGACAACTTCTGCATGAGTATGTGGCGAAGCTGTTTTGGTAAGTAGACAATACATTTCTGAATGTTAAATCCTACTGTATATACATACTGTTGTATGTCAGTCAAATGTTCAGCTATTATTATGATATGGCCAGAATAGGGATGCTATGGCTCATGTGGTTAATTTAACTTAAATGATCACCAGTCATATCAGGACTTCATACCATTTAGATCCAGAGAGTGTGATGCATAAACTACTTGATCAACTGTTACTATTTGGGAAAAGTAGCAGCAGGTTGTTGTTTTTTTGTTTCTACCCCAGTTATGTTGACAGACTGGGAGTGTGTTGCATTAGAACAGGAGTGTTGTCCTGAGGGCTGGCACAGATGGTACACACCCTAAACCTGCCAGGGAATATACAAAACCCTCCTAGTGCACAAAATGGAGAGAACACTAAGCACTGCTACACTTGAACTTCACATGGTACCAGACTGGACACACACACAAGTCTGTAATGAGACTTGATGTGACAGCAGCCTTAAGAGGCTTGGCCTGGTGCACTATTGTACATGACCCTGAGGTGCAGGGGCTGCCCGCCGGTGACACAGACAGCTGGTGGAGATCACCGTTAACACTGTGACACACATGCATGTGCACACGATGTCGATGTGTCAGCCGGAAAGATCTTCCCTCAGCTGGTCAGCGCATGCACGGATGACTAGGTCCTTATCAACATGTCTGGAAAATGTCTCCGTCAACGTGACTGAGCGAGAGTTGAAGTGAATCACTGATGGATCATGCTCGGTTGCTAAGGTTTACAGGATTCTTTCCTTTTGACTAGCATCAAGGCACCCGACAAGCCAAGGAGTGCCTTTGGACTTTACCAAACCAATAATGCTCATAATGGGATTCCAACTCACGCCCTCACTGTGCTTACAAACCCTGCCCTGTTGAACACACACACACACACACACACACACACCCACACACACGTCACAGCGGAAGCTGGTCCACCCCTCTCCTCCCCCCTGTGATCACTCAGCATCTGTACAACCATCCTACCGTCTCCTCCACCAACTGTGATAGAGCCCGACCGATGCCAGATTTGTGGGTCTGATGCCGATCACAAGACCTAGACCACCGATTATCAATGTTTTGACCGATATTTTGTCAAAAAGTGCTAAATCAATTCTAATCGATTTGAAAAGCGTAGATTTGATTAAAGTTTTAAAAAACTCAGCTCACTCACAACGCATCGCAACACGTTGTGAGCTTGTAACTAATTTGGATTTTTTTTTTTGCCTGTAATGACATATACCAAGATAGCGACACCAAGCCTAATGTGGTTAAAATTCCGGACACATTGGCTGCGTGATTGACGATACCGATGTTGTTTAAAGAAAGCAAATATTGGCCGATATATCGGCCAATCTGATATCAGTCCGACTCCAATATCTTTCTCTTCCTTTCTTCCTCAAGTGAACAAACAAGACAGACGGTCACGCATGCAGTCAAGCACAGAGGAGCAGCTTCCGACACAATGGAATGCTATCTACAGTACTATAACCTGCCACAATGGGGATTCAAATACTCATCTCTGCCAGGATTTGGACAGATGTTTTTGTTCCTGCTCTGGTATGAAACGATGGACAGATTTAGGTTACTGTCAACGCTAAATCATATAAGAAACGTGGCACACAATGACTCTTAAGCCTAATTTATACTTATATTTAAATGTATATGGAAATTTGTTATTTTCATCTTAGCGCCACGGTCGTGTGACAAAGTATAAATTAGCCGTAAGAGGTGAACAAGCCTCAAACATCACAACATGGCTTTCAGGAGGCAGGCAGCAGTCAATATTGAGTGCAAAGGTTATTAAACAACAAGTAAACAAGTTCTTCAAGATCCTGAAAGGTACACGTGATGTCATGATTTACTTACAAAAAGGTTGTTTGTTCTCCCTACCAATATTGCGTTATATAAGATTAGGGAGAAACAACAAGCATGATGAATGAATCATAGCTGGCTTGATAACGCGGACCTTTGTTCACTTGGATTTATTCAGCCAAACAATTGTACTCCACTCCACACTACCTCTATGTAATCTAGAGCCAAACATGCACCATCGCAGCCGATATGCCAAAAGGCTTGGGAAGAGAATTTGACAAGATGTCAAGAGTGATGTTTTAAGGGCACGGTGTGATTACTGAATAGAATATATCTAAATGCTTCTGGCCCTTTGTAACAGGTCCATTTGAGGCGAGCTATTCATTCATACCCACCCCAAATGAAAGTGGACAGTGTGGTCTTAGCCCCAGATATTGATAAAGTAATAGCGGTAGATCATGGAGCCAAAAACTCAAACAACTTGTCACTGGAGAGTATTTAATAAAATAAAAGAAACTGTCCATTACCAGTCCTTGAAGACCATTTATTGTTGTGGAATGTGTACTTTGAAAGACTAGGCCGATTTACAATTGACATGGCGTCTTGGGGTCTTAACAAATTAACCCCTTCCCTTCCTAATGCAAAGCTACAGGGCTGGGTAGAACTGAGAAACGGTGTGCTGTCAGGCCGTAGGTCAGATCCCTGGTTTTTGGCAGTGATGCCGTCTCTCTTGCCTTCCACTTCACCACCCACCAGTGGACTGAGGTGTCAACAGGTCTGAGTAGAGCTTAAGTTCTCAATAGCCAACAACCACTGCTGTGGGGTGAGAAGAATCCACAGACACGATGCCGGTTCTAAATGGTGCGCAGTCTGCGCACTTTACAATGTGCATTACCTTCACCTCAATTCACATCAACACACTGATGCTGGAGGCAATGCACCAACCTGCTCATTGGCGGAGCAGTTCAGTGCATTCAGTGTCTTGCTCAAGGACACTTCAACACAAAAGCCAGGAGCCGGGGATTGAACAGGGAACCATCCTATTAAAAGATGGCAACTCCACCGCCTGAGCCAGTGCCACCTCAGGTTCTACTGAAGGATCACATGTCCAACGTAGCCCATACAGACTAACCCGCATACTAGGTAGAATGCATAGAGTATTGGATAAGACCTGGCTTTGTAACCAATTTAGCACAGAGAGTCCCCTTCCCCTGGTGGCTCTAAAAGAAGCACTAGTCACTCATCCCTGGCAACTCTCTGCTCATCTGACCTCCTTTCTGATAGATGGCCATATTCCCTGTAGAGAATTAAGCAGCTCCCCTCATCCTATTTTTGGAGTATGGCCTTCTTTAAAGGGGAAATAGTGGGGGTTTAGGGCAACAGAACGATGACCAGGGCAGTAGGGACGTGGTTCCGTTTTTGCTATGCAAAAAATAATCCCAGTGCCAACACAGGTGTGGCGCCCTGCCCTCACATTCTGTTGGCATCGACCGTGCTTTTCAGTCTGGAACATGTGTTAGAGACAAATGGTTCGACTTGGAAAGGAAAGTAACTTCCTACAGTAGCCATCCAGGTGTCTAATGTGGGCCAAAGTTGAACTTTTTGTCAATCAATTTCATTGAAACAATCACAAATAGTCAAGTCTATACTCAGTAGTATGCACAGGCAGGGGGCTGTCAAATTCTGAGGTGCTTTAAGGAAATCTGATTTGTTCCTAGACTTCCTACAGTATATATCCTACAGTATAACCTTCAGTTCATGGGTACAATATTCTATTAGACTTTCAAACATTATTAATCATGACTGGACAGGTATAGAAAATGAGAGCATAAGTCTGAGAGAGAGAGAGGGAGAGACATATTTGTGCAGAACAGGTTTGGATGTTGAAATCCCTATAGGGTTCATGTTTGCAGTAGGCTACCTGTTGCAACACAGCAGACCTTCTGCCCACCCAACACAGCACACTAACTCCTGAAATCCCTCTCTACTCCAGCAAGTGTGGTTTGTTTAAACATAATGTAAAAGCACCACTAGACCAATGGTGAATGAATAGGTACATCACAGGAATACTCTGAACGCGTAATGGTTAATAAATAAGCTCGAGAGAGCGAGAGAGAGAGAGCGAGAGAGAGAGAGATTTAAATTCTACAAAGATAAAGGCATTGTGGCAAACAAGACAGGTTAAATACGCAACTATGAGGCAAACTTGTATGAATTTGGATTTGTTGTGTTGTGGCACTCTGACAGAGCAATGTAAAGCATTGGTTCTCAAAGTGTGGTCCGGGGACCCTCAGGAGTCCTCCAAGCAACCTTTAGCGGCATCTGCTATTTTTGAAGATTTTTTGAAAAAGTCGGTCCCTGGCACCGCACAAAACATTTTCAGACGGGGGTCCGCGGCCAAATACATATTAATTTGGGGGTCCTTGCCATGAAAAAGTTTGAGAACCACTGATTTTAAAGGATTGATCATAACTGATCAGGTAAATAAGACTATCCTTCGGTAGACAGACTATACCTCTCTCTACCTCTATGTAAAATGATCATGCGCTGATGATCGAGGAATGGCTGAGCAAATTATATTTGACACATTTGGCACAAATTACAATATCGATGGCCTGGGTCTTATAAATCAATAATATGTTACGATACATTGTATCGCGAAGGTGAAAACTTTCTTCATTAGTTGAACGACACTCGTTTACCTTGTAGACATTCTCTGTAACGCGGTGGACCTCGTCGGTGCGAGACATCTTGAAATCTTCAGCCAAGACCATAAACGGTATTATCCTTTTAGGAAAGAAAAAAAAAAGGTATCCAACGTAAAATGCAAAAAAAATAAAAAATATATACAGGTAAGTAAACTATAGCTCAATCACATAAGCTAACAGAGAAGCGGTGTGTATTGAATCAAACGCTCCTCTCTCTCTCAGCACCCTGCACTCCAACCGAACGGAACGCAGCCTCAGTACTCTGAGCTGATCAACGTGGAGCGTCGCTGTGTGTTAGAGATAGAAGGTTTTGATGCGCCGCCTCGGTGCCTGAATCACCGCCTTCCCATGATATAACTCAGTGGTTCTCAAACTTTTTCATGTCAAGGACCCCCAAATTGACACTTATTAGCCCGCGGACCCCCATTTAAAAAGATATGCCAGGGACCCCCATAAGAGAAGATTTTTTACGGCTCTATCTATCAGTGATTCTCAACCATTTTAATTTCAAGTACCCCCAGTTTGACATGCATTAGGGCTACAGACCCCCATTTAATGGCATTTATACATCTGGGACCCCAATTCATATTGTAAAATCAATGTTAACTTAACTCTGAGAGTGTACAAATGGAACCAAATGGACCCGTTAGGGTCCATTTGGTTCCATTTGTACACTCTCAGAGTTACAGACCCATAAGGGTCGATTTGGTGCTAGCCCTGAAACATGACTGTCATACAAGCGTCATGTGAACCATGGCTAGATTTGGTGCCTAATCTATCATTTAGCTGGGGACCCCCTGGAACTCCCTCAAGGACCCCTGGGGGTCCCCGGACCCCACTTTGAGAACCAATGATATAACTATTATAAGTCACATTTATATAGAATCAATGAATGAATCAACCCTCGAAAAACTCGTTTTTACCAAGCAACAAACTCATTTTAAAATACCTATGCAGTAAATGCAACAATTATCACTATGAACTCAGTGGATAGTGAATCAGTTTGTTAGACATTTTTAACAACTCAAACGGAAAACAACGCTTTTATAAGGCTTGTGCCCATGACCAAAATCCCTGTCTACTGAGAAGGAATTGTGTATTCTAATAAAGTGTGTGTAAAAAGATAAAAATGCATCCACCATGATGATGCAAACATCTGAACATTGGTGGAAAGTAACTAAGTACATTTACTCAAGTACTGTACTTATAAGTAAAATGTTGAGGTACTTTTACTTTAGTGGAGTATTTCCAATTTCAATACTTTTACTTATACTCCACTACATCTCAGAGACATATTGTACTTTTACTCAACTATAATAATTTGAAAACATTAGTTACTAGTTACTTTTGGTACTTTAAGTAGCCTATATTTTGATGCCAATACTTTTGTACTTTTACTCAAGTAAATTTGTATTACCAGACCTTTACTTGTAACAGAGTATTTCTACATTGCAGTATTGATACTTTTACTTAAGTAAGAAATGTGAGTACTTTTTCCACCACTGCATCTGAGAGCCCACAATAAAATGTCATCTTGCCCAGTCAATATTAATTGGTATAATTGTTTTATGTGAGCTCAGTTGCACTCCAATTGTTTTCAGTAGCACCAAAGGTGTTGTTTTTTTTCTCAGTGGATAATTAGAGTAAGGTTAGTGCCATTGGACATTGTACATTGTAATTAGATTCTGAGTGCCCCATTAAGATTGTAAACAGTGTATTGGTAGCTAAAGATAAGACTTGTCTGGGTAAATTGTTTCCCACATATCTACAAGTGGCTTTTACATTCTGTCAATAATGCCACACATCACTTGGGGTGTGAATGTGGACACCTGTTTTAGTGCCAACAAAAAATAAAGAACTGGAGAGTGGTGCCCCCCTCTGGTCAATGCATGCAAGTTCTCCATTCTAACTGTAGGCTTTATTATAGTGTAATTTACATTAACTATAATCACAGTAAGATAATTATAACAAAAAGGTAAAATATGACTATGATTTTGTTAAAACCACCAACAAAACCACAAAAATGTTGTTTGCCACACTTGACTTTAATATGTAAAACATCTAAAAGTACTCCCATCATTCTAATAAATACCCTTGCAATGCAACTCATACAAAGAACAGAACAATCTTCTTTGCAATATGTAGTTCATTATTTGTTAAAAAATAAGTAAGTAAAACTGTGCACAGTCAGGATGTAGGATACAAGAGCACAGCTACAGTGCTAGTCTTCTGGAATGAGTGAAGGAGCATTGATGTCTGTGTATCCTGTCAAAAACACAGCCTCCTTTCCTTGAAGATGAAATACTGTAACCAAGACAATCAGTAAGACAGCAGCATGCCTGTGGTAGCAGCGTGGCTCACAGCCTCAGCCTGATTACCTAAAAGCCTAATATCTCCCCCTGGGCTGGCTATAAGAATCTTCCTTTAGTCTAGTGGTGGATAAGATGTTGTCTTTCCATACGTAAACCGGGGTTCGAATCCCGGGCGTTACACCTGCTCCATCCATGCAATGTATGCAAATGTAGGAATCAAACACCAAATCTAGTTTTCTAAGCAGTCAGCATCTCTCTGTCCAACTTGTTCTTGGCTTGTTTCCTCTCTAGAAAACAGAATCAAAGACAAATAAATGGTCATCCTCAGGGAAAAAGTATGTCAGTATATAGGGATGGGATCATTTTTGAAGTGTAGGTGAAGGTGACTGTATGATGGTATATAACAAAGTGATGAACAGCTAATACCTGGCTCAGGTTTAGCTGCATCTTGGACCTCTGGCAGTGGCTCAGCAGGGACCTCTGGAAGTGATAAATCTTCTCCCTGTTTCAGGAACACAGACAATAGATAATACAATCTGTATCTGCATCACTTATCTGTTGGGGCCAATATTACCAAAAATATGCTGGTGTACCAAGTTCTGGTAACCTTATGCAACCTTTTCAGAAAAGCCAATATACAAATAACATAGAAGAAAAAAAATAGGGAGTGCTGCACTGGGTTAAGAAAAATTGTGTTGGCACTGTAAGTAAAAAAAGATGCTCTTCAAGGATAGAGCAAGTAGTCGAGTAAGAAGCCGAAAAGATACCCTAAGCACTCTTATTTATTATTACAAAATAAAAATCCATTATTAAATCATGACTTTACTGATGCCATTGGAATCGGAGAGGCTTCATCAGGGTAAGTGACATACCCCGTCACTTCACTCTTGGTCGAAACGCGCCAGTGAATCCATCATTTAATAAAGGATTTCTAATGTATAATAAGAGTGCCTCGAATGTTTTTTCAATTGCCATCCAATACCCATGCACTTCCATTATAAGTAAGCTTGACAGTCATTGATTTTTATTCTCATACAAATGACATTATCCGTGGGACCGGGTGAGGGTAGTGGACTTATTGCCAGATGGTTGTCAGTTCAAATCCCTGGACAACCCCTCACACTAAGGTGCTCTTTAATGTACACCATCATATTTAACATTGTCTTCATACATTTGTTTTAGGGCTAATGTTCCAATTGGAGCTATGAAACTGAGCAGTATTCTGTGTCTCTGAAATGCTGCTGAAAGGTGACCAGTAATGTCACTAGGAACACAGCGAAACACCGAATCAGAGTTACCAGACAGAAATGGGAAGTTTCTGTCAATATGGGTTGTAATGTAATAATTGTTCTCCTTTTAAGAAAGGCACTCAATCCCAACTGGACCTGCAGTCCTCCTTGGGTGATAGCATGTCATTGGTATGAATGCGAAGCTTTGTTGCTTATAAGAAAGAGCACGAAGTATATGCTCAGTCAATTTTACCTTGCCTTCAATACATTAAAGGCAGCAAAAAGGCACATGGACACCAACCTGAGTGATAGCTTCCAGCTCTGCTAGAACAGCGTCGTCATCTTCCTGTGTTAAGGACCCAGCCAGCATCTCGTCGATTTGCTGTCACAACAACAAAGTAATTGTGTATTAGATGTGTATGACGGCACAGTAGAATTATTTGCTGACCAACCAAGTTAAAGTATAATTTCCCTTTATGTCTAATTTGTGGTTTTATTACAGAGTCATGTTCTAAATGCTTTTTTTTGTATTGGTCAGTCTGTCAAAGATTGTGGAGAAAACAAGTCTCCATCATATTTAATATAATCAAACAGTATCCTCCCAACATCCGAATTTATATAATTCAAACAAACAAGCAAAATGTCACTGCCATTAAATAGCAATTCAGGAAATAGGAATTCAGTTTTTAGTTTTAATGAATGAGAGAAATTATAGGTAGCAGTACTTGAGCCTGGCAATTTGTCTGATATCCAATTCCAGGATCACTAAACAAAATTACACAGCTCAGAATGCTTGTACATGACATCGAATATGTGGTGGGCAATGAAAATGTTTTACCCTCTGATACTCAATAGCTTCCTGTGTCTCATCCATGATTCTCTCCACATCTTCTATGGACATGACCTGCATGAACAAGACAAGAAAACTAGGCATTTAGCAGATGCTCTTATCAAGAGAGCGGATTGGAGTAAATGGCATGAACTCTAGTAAACAAATGATAGTGTAAATGGTCAAGTAAATAGAGTGCAAAGAAAGATAATTAAGAGCTACAAAGTAACTACTTACTCACTCACTAAACTAAAGAAAATGCTATCTAAATAACATAAATAACATTGTGGTCAAGCAAATAGTAAATGGCTGTTTAAATAACAGCACATAACCAACATGCATTTCATTTCCCTTTTTTGGTTTACTTGTGAGATGAGAGAATGTTATGAGCAAGATGTGAGCACTGTTTCCAAGGATATGGTGCAGCTACACTGCTGTAGTCAAGGATTTGCCTCTTAATCCTTTAATCCTCAAACAATATGCACAGGCTAAGCTAACTAAAAACTCACAATTGCCCACCAGAGATCACATGCTTGTAGCAAAGTTTTGATATTGTACTGAAATAATATTTGTGTATGGTTGTGTATGGTACTGACACATATCAACAGCTTAAAGGTGAATCATCACAAGACAGGGTTAGGGTCACATTCCAAAATTAAAACAGGCAAATGCACATAGTAAAAGGAATATATTACCTTATGCATGCTCTTCAGACAATCGTTGCCGACCTTGAGCCCCTCAATTACTTTCATCTCAATCTGGATGAACTCAATGTCTTGAACCTGTTGAGAAATGTTTGCATTTTTTTTTTACAACTTTATTTATAGGATTTTAAATTACAACCCCACATATACCCCACCCTCCCCGGTTCCCTCACAGAAAAAAAGCAACAATAAAACAACACTTATAAATGGGGGAAAAAATTAATAAAAATAAAAGGGAGCAGTAATTAATTTGAAGTTGGAAGTTGGAATATAATGAGCAATGTTTGCATTTTTAAACACATGGACCATAGCATACCATAAATAGGCCACCTATCTGTATCTATAAACAACCACCTATCTGAATGCCATGACGGCAGGCACTGCACTCCCTTGAGTCCTTACCAATGCGTGCAGCAAGTTTGAAGTCGGTTGGTCCCATATATGCGCATCAGCGCATGTCCGCATGACTATGGGCATGGTGGTCGCATAATGACGGGCTGCAGATATGCCTATATATGGGTGTATCGGGTTTATTTCTGGTTATGTCTGAGTCATAGTAACTGGCCATGGTCCGCCGGCCGGCCCACCCATTAACCAATTTTAATATAGGATTATGTTGGTTATTTAAAAAAGGTAGTGTAAGTGATATTTTATGGTCACATTCTTTGTTAAAAAAGTTAAAGCTCTATATTCAGAGAGTAATCACTGTTATAGTGTTTGTTCGATAACAGTGGTCTCCCCGTCTTTCCAGCTCTTTAATAAACAGAAATACATTTGCATGTGGGTTGCCACTTTGTCTGCTTACTTCTGTGTGTCATCACTTCCAATTTCACTTGTTTATCCTGTATCAGTTCTCTCTCCTGATTTAATAATATTGGTATCCTGACCTGAAAATACATTTTCTGTTTACTTAAGAGCTGGAGAGATGGGGAGACCTGTTACTGAACACTCTAGATCAGGGGTCTTCAATGTCAAGGACCCCTTAGCTGAGAGAGAGATGAAGCAGGGACCCCCACTACATATTGGATTCATGTAAATGTGTGTTTTCAGACATTTAACCACTTAAAACCCTCAATACTTTGTAAACTTGACCTTTGGCTCTGTACTTAGTCTGCTCTTTCTTCCCTGTACACCAAACCTCTTCGCCGAAAATAGCTGATCTACAAGCTCACAACGCGTCGCAGACGCTTTCTCGGAACGCAGAAGCGGAATACACCAGTGGCGCAGCCAGAACGCTAGTATAGGCTGGGCCTGAGCAGGCGCCAACATTTTTGGGGCGTTTTTTGTTACTTTATTTCGGTTTTAGGGTTAGGGTTATGGTTGGGTTAGGGTTATGTTATCTAATTCTTATTTTTGCCTGATTTTACCTATTTTTTATACAAAAATTAAGTATTAAAAAAAAAAAAATCTCCCAATTTTATTTTTTGCTAAATCGATTGGGTGGGCCAGCTCTCTATGCCACGGCCCACCCAGGCCCACCCATGGCTGCGCCCCTGGAATACACTGCTGGTGTGAATTCAGGGCTCTTTTATACTTCGGCAAGTGACCATATAGTTAAAAAACAGCTATAACTGATTTTCAACTGAAAAAAACTGATGCAATGTTACTTTACTTTCATTGAGCAATACAGCTGTGCAACGAAGTGTAAAGTAGGCTTAATCCAAAAGGCTGCCTACCATGTGCTCTAGATTTGAAATCTGATTTTCGGTCTTGTCTAGCAGCTGATCCTGGAACCGCCTCTTCTTAAGAAGTAGCAGTGCCTTCCTGTAGAAAAATGAAAATGAAAAACATGATTATGAAGCTAGTTCTAGAATGGCTGGTATTGCACACTACCACATACAATTAGAGACTACTATGTCCCAGAGCCTCACACATCTGGAGCATTTACTAACAGTACATTGCATTTGAGAAGTTATTTATGTAGCCAGTAAATGAATAGTTGACTAACCACTGCCAGACAGTTCAAAGTCCTTTTATTTTCAATAAATTAGGCTTTTGTCAGAATGTCTTTTCTGAAATTAAAATACTATAAGTGTGTGTTCTCCAGGTTTTCACAACAACATGGTATTAAATCTAGCATCCCAGTTGTAGTTTTTTAGAACAACGTAATGAGATAAACTACATAAATGACAGACACACGATGCTTACTCTTTCCTCCCATCCTTCAGCAGCTGTCTGGCCAGAAGCCTCTCTTTCTCCTGCTGCAGGGTGATTCTCTTCTGGTACTGCTTGAGCTTATCTCTCTGCTGTTTCAGTTGCTAGAGAAACACAGACAACACAGGTCTACAGGAATAACATACAGGCTTGGCATACTAGTTCAGCAAGGTGTACTGTGTGAATGTCTGCCATGTTTTTGCTAAATACAGACAGCTTTGCTTGGGTTACTAAAATGAACTCAGAAATGGGATACAGGATAGGCAGGTACTAGGGACATCTGGGCACCTCAATGTTAAATTGGAAATTTTGTCCATAATGTTAAAAAGTAAAATATTTTAAGTAATGTAAAGTATACATGATGTGAACATGCATGGAACATCATTATCATACTTAATTGTATCCTTCAACTTCTTGTTTATGCCCCAAAATGACTGTATATACAGGTTTTGTAGCAATTGGAGAAATCTAATCATACATACTTTAAAACATTTTCCAAATATTTTATTTTTTAACTCTTCCTTGATGCCCACCTATCCTGTTACCCCATAGGACTTATCTACAGTAGGCTACCTGCTGTTAGCTCTCCTTTCTAGCATCACATTCTGTTATGTTACTACTATGTATTAGTTAGTGACCTAATAATACTAACTGCCCAGTGCCTACAGTTAGCATAATGATTAAATTAAAGGGTGTTTATTGATGACAACTCTAAATCTAGTTAAATGAACTCAAGTTGAACTATAATCCATCAGCTATGGCCAGGCTGTCATCGGCTTTTACTGTAAATAAACAGACAATCCACTCACCAGGACAGCTTTGTCTTGCTCCGTTATCCGAGAAGGGCCACTCTTTCTCCCAAAAACGTTTCCCATTATTCAGCCACATCCCCGCTAGACCCCCCTGCACCAATGAGCAACTTATTACTTACTTATTATTGCAAAAAAATCGAAGCCATGTGACAACCATTCTATATCCATGGTGATAAGATTGTTTATAATAGCAGGTTGAGGCTAGCTAGCTAACATGGCCACGCCCACTCAGCGTTGCCAGATTTTGCGAGGGAAACAAGTAACCAGGTCTATGAAAAACAACAACAACAAAAAACAACTATTGGCCATTATGGTATGGCCATATGAGCACACACACAGGACACAGCTATTTGAAAATAGCCGATCTACATGCTCACAACGATTCACATCACGACGCGTTGTGAGCTTGTAGATCTGCTATTTTTTTTTTTTATCTAGAAATTATTTGACAAATGTGTAATATCACACCAATGAAAGTACAGTAATAGCTGAAAACCTCACAAGATGACGCCACCTGTCTATTGAACAATTGACATAATTATATGATATACTATATTTAATTAATAACATTTTTTTCCCGTCTTTTTAAATAGTTTTTGACACAGAATCAAATGTTTAGGGTCATGACTCACCAGGAGCCTGGATGGCTTGGTTTTATGTGACAGGGTGTTATGCTATGATGATCAACACAGAATTGTATTTATGAACTGAAAAGAGACATTTTAAAGCCACACACACATTTGCTTAATTTAGTTTATGCATAAAATAATTCATATCAATTCAGCCTGATACTCAAACACATGAGAGTATGAGATGAATAGGTACCTCATGAAGTGAAAAGGATGACATAGTTCACTCACTTCCACAATAATATATGCATCATAGAGTGGATGGGTAATATTAAACTTTCCAGTGGTAGGTACATATTCAGTTCACGTTTTACCAGCTGCTGCAGTACTGATATATTTACACTGCTGTGATAGCAGCATACTGGATTTGATCCTATACGCTTTTCAACAGTTCAGTCCGGTATTCTTAAACACAAAACACTTAAAACCTATATAGGCTATTTTGTTGTACATCAAAGGGATCATAACCACATGGAAAATAAGTACAAAAACAAAAACAAATGACCAGTGCATTTCTATATTCTCTGTGATTGGGTTATGTCCTTTTAGATGAGCTCTGCAGTAGCTACTAATGTGTAGCTGTAATGCAAAAACATACCAAAAAAAAACTTTCTTTTTTGCAAGGGCAATGTTTCACATGCTAATGTAGGCAGTTTACCCCTTAGCAATAAGCTATTATTTAACATCCCTGATGAGCAGTAATACAATTAAATACAAAAATGGGGGCTAAAAGACACAATCTTATGATACATGATAACATGCAACCTTTCTGTGCAAACAGAACTAACAAAGACATCACAATGGACCAGCATGAACAGCATCTTTGTCTGGCACTTCAAAATAATATTGGTATACATTTCTTTGATGTCAATAAAATGCTACATTGAGCAGTATGGTGCTTAACTCACTTCATCACCCTGAAAATGAAGTCCTCACAGCATTAGAGCTACAATACAGACTTTTTTGAATGAATAAAAGGTTATTTGAACCAATCTGTATAGTAAGTAGAGTATGTTAATACAAATAACCAATACACTTGCAGTCGTTGGAGGTGGTCCTCATACTCTTCCATTGAGATATTTAGACCCAGGTGTCAGGAAAGACACCAACTGGCTGATTACGTCAAAGTTATTTGAGGCAGGTGGCGAAATGGATTTTACACTAGATCTTCTTGTTTCGATTAATACCCGTTAGGGGTCGCCACAACGGATCATCTATTTCCATCTGTTCCTGTCCTCTGTATCTTCCTCGGTCACTCCAGCCACCTGCATATCCACTCTCACTGCATCCATAAACCTCCTCTTTGGCATTCCTCTTCTCCTCTTGCCTGGCAGCCCCATCTTCAGCATCCTTCTCCCAATAAGCCCATTATCTGTCCTCGGCACATGCCAAAAACTATCTCAACCTTGCCTCTCTTACTTTATCCCACAGTGCCTACAATCTGGACTGTCTCTCTAATGTGCTCATTCCTGATCTTGTTCATCCTCGTAACTGCTAATGAGAATCGAAAACATCTTCAATTCTGCCACCTTCAGCTCTGCCTCCTGTCTTTTCGTGAGGGTTTTACACTAGATACGCAACCATATTTACCGTAGTTTGGACATCGTTGCAATTATGTCTCTTCGTTGGGAGAGGGAGACATGGACACTTCAAGGAATAACATGAAACCTGGAGCTGTATGGTTTAGCTGACTGTTATGAAAGTGTCACAATTAAAGGTCTGTCAACAGTGGCAATCACTTAAATTCCCCCCAAATCTATATACATATAAAATCAAAATAGTCACATTGTCCGTGGTCCCATCATATTCACAAAGGCCAAGTCATCACACAATTTCTTTTATAGGTCCATAAATGACTTCACAGTCTCTTCTGGCTCAAAATAAATCCTTGTGTAAGAGCCGCATCATTCATCATTGTACATAATGACAGCAACAATAGTCTCAAGAATCATCAACCTGCACTCAAAACCGTATGCAGGGCTTTCAGAGTACGTACACGTACACTGTCAAATTCTCAGTGTTAATTTATCCATTCGTACAAATGTACAAATACAAATAAATGAGTTAAATGAGTTAAATTAACACTCAGAATTGTTATTCTTCTTTGTGCTGTAATGTCCCACACTGAGACAGCGCACTATGGCGTTTGTGAATTGTTTAGAGGTCATGAAGAAGACACTTGGCTCTTAAAAGGATTCAGACAACCTCCCAGACAGTTCCTCCCTGAGAATGAACCAGTAGGTGGCAGGCTATACCTGGAAATCAGTCCCAAAGTGTCTGATCTGGGCATCAGTCATAGATAGGTACGTAGTCCTCATACTGGGAGAATACTGTGGGGAAACACAACACAAAACAGTTTAGCACATTTACATCACAGCGGCTGGAGACATCAAGACTCAGAGTGAAATGTTTAAGGGTGTGTGTGTGCAAAATGGAGGAACATTTGTTTTGTCTTTAGAAGCTGACGAATCAGGGGTAGTTGAAGGTGATGGTACAGTGATGAACGACGATGAATAAGGGGAGGAAGTCTGCGGTTAAAGGCAAGATTTGTGGGGCCAAGCAATAGTTCCACTCATAGGTAACATGAATGTGGATACGACAGCGACAGAGGTAGAGAGCTTTTAGAAGATCTTTGGGTAAGGCACTAAACATTCTGATTAGCACTGGCAACTGGCAAGCAGCTTCACTGATGAGGTAATAGTGTTAGATGGAAGGAATGGCAAGACATTGAGTTTGGCACAGCCAGCAAAAGTCAAATTATAAGGTTTTAGTTGTTTAACACAAAACTTACTGTTTCTAAATGCCTGTGAGTAAAAGAATGAAAAGAAAGAACAAAAAACTATAAAAATACATAAGTTGCAAAATATAGGTTAATGTTTTGTAGCTGAATAGCCTAGTATGCAACCACTAATAGGTTATTAAAAAACATAGCAAAAATATATAGCAAACATAAATTCTCTTCTGTATTATTTACTGTGAACAAAGCACGACAATAAAATAAACATTTTACACATAGACTTGACTGTTAATTTGGACTGTGACAGTTCATTTCATTACTGAACATTAGATATTATAAAATTTGAACAAGTCTCCATATTTGTGTCAGAGGCTCCCACCCTTCTCTCTTTCTAAAAGACCCATTCCCATTCATGTCAGTGTTCAGAATTCTTGATACCTTAGTGGAATTAAGCTTTCCCAATGTAATCTACTATAAGTTTCACATAATGACACATAAAGATATGACAAATCTGTCCTTGGTGCCATGGTTCAAGTACCAGACCTCCTAGCATAAGGAGAGTGCTAAATTAAAGAGATGGTTGTGACCCAGGACAAGAATCAGACCAGAGTAGCTCAGCCTAAGTGATAGTCGCGTTAACTGTGGATTAACCAGGCTTAGCTTTAATTTAACGCCAGCATTAGGGAAACACTGATGAGCCATGCCATTAAAAATAGAGACTGGTAAGTTCAAGCGGGCAGAGTACAATATGTAGTGGCCTTTAAACTGACAAAGAGCCAAAGTTTAACCAGAGCAGCTCACCCTGAGTGATAGCCGTGTTAACTGTGGATCAAAAATGCTTTAGATTTAATGCAATGATGAAAAGGATATGAGTAATATACACACAATTTAGCAGTGAGACTGTCTGCACTACAACAGACAAACATAAATGCACGACAGTCAATGACCAGCAGAGAGCAGTCTTTCATCACTTGCAATACACCTTAACTATTACACCACTGGCAGTGGACACAGTAGACAACAGTATTAACATGCACAAAGTGTTTCTGTTGTGTGCTATGGTTGTGTTCACATTAGTCGTGCCACTGTGGTCACATTTGAGACACTGGGGCCTTTGGGGCCAAAACGCACCGATGGGGGCGGTGATCCTCTCCCTATCAGTGGCACATTCTCATAGCGAGGGTTCCCTCCAAACAGCATGGATTGATTCCTGTCACAGAGATCACAACAGAGTAAAAGTCCATGGTGTTAATTTAACTCAAAGAGTGCACAGGCCTATACAGGAAGTATCTTTCTACAAAGTGTTTGCCTTTGAAAACAACAATTACATGGCTCGTTTGATTCCATTTTTATTCACTTAAGAGCAGCGGTGGGCAATCTTTTCAGGCACATGATCACTTAGCCGTTTTCCAAGGGTCTTCAACAGGGGGTCCGGGACCCCTAGGGGGTCCTCAGAGTTACTACAGGGGGTCTGCCAAATCTTTGTGTGATATATATATATACATATATATATTTTTTTTTACATTAACCACTTGAACCCTAGCATCCCTTTTCTGAGGAGAACTTTAGCCAAAAATAGCAGATCTACAAGCTTGTGAGCTTGTAGATCGGCTATTTTTGGCAAAGAGCTATCGGTGTAGAGGGAAAAAGGAGCAGACCACGTAAACAAAAAAAGTTGAATCTGAAACACAATTTTATACAATATAGAGGGGGTCCCTGCTTCATCTCTCTCTCAGCTAGGGGGTCCTTGGGCTGAAAACGTTGAAGACCCCTGCTATAGCCGATTATAGGCTGCTGATTGGATTAACACAAGCACATTGAATAAATCATTAAGTTTATAAAAAACCTAACAAAGAATGAATGAATCATTTTATGAATATCGAAGGTAAGACAAAGGGGAGAGAAGTTTTATGAACAAACAAACAAACAAACAAGCACGCACATCCACTCTAAAGTGCCGGGTGCAGGACAGAAGTCAAACTAAAAAAGAAAAATAGAGTCCGCACACTGGATCATGCTCCACAAGATTTTACATTTATTTTTCAGAAAAATAAATTGTAAAACGTTTGGAGCATGATCAAGTGAGCGGACTCTATTTTTCTTTTATAATGAGAGAAGTTTTATGCACATGAAACAATAATGGTTGATAATGGTGTAAACTCAATTGACCACCTCAATAGCCCAACCCAACCTACCGTCACTATTCTTTTTTTTGGGGGGGCTTTTATGCCTTTATTAGAGAGGGATAGGGAAAGTAGGCTGACAGGAAATGGGGAGAGAGATGGGGGGGTGACACGCAGCAAAGGTCGTCGGGAACGGGAGTCGAACCCGCGACACACTGTCAGGCTGGCATTGCAGCCTAGGGTGCCTGGACCGCCACGCTACGCCCCAGGCTTAGCGTTCCTATTCTGGGTCCAAACATTTGGAGAGAAGCAGATCTTCAAGCTCATAATGCGTTGCGAAGCGTTGTGTGCATGTAGATGAGCTATTTTTGAAGAAGAGATTTGGAGTAGAGGGAGAAAAGGAGGGGGCCTTCTGTAGTGTAGACTCCTGGGGGAATCCGGTCAATGTGGTTAAAAAGAGGTGGTTGCCCACCCCTGGTTTAGACGGAACAGTGAAAAGTTGTAAAATATTAAATAAATACACATTTGAATGGGCCACCGAGAAATATCACAGACTAGATGGCCATGAAATATAGTTTAAATTAGGATCAGGACGTTATTTAACTACAGTCATTTGCATTATCGGCGGCACACTGCGAGCCATAACTCATTCTGAATTCCAGTGTGTGCCTTGTCAGCTCGCAGTTACATGAGCCAATTTCCATTCCATTCCTAATTAAATTAATCCCATTGATGATTCATTTAGATGAATGCTGAATAAAATGATCAGATAATACTTCCTGTTTATTCCACATTATAAAGCCTGTTTCTGACTCACACAAATAAAGCAACACTTTTGAATCAATAATGCACTCAGCCTGCAAATGAATGTTATCTACATTTCATCTTTGCTAAGTTAATTAATAAATGGGCCCGACTTTGTCCAGTTCAATATTTTCGGTTGCTTCAAGCAGCTCGTTGTTCATATTCAAGACTGAAAAACGCATTCAAGCCTGCACACTGATTGTTACTACTCTGTGTAAAACATTTAACAATTTTGGGACCTATTTAGACGATCTAAGGACGATCTAAATGACAGATTGGAGGAGACACGAAGAATTTTCTGCTGAGGAAAATGAAAGTGTGCGACCATCTAGCAGTATTAATAATGTGATATAATGATTTCAGGAGATGGGGGAAACTGGCATTTTGGGCATGCAAAGAATCACACCTTCCTCCAGCATTGTCTCTTTTATGTCCCAGACACATCCATGATGTCTCGACATATCAACTTAATAATCACATGTATATTTTTTGTTATGTTCTTAAAACCACTAATTAAAGCATGAGAGCGATGCTGCGTCCTTGTGTCGGAGCTCTAAAAGTTTGATGACAGTTAGTAGCTCCTGCATTGAGCTGAGACAGATACATAAATCCAGGAGCCAACGGGTTCACAACATTCTTACAAGATGAGAGGTATTTGAAGATATTCTATTAGCAACAAAGTGTATCGGCTACTCCTAAACCTAACCTCTAAATGTCTAATCCTAACCTGAATCTTTTCCTAATTAGCATAACTTTAAAAATCTAAATCATAAAACAACCATTTCTCTAGTGAGGACCAGGTTCCTCACGATGTCTATTTCTCCAATTGTACTATACTTCCCCACATTTGGCAAGTAAAGTAATAATACAAGTACACAGACAGACACACAAACACAGAGACATGTATATATCATTAAAGGATCATTTTACATGTACTCAGTGGACGGCATGATGTTGGAGGCAGACTGCGGAGGGGGATGCAGACTGGTCTGGCTGCCCAGGCTGCTGGTGTAGCTGCAGAAGCTGTGGATGTTGGACCTGGGGTTGTAAGACGACAACCGTCGAGCCTGGGGGTTGAACGGGTCCTCCTCGTCTATGTCGTCATAATCTCTGTCCCTGCAGAGCGCAAAGACACACACACACACACACACACACACACACACACACAACACACACACACACACACACACACACACACACACACACACACACACACACACACACACACACACACACACACACACACACACACACACACAAGGGGCATACACAGGTCATCATCATTTCATGCATGTTACAGTATGCCATACAGCAAAAAAGCAACAATACACATGTCAATATGACACACATAGCCAACTCAAATTCTAGTGCAACGCTTGTTTGCGCAAAGTGTAAAGAGTAAACTATGCAGGACGTAATATGCTGGCATTTTGAGGATCATGTACAAAAACTGGTAGGATACGCATAATAACTGTGGTTAAAAAATAAATAAATTCAGCAGTGAAGCTATTTTCCAAATACCTAATACAATCTCAGCTCCTCAAACAAAATAATACCAGATCAATCTCTCATATGCACCACTTTCTCGAGCATAAAACTCACACATCGAGTCTATCTGGTTTCATACTGCTGAGTTTTTATTTGAGTGTATTTTTAGTTTTTCAGAAACATAGTTAGTTCTCCTGAAGCGACTGAAACGGGGAAGACACTCGTAATGCTTATGACACATGGGAAAGACAGATTGTCAGAAGTGAACTTGACGTGTGCCTAGTGGTTTATTTCCAGCTTCTCGACGTCTACTCAAAGCAGTCAACTCCTTCAGTAGTCTCTTGTTTTTTATATTAACAGCCTGTTAATTTCAGTCGTTTAGACATTATGACCTTATCGTCATGGGTCATGGGTGAACTCGGCATGGCAGCTTGAAGGCACATTCCTGTTTTGTAGAATGTGATTGATATATTCCACAGCAATAGGCTAATTATTTGATAATTGGCCCACATTTTGCCGCCCTTGTCAAGTGCCGCCCTAGGTGATTGCCTAGTTTGCCTATATTGCCCTGATGCCATGTGTGCATTACTGTACTCGCTGTTTCTCAACCAGTGGTCCATGGCATAATTACAGGTGGCCTACGGGAAAATGTTTATTTTAATTTCATCAATGGTCATCAAATTTAAGAAAATCTTTAAAGTAATAGTAGAGTGGGAAAAAAAGCTTGAAATGAAAGATTGACTGTAAGTGCTTGATATACTTCGTTGCACGCAGTGTCATACAGAAAATTGTAGATCTACAAGTTCGCAAAGCGTCGCACAATGACACATTGTGAGCTTGTAGATCAGTTATTTTCGGTGCATGACACACGCAAGACGCAACTAAGTATAAATCTGGCTTTAAGATCATTATTGTTAAATTTTAACAATATATGCCTTCTTATATATTAAATATGTATATTGTTGTGGGGAGGTGAGGTGGGGTGGGCTGGTCCTTGAGGATAGAGGTTCAGAGCAAAAAAAATAGAAAAGGTTGAGAACTACCAATGTAAGAAAGTTAGCACAATGGGTTTTGGATTTCACCTGCTGGCGATGAGCGTCCAGGCACGGGGGATGGCACAAAGCATGGCACAGAGGGCACTGCCAGCTAGCAGCGAGAACAGGCACAGGTACAAGATACCCTCCACGCCATCATAGCACACTCCCATCAGAGCGTCCACGTAATCCTGTACAGACATGCATGTGCGCACAAATGCCATACACACACACACACACACAGACAGACAGACAGACAGACAGACAGACAGACAGACAGACAGACAGACAGACAGACAGACAGACAGACAGACAGACAGACAGACAGACAGACAGACAGACAGACAGACAGACAGACAGACAGACAGACAGACAGACAGACAGACAGACAGACAGACAGACAGACAGACAGACAGACAGACAGACAGACAGACAGACAGACAGACAGACAGACAGACAGACAGACAGACAGACAGACAGACAGACAGACAGACAGACAGACAGACAGACAGACAGACAGACAGACAGACAGACAGACAGACAGACAGACAGACAGACAGACAGACAGACAGACAGACAGACAGACAGACAGACAGACAGACAGACAGACAGACAGACAGACAGACAGACAGACAGACAGACAGACAGACAGACAGACAGACAGACAGACAGACAGACAGACAGACAGACAGACAGACAGACAGACAGACAGACAGACAGACAGACAGACAGACAGACAGACAGACAGACAGACAGACAGACAGACAGACAGACAGACAGACAGACAGACAGACAGACAGACAGACAGACAGACAGACAGACAGACAGACAGACAGACAGACAGACAGACAGACAGACAGACAGACAGACAGACAGACAGACAGACAGACACACACACACACACACACACACACACACACACACACACACACACACACACACACACACACACACACACACACACACACACACACACACACACACACACACACACACACACACACACACACACACACACACACACACACACAGTAAATTCCTCAGTGTTCATTCATCCGTTTGTAACTCTAAGATAAAAGCGTACAAATATAACCAAATGGGCCGCTAATGTAAAGCTGCAATCCATTACTTTTATATCCTACCCAGGATTCAAACCCGGGTCCCCCACATGAGATCACATTTCTACCACATTGACCCTTCCCTCTTGGCCGGGGGAAATATTACACTCATGCCCTTCAGGCAGTACCACCTGTCAACCAGTAGTTGTTGTACCTGACACCAGGGTCTACATTTCTCAATGGTAGAGTAGGGAGACCCCCTTCAACCACTGCGGATGTACATGTTATATTGTGTTAGCATAATCTACCATACAGAGTATGCTAACATCTTATTTAATTGCAATTAGGGCATTTAGCAAATATGGGGGTTGCCTTGTAGGTAAGGATTTTACTATTTATTTACGCACACACGCACGCACACATCATGATTAAATACCGTACTGTATACAAGCATCCTCACACTCACACACACATACTGTACAGTAATGACTGAAAAGTTTCTGCACAACAAAACGGTGCAACACAACATTGCAGCATCCAATTATTTGAGGCTGCTGGCCTGCATCTGACCTCACCTTGTGCAGCCCGCGGCAATCCAGCAGAGCTGTTAGCTGGTGGAGATTGAACTCGGTAGAGTTTAAAAGGCGCTGGATCCCCAGAAGATCCTTCTGTGTTACGAAGAAATAAATGAATACATTTAAGGTGCGGGGGAGGACTTAGTGACATCATCAACTTGAACCACAGACGGAGAATAGCAGTGTCTGGGCCAACCACTGACCTCAGAGGTGGGAAAGATCGGCACCGAGAATCGGAGCAGGTTCTGGATCTGGATTTGCATAGTGGTCAGGGACCGCTGGAAGACGGTCAGAGACTGCAACCCACAAAACGGATGGACGCACCCACGCACGCCCACAAACACACACAATCAAAAAGTGGCCCCTGTTAAGCATTTCAACAAATACTTTTATGTAAGGCTTTTAAGTAATGTAGCCCACAGGGCATTTTCCACCAAATTCCTACCCCCTGATCGCAAGCATAAATAAAAGACCAATATTTACATCAACTAGGTCATCAAAGAACGGATAATCTCTATCTACTTAACAGGCATCATATTAAGACCTAAATGGAAGCTGTTAGGATAGACAGGCATGAGGCTCGTGATAATTGGTCACGCATTTAATGTCCTTGATTCTGCTCAACAGAGGCTGCACAAATACCATTAAATTATGTTAAATCCTTGCATAAAATAATGATGAGTAAATAAATAAAAAGCGATGAGCATGGGAATACCCTGAGGCAGTTTGTGTTCAGTCTAGACACCGCTAATTACTGAAGACCCACATGAAAAAGAAGGGATATTCTTTGATCAAACTTTATTTGGGTTATCGCTTGAAAGTAATTAAATTATTGTTCAAAACTAATTTTTCAGCCAATTGGGGTTTGATAAAGAGCTTTACTTGGCAATGTGTAAAAATGTATTTTTGGAAATGAGTAAATATAGTTCTTGAAATCAGGAAAAGGACTTCAGACAGTCTCTGACAACTAATATAAATAACATTTGTCCAATACCTGTTGGAAGGGGTTGGGTAGATTTGGACTGCAGAACAAATAATAATGTGCCACATCTGTAGGAGAGGGAGTGAGAGAGAGAGAGAGAGAGAGAATTTTGCATAATTTTTTACCACCCTGTGACACGTTTATAATTCTGTGACATTATGCTAACCATTCTGAGATTTATATTTACCACTGTGTGACAATATGCTAACCATTCTGTGACAGGGCATTTCTGGTAGATAAGTGCATATAACGTATTTAAACATAACTTGCCTGCAGTAAGGAATTCCTTGGTTTGATTTACAATAAACTTATCAGGTGACACACAGAAGTCGCTGGCACCCTGCAGTCAAAGGGGAGCAACAATATGTGAAACATGAGCATAAACTGCTGTGAAATTTTACATTGGCCATTTGATAACAATGAAAATATGAATCTCTCAAGACAGATTCTGCTAACAGTAGAATCCTTTTTTTATTTACAGAATGGGTTCCCAGATTGTGAAAATATTAATACAACTTAGATTTACAACCTTTCAAAAGGACCATCACGGTGCAATATACTTGACATTACTGTAAAGGCTGTGCTGACCACAAGCATACCGTAGTTAGCTTGATTTTCAGGGAAGCCATTGGATTCCATTAATTTTGGTATGAAAATGAACTCGCAAGAGACTTGAAACTTGCATGGGATTAACACATTTATCAGAAGTGTGAATACAGCCCAGATTTACAGTATGTTAAAACAATCCCATACAAAAACACCGTAACAGTAATGGGTATAAAACAGAAAAAGGTTTTGGTAACACTTGCTTATAACTATAATTATATGTGTTATAAATAGATTATAATGCATTATAAGTTTGTTTATAATGTATTATAATGCATAGCAAGTGTTACCATGGGGGTGGTGTTGACATGCCGTCCCACTGCCCAATGAGGCGTCTACCTGTTTATGTCTATGGTCACAGCAACACAAGATGAATTGGTAATCCAACACAGAAATTATAATTATATATTTTTTGTCAGTTATGTTGCATTTTAATGGATTTTAAAGCATGTATTGAAATGAAAAGTCTAGATGAAAATAGTCCCAGGAGAAAAGATATGCAGATGTAATGATGTTATTGTTTAGCCAACATTGACTCTATTCATCAATGTCCGGTAATGTTTTAATGACTATGGAGAAAATGCTAATGAATTCAAAATCTCACAATAAGGCCATTAATGGCGTTAAATGCCACATCTGGGATGTTTTTAAGATGCTGTAAACTTTGGGATGTATTCACACCTATTCTGGAAGAGTTTAGTTGTAGAAGGAAAATCCAGTATGCTCTTTGGATGTTCCATACCCCATGTTAAATCCAAATAGGCCTATAAGTGTGTTATAATAATACAAAAAGAATGCATCTATTGTCTACTTTTAGCCCTATCAAGAGCTGAGATAATAATAATAATAATTAATATTGTCATTATTAATATTATTTTGGTGGTGGAACTACTTGTTTACATTTGGATCACTTTTAAAGGGCAAGGCAAGGCAAATCACAACACAACCCTCTGGTTACCATTCATACATGTGCTACGAAGGATGGAGGTAAATTCATGTCAAATGTGTCAAATATCAATGTCTCATATAATCTTATAGCCTGAAACCTAAACTCACATTGACCTCTGTCAAACGCAATATGATTAGTGTCTTTGCTTTCACTGTCCATAGTTCATTGTCCTTTCTATCACAATATTATATCTAAACCATAGCAATAGCATTCACAGATGGATTTTGATTGAACATTTGGTTGCACACCAATGCATGTGAATACTGCAACAATTCTACCAATCCATCTCCATCAACACATAGCATGTACATTTTGTTTAAATATCACACTTCTCATAAGATATTCAAGAATTTGGCATTTTCTAGGACATCGCCATAATGTGGACCATAAAGTGAAATACTCCAGTTTTTACTGACTAACTGCTATGGACCTTTGGGTAATGTTGAAGAGATGTTCAGCATGTGACTCTGTCCCAAATTGTCATGCTTGCTTCTGGGCCCTCTGCCCCACATTCACTTCCCATCAGTGAACTTGTGGAGGAAGGGATCTTCGATAATCCACTTCCATGGGGAGGATTTACCTCTGACCCAAATCTCATTGACTACACTAGATCTGGACCGTTCCAATAGTTCAGAGTAGGGATGTGCAATGTAATTTCAACAGTGTTAAAACATGTAAAGAAAATAGCTAAAATAGCTATAAAAATATATGAGCTGACAATGTGTCACGAATGCAACGCGTTGTGAGCTTGTAGAGTGGCTATTTGTTTATATTTCTGAAAGTATAAAATAGGGCTTAACCCTTTAAAACTGGGAAAGCATCTGTGTCATTTTAGAGTTTAGCTATATATAGGCTAAACAGCAACATAAGTTTTTCTAAAAACTAGGATTTAGAACAGTGGTTCTCAAAAATAGCCGATATACAAGCTCACAGCGCGTCACTTCGTGCCACGCTGCGAGCTTGTACATCTGCTATTTTTGGAGAATTAGATTTTTTTTTTACACAAAATCTTCTCTTCTGGGGGGGGGGGGGGGGGGGTTCCTGGCACAAAACATTTTCAGATGGGGGGTCCGCGGCCAAATACATATCATTTTGGGAAAAAAAGAAATTTGTAGAATCAGCCTCAGGTCCGTTTAAGTGGTTAAGTCCAACACATTCAGCAGAACCTGGCCATTGAGAAAAAGGTCATTGGTAGTGGTGTTCTTCTGGAGTGAATAAAATGTGACTGTTCTCTGCTGGAGGCAGAAGACTGTAGCGAGGAAGAGGAGAAGGGCAGGCACGGGGGAAGGTTGCTTCCCTGGAATCTGTCCCAAATACAGTTTGGCTCATTTACACCTACTAAGTCCAAATGTACTGTACATCAGTGAGCAGAGTGCAATCTGCCAGGTCTAAGGGGGGGGGGGTTGGAAGAGAACTAAAGCCAGACCACAGCGAAAGATAAGGAAAAAAACCAATCTGTGGAGGGCTGAGGAGAGCAGGGGAGAGAAAGAGAGAGCAGAGAAAGCAAGAGAGACAGGGCGAGAGTGAGAGAGAGAGAGAGAGATTGGCTAGCTTGCCACTGTAATTACTGTCCGAAGCAGCTTTGTTTACTACGATAAGGCCAAAGGTTGAGTATCCTACCGTAAAAGGCTACAGCATGAGCTTGTTATCAGCTTTACAGCATGGCTGACCATAGGGAAACATAAAATGCAGGCACAATACTCTAACTTAATCTGACAAGTTGACTAAGGAACAGATTCTTATTTTAGAAATGGTCCAGGTAAATATTTACAAGGGATGGGAAGCTTACGGCTCAGCTGCTAATTCTGACAACCGTAGAATCACGACTGTAACATTTGGACGGTCATTCCACCACAGTCAGTCAACAATACCAAGCCAGACGCCTCACTAATCTGCTTAAAGCCGTATGGATCAATATACAACATCATTATACAATAGATCTTTCTCACTGATGCTCACTTATATAGAAATAAGCACTCACTTAAAAGAATAAGAGCATTTTCATTGCCTTGATAAAAGTGTGGGATGGATTTAAAGTGTGTATACATGATAATGTCTCATACATAAATGTATCAATGCGTCGGCATGGCGTCTATTCTCACCACAGACGTAGCGGTTCCTGCTCCAAGCGAAGTCCAACTCAGGACCAGTGACAACACCACAAAAGCCATGCTCCTGGATGAAACAAGTTACATGTAGAGAGAGACAATGGCACATTAAAAACAGATAGAATATGAGAGCATTTTATCCACCTTATTTCATTCATACTTTACCCAGTTTTCAACTAAACATCGTACAGGTCACAAGAACGAGAGTAATATGATTAGTCAACACAGGTTTAATTTAAGTCCAGGACATCCTTCTTTCTCTTGTGAATGCCATGCGATCAACCAGCGGAGCCTATGTGATCGACACGACACACCCCAAAACGTTTTCTCCTCGGATCTGCACGAATCACATAAATGATCTATTTTGGATTCAAGACAACGATCTTCGCCAACAAGCGACAATGCCTGTTTGCATGCCTGAAGTGCACCTGTCAGCAGAGGTGTTGTGAGGAATAGGGTGTTCCTCTGCAAGCGCTACGGCTACGTCCTCCCGGTGAGGCTCCTCACTGGCAGGTGAAAAGTAGCGGCAGGTAATCCCATGTGTATTGGAGAAGGCATGTGGTTTCGATACCATCCTATAGGACCAACCAGTCCGCAGACCAACCAGTAGGGGTTGTTGCAGTGACACGATTTAACACAAGCGTGTGAGGAATTGGTAAATTGGCATAATGACTAAATTGGGAGGGTTATATTGAGTTTGTCTCTGACGAAAATGTACAGTATAACTCTAACACAACAGATGCTGCTTATGAATAAACATCGCAATGTCTAGACATCACTCCACTCCCTGTGACAGTGATAACGGGCTAGAGAAAGTGCTGGGAGTCAGAAAGTAATAAACAGTGAGCAGAGAGAGAGAGAGTGTGTGGCTCCCTGATGGATGTAAAAGGCCGCTTCAGTTCCCAACCCCCTTTCTCCTGATTGTCTTGAAATCACCAATGAAGTATCCTAAAAGCACTTAGTTAGGGGAGTATAGGGCTCATCCTGCCCCGGCGATCAATAGACATTAGTGAGGTCCATCAGAGAGGGATGTGAGGAGAAGCTGAGAATGCTCAACATCATCCACTGACACTGAAACACAACACACTGCTCCTAATAGAGGGAGACATGACAGCAGGAAATTTAACCACTGGATTTGCAGGCTTTGAAACACCGGTTGCCACTTCCAATTCAATATTGGACTTCTTTGTCTTTCTGTGGAAAATTGTCCAAAAGGGTTACTTTCTCTTTACTTAGATTATTATTATTATTTTCATAAATTAAAAAGGGTTTCATAAGGCAGGGCAGAGTTTTGAGATCTAGCACCTAATAACTGCATTCAGGCAACTGATCTGTTGGTTTGCTTGTCCGAAAACAACGAATGAATAGCGCATTCATATGACTTTGAATTGGGTTCAACACTAATTCTACAATCTCCACTTGTGCAGCATGTGAGTGGAATAAATACATGGACCAAGTGAGAATGGTATGATAGTCCTACTCTAGGTTCATGCAGCACTCTACACGGTGCCAGAGAGGCTGACCAACTTGCTTCGCCTCAGCAGGAAGCCACAGAAAGTAGAGATAAACTTCCGGGAAGAATGCCCTCATGGAGGGTTTATCGTGATAGGCAGGGTATAGAACATCCACACACTGTTGAACACGAACAGGCACATCAAAATACACCCAGAGGCATGAGAAATTGTTTTAACGACTATTATAAATCATGATCTAATGTCCAGTGTCCAGTTCTCAAGTGCGAAGGGGAAATAAAAAAGACAGATGTTTCAGTCATCCTTAAAATAGCCATCAGTAGTTTTTCTTTTCCTCAATTGAATTTCCCCTCTGTTTCAGAAGAACAGAAATCTTCCTTAGGGGTTGAGACCTCTAATGCAGAAATACAGGAAGCCATTAAATCCTTAAAAACAAATAAAACACTGGGACCAGATGGCTACATTTCAGAATTCTACAAAGAAATCTGACTTAAGTCCTCTTCTTCAGTCCATGTTTAACGAATCCTTGATATCTGGTAACCTCCCAGCAACATTACGACAAGAAACAATAAGACTTTTACAAGGACCCACTTCTTTGCTCCTCATATCGCCCAATATCCTTATTTAATGTGGATAATAAAATACTATACAAAGTTTTAGTGACCAGATTGGAGAAGATTTTGCCACATGGCTCGTGGGCTGGGTGGGGAAGGTGTTATGGTTTAAGGACCTACAGTATAATATGTAAATGAGTAATTATCTTTGTATTTTTTATATAATTGTCAAAATTGTCATAACATAATAATAATGTTTCCCAAAAATATGCATATATTATTAACACATTACCCGCTAAAGACGCAGATCTGCGTTCTATTAAATGCATCACTTGCCCGCCAAGAACGCAGATCTGCATTCTATTATCAATTTTATTTTGGGGGGGGGGGGGATTCCACAAGGGGCGCTCTAACACAGCTTTGGAATGGTCCCTCGTCACTCAGAGAAGCAGAAGACGGATGTGACGTCATTCCAAAAGACAAGACATGCGTCCGCCCCAACTATAGAATTTTTTGAAAAACACTCCTAACTCAGTTATTTTTTTTTTGTGACGAAAACCACCCGTTTTCAACGGGCCATAGCCCCAAAATGGTGGATCGCGGTTGGAATGTTATCGTTCCAGTGGATACACGGATCCCTCCGCCAACCCACGGGGACTTTTCAACGATCGTCTATTTAAGGTAATTACGCTGGCAAGGGGATATATACACACAAATTTAGACTCAAATAGAGGTTGATAGGTATGCACATGCACAAAATCCACCCAGTACTTACATAGAAAGCAGCCACCGCGACTGCCTGGCCACCGCCAGGCAGGTGACTACGCAGATGACCAGATCCAGGATCAGCAGTAGTAGATAGGTCAACCATCTACAAGACAAGGCCAGGAAATGAGGCGTAAGCGTAATGATCATCACCATCGATTTGACTGACAGTTTACTGAACACACATGTACAATAAAAAAAGGTGATACACGCATGACTCAAGGCGTCTATGTGTGTATACAGTACATATTAGCAAGCTTGTATATTAGTTAGAGCCCATCTGTTCCAGGTCATTTCCAGCCTGTTAGCTTAATAATTTAACAGGACAAAATCCATACACATGAATTTTTCATGCTCTTAAAGTGTCCTCTGCAGGAATGGAACACACAGCGTCCTGAATCCCTAACTAAAGTGTGTATGAATGTGGCTTCTGATCCAGACACACGTGGGAGCACTTAACTGACTCATTCTCAACATCACTAGGCCCTGTGGAACTGTAAACCTTATGACAGCGGCCAAAAACATCGATCGCCAGGACACGACACAAAGCATTAATGTCAAGAATCAAGAGGGGTCTCATTTGTCACTCACTCATAAAATGTTGTAAATGATTCCATGATTTTATACCTGCTGCTATTTTATGTGATTTCATACCCTATGCAGTTTAGCACATGAAACTGTAATTTTATATACCTGCTAATTTTATATGCCGGATATGTTTTCCACCTGCACAAGAAGCATTTCTGCCTTTCGCAGTGGCATCTAACCAACTTTTGAATCATGCACCTTATTTATATTGGACTTTGTATATTTGATTTGACTGTGCCTTCCTGTTATTTTACTTGTCCTTTGTTCTGTGTTCCTTTCCTCTCTATCCTCACTTCCCTATTCTAACTCTTCCTGTAACTGCGATATTATGAGTTAAAAAAAATTGACCCACTATTTTACACCTGTAATCGTGTGATGTGACAATAAAGTTGATACTGATAAGTGTAAGAGGAACACAATACTGTACTGTATAATGCAGCGTATGCATATTAAGATTGCCACTAACTACAGTAGCAGTCACTTGTGGTTTTAGAAGTAATAATCCTGGAGTGCTCCAAGCTACTTCTTACAATGGCTGATTTGTAATTGTACACCAGAAGAGTGTGGAATAACTACTCATCAGGCCAGAAAGCAGTGGGCACGCAGTAGGAGAGCTTTTAACACAGATTGCTATTCAATTTCTCCACATAAACAGAGTACTAAAAACCTTCAGGTGAACACATGGAGCATGAAGGAATGGAGAGACATACAATACAAGGGAGGGAGGAGAAGTGGAAAAAAGGAGTGGTGGCATTGTTCCCCTATTCGATGACTCTAGGCTGGTTGTAACATGAGCCCTTCATCAACGTACTGCAAAATCATCAGTGTCAATTTAACCACATGAACCCTGGGGTCCCTATTCTGGGGCGACCATTCAGCGAAAATAGCAGATCTGATCGGCTATATTCGGCCAAGAGATTTGGTGTGGAGGGGAAAAACATGGGAGCTAGTACAGGCCCCTGGGTGACACCGGTCAATGAAGTAATTTATATAGGGTTTAAGTGGTTAATGCTGAGAGTGTAAAAATGGACCCATTTTGCACTAAGGACACTCAGGATTTTGCACTGTACAGTCCTCTCCACAAGCATTTTATAGCCCACTGACTGGTTGTATGAAACCCAATCATTACACAGGAGATTGGTGTCAGGTTGCACACAGCAGCAGCAGCAGCAGCAGCAGGTCCAGAACAGTGAGACCTGGTCCTGAGGCTATAGAGAACGCTCCATGTGGAGCTGGCAATGGAGGACAGACTGATGACATTAATTATATAAATAGGTCAAGGAGGCAACACTGCCTTGTGATACAGTACAACAGTCGCTGCCTGTATTTAATCACGTCAGGAATCAGTAAGTAATTGCAATGACCGGTGGCGCTACTGCTACAATGCAACACCACAATCCTAATAGTAAAGGTTTGGGGAGATGTGTTGAGCTCGCAGTGGGATGTGTTTTGCTGTTTTGGTCCAACCATCACTTAGTAGGCTATAGGCATTTTTTTAAGTAATCAGTAATTATAGACTAGCCACAAATATAAGCCCTCCTGTCATTATCTAGACGGGTGGAGGAAAAAATACTAATAGTATTTAGTAAACCATCCCTCCAGGCTATGGGCTAAGAGGAGGAACTAGCCAATTACAGATTGCATGTGCATTTTCCCATTTCTGGGACTGAGTTCCGTCTCCGGTGCTGACAGCCAATGGTGTGTGATTGGTGTGCTTTTATCTCATTAATTAGATAACCAATCATGTGTCACGTTCTTGCTTCCTTCATTTTCTCTTCCAACACTGAGACTCACTCCAAACCATTTGACAGGTATCTGACATGAATTGAATTTGAATTGGGAATTACTTTTTTTCCATCCTGTCCAATTGGCCACCCTGGCACCCCACTTTGAAAACCACTGCATTAGTCAACTATAATAACTATAATCATGGAGCTTACACAAAAACGAATTCCACCCACTTCTTTACACCTGTAAACCAGTGATGTGACTATAATAAAGTTGATTCTCTTTATTCTCTCTCTCTCCCTTTATAACTCACCACATAATCCCTATGACTTGCACACATGGCTGCACGCAGAGAGAGAGAGAGAGAGAGAGAGAGAGAGAGAGAGAGAGAGAGAGAGAGAGAGAGAGAGAGAGAGAGAGAGAGAAGAGAGAGAGAGACAGTCATGTATACCAGTGGTTCTCAACCTGTGGGTCGGACTAGGGACCCCCAGGGGGGTCCCAACATGATTGTTTTTTTTTGGGGGGGGGTCCCCAGATGACAGTGAGACAATTTAATACCTTAAAAAAAAAAAAGAAAGAAAAGAAAAATACCATTACTGCATCAAAAGTAATCAACAAACTATGCTATAAAAACTGGTCAAACATTGGCCAAATTGTCAAATAATATAAGAAAGAGGCAAAAATAATTAATTGCCTATCAACTATTTTCAAATTCTTTATCTGTGGTCTGGAACCGAGTCAAACTAAATGTAATGCCTCAACTCCCACAATTCCAAGTGCTTATCAGGGTGGGGGGTCCCCAGTTTAAATGTGATTATTTTGGGGGGTCACAGCCTGAAAAGGTAGAGAACCACTAATGTATACTACTTGCCTTATAGGTGTACCTTTCAGGCCAAAACATTGTGCAATAACGCAGTACAAAACAACCCAAGTGCATTCATTTATTTCTCAATGGAATAGCTTTTTCAAAACGCATGAGTGCAAGCAGTACGTATTATACTAGAAATTCTCTAGAGTTCGACACCTACAGTACGTGCCACTGCCAATGTGACAGATTTGGCCATATATATATATATATATATATCTGTGTGTCTGTCAGTCCTTTTATGGCCATATATGGAGATCTCTGTATCTCTGTATTTGGTTATGTGTTGTACAGCAACAGTCCTTTTTGGCCCCAAGGACCCCTTCCAATATATTCAATACCATATTCATTACCAACCACCCACAATGTATGTCCAACAATGGATATAACATTGTACTTTATAGTTGCATAATGGAGATATTTGATATTGGTATGAGTAACACCGTACACCACCGTCGCGCATGCTCGCGGTTTCCAATTGTATAGATAGATTCAATTGTTTAAATTGAACGTTCACCGAAAATAGCTATTTTGGGGGAAATAAATTCAGTCCAAGTACAGTTGCAACTCATGTCAGTTTTACTAAGAATAGAAGGTTTAAGTGGTTGACAGAAACAAACAAAAATGTGTTAATTCCACCAACCTATAATACTCAAAGAAGGCTGTTTGGTCAGCAATGGCTGCAAGGTCCACATTGGCCCTGCCAATATCCGGCAGGTTAGTCAGCTGGCTGATGATGTTGGAAGACATGAGCTGCATGAAGCGGAGAGCCTTGACAAAGTCTTTCCTCTTGGCAAAGATCTCATCCAGTCGCTCCAGGTGCTGCCTTACACCACTTTCCATACTGGATAGGGAACCCCCAACCTGGGGAACAAAAGCAAGAGGGCAACAGACTGTTTTGGTGGGGTTGCAGTAAATGGAAAAGAGGCAGAAAGAGAGACGTGGAGAGGAAGGTTTAACAGGAGAGGGGTGGGAGAAGGAGTGCATCAGGAGACGAGATAAGAGATCAGAAACTAGTAACTATTTGTAAATTAAACGATGAGAGGAGATGTAGCCAAAAGGTGAACAGATCAAAGAAACCCTTTGGAAGAACCCCCCCAATCTGTGTTTTATTCTGATAAACAATGATGCTGAGAGGAATGCTGATGATAACACTGGGTGAGAGATCTTATCACTGATGTGTGTGAAGTTGAGAGCCTAGGGGGATGTGTGGAGGAATGAACAAATTTTTCTTTTTGTACATTACTTTGATAGAGTGGCTGTCATTGCTATAAAACCTCCTGAAAAAAAACGCAGCAATACAGCTAACAGCAGGTCAATTTTAGCCGCCAGATACTGTCTTAAAAAAAACACTGAAGCAGCACAAACAATTCATATAACATTTGCCCCCATTTTATTTTTTTCGAATCGAATCCAAGGCGGTTTCATGTAGTGAAAAAGAATTTTCCCGGACACGTGTGCCTGCCTGCAGCTTTTGTTGGCACAGCGCTTTGTTTATGTGTGATTGTTTGTACATCTGTGTCTATATTTGCATGTGGGTTTGGATGGTTCTGTGTTTGGGTATATATCATGAAACAGGATAGAAGGATCTGATTTCTTAAAATAAAGACAAATAGAGGAAGTCTATATTTAAACCTCATTATGTTGATGTGCTTTGGCTGAAATAGAGAATACATAAACAAAACATACAATCGCACCGACTTGAAAGCTGTGCTAGTTTCAAATAGATTTTGTTCTGAAACACGTAGTAGTTTAACAAGCACTATAAACGGCAATGTTAAGAAACAATGTTAAGAAACTGATCCACTTGAGTGCTGTTGTTGCTGTATTAACACTTATATTATTGATATCTCTGATTTCTCACCGCCTAAATTTGAAATCGATATGAAAGCCCATTTATGACTCTGAATAAATTTTAAAAAGCCTGAATTGTTTCATTTCTCGTAATTTTGACTTTATCTCAGTTTTTTCTTCTTCTACTGTACAGCATATAACATAAAGTCGGAACTGTGACAAAAAAAAAGAGCAAAAAATAAAAAAACGTTCAGGTTTCAGGACTTTTTAATTTTATTCAGTGGGCAGAAATAAGACACCATACAATCGAGTCATATCGGACCACATATGCTATAAGGTCATGGGAACTCGACACAACTGAGTTGAAATCATTTCTTGGTATCACTGAGCCTTAAACCTTTCAAACACCTTCCATTAACTTGGAGTGAATCCATGCGGTCTTCAGTCTACGTGCGACCCCAGAGAGCAGCCATGTGTTGAGATAATACACAGCTCATCCTGCACTCCAGTACTCCCAAGGGAAAAAGACCTGATTGCCCGTAAAAACACTCCTACTACCAGTCTCCATGTTCATCATGTTTCACAGCCCCTGCCATGGAGCCCTGAGTGAATCTTATCTACTAGCCAGGTCTGCAGTCAGCGCCCTCAACCTTCACTGGTGTGAACCATCATGTACGCCTTTAAAATGCGTCTGGATGAAGCTGGGTCTCTTAACTTAAAAAAGATAGTGAGAAAGCCTCTCTAGATTGGGCATGCCTTTCTAACAACATGGATCACACTTGAGGCTTGCAGCACTTCTTTAAACACCAATTTCCATGCAACCTCACCTGCTGTGATGCTTTTGGGGATACCAAGCACCTGAAATGTGCCTTAAGCGCACAAATAAAAATCTACAATCACGACAGTGAAAAGAGAAACAGGTTGATAGAAAGTGAAATAAGGCACACGAGGGAGACCTTAACTCTGATATTACAGGTAAAAAAATAAGTAGTGTAAGCTATGATGACTTGCCGGTTAGAATCAGAATTTATAAGATGAGCAGTAACCACTAGCCTGCTCCAACAATCACAAGACACAACCTGCCTGGTTCATTATCGTCTGGAAGTACTTGCCAGCAGTGTCCAAAATAAGACAAATAAAACAGCAACCAAACAAACTGACAGGTCCTTAAAAAGCAGAGAAAGAAGCAGAACTTTGAAAGTGTTGATATTGTTGGTAGGGACATTGTTCTTGTATTGGTAGTTTATTCTGTGATTTTACATAGACCATAATGTCATAATGATTGATGGAAATGTGTGTTGCAAGATCGAGGGTTAAGCGCTAACCCATTCATAAAAGTGCCCTCAAACCCCTTTAATTACTGAACAAAAACATCATATTTTATACACTAACAGTATGTTATCAAGGTACTAAAGAATAAGATGGACATGTGTTTAGATATACCAGATAAGATCTTGCCAACTTTTTTTTGCAATAAACAACACACCTTCTTGCAATGTATTCTTAATGGTACAATATACCCAATACTGCTACGGAGTTGTTGCTATAGGCATTATTGTCTGTAAGTAATGCAAAATATATCAATTCTCTATAACAGCTTCATTAAAGAATGCTCCTTTTCTCTCCAACTCAAACCGTGGCATCATCCAAGTCAGTTTTAGGATTAGATGGGGAAAGACAGCAAAACAACTCTGTAAATGCAGCTGTCATTGTTTTAGTTTCTTTGTTTTCTAGCAGGAAGTGTTTGCTCCCCTGGAGAATAGCTGTATTTCTCACAAGCTATCCCCAGTATGCAGCTATAGTATCAAATCAATACTAAGGCAACATCAAAACCCCACAGTAATGAACTATGAAATCATCCAAATCCATTCGGTGCACACAGTCGAAAATAAATATGCGTAGCAAAGATCCGGTTTCTACTTTGGGCTATTTGTGTACAACATTGTGGGATAAAAGCTAGTTTGAAGGGGAGAGCATGTTTGAAGATAATGAGAAAGAGAGAGAGAGAGAGAGAGAGAGAGAGAGAGAGAGAGAGAGAGAGAGAGAGAGAGAGAGAGAGAGAGAGAGAGAGAGAGAGCGAGAAAGAGAAAGAGAGAACAAGAGAGAGAGAGAGAGAGAGAGAGAGAGAGAGAGAGAGAGATAAAGAGAAAGAGAAAGAGAAAGAGAGAGAGGTAGGCTTACTGTCCTTTCATCCAATGCAGATGGGAGTTAATCCCCTACTTCCTTATTGTGATTACCGTTTCCTCCTGGGCTCTTAGGTGACCCCCTGCCCCTCTCTCTCTCTCTCTCTCTTCTATTCCTCTGTTCATTCTTCCGCTACACTTTGCAAATAAGTCTGCCCACTCTGGATGCAGGTCAGGAGTTGTTTTGCAACAAGCCCCAATTACACAGCCAGGGCCACCACACTGCAATCCCCCCACCCAGTGCCAAGAAGCTGAAACAGACCCCCAATGGTTGTCTGCTGTTAGAAGCAAATACACATTACATTCATCAATGGGGGTTATCTCTGTTATTTACTATCTGTAATATCATGTTAATGCCCCAAGTGCAGGGGAAATGGTGGGCACGATAATCAATTAAGCAGTGTGTATGATAATAATGCGTAACAAAAACAGATCCTGGGACCCTGACGGGTGCATTTGGTCCCATTTGTACACTCTCAGTGTTGAATTAAGACTCAGCCCTAGGGTTGGGCATGTGTGTGTTTCTCACCAGATTGTTGATGCCACCCAACGTGTGATTGGCATTGTAGAGGGAGTAGGTCAGCTGGTATACCCCGTCGTTGGTCTCACTGTTTCCATAGAAACCCACCCCAACAGCGGAACTGTTCAAAAGAGAAAAGAGATGATTAAGATGAAGCACGCGTATATTTAATTCAATGTTACATCATATTGCTTTTTTTGGAACGACAACCACACGGGCTGTCCCGTGACAGCTGAGACGGAACAGTGTCGTTTCCAATTTCCCTGTGGGGAAGGTAGAGCCTTGAGGCAAAGTGAGATAACTTTGCATTAGCTTCGTTTTCTTTTCAAAAAAGTCCCCCAGTCATTAAAGTCTGCCAGAGTACCAGCCTCCCTGTCCAACATGTGTGTTTGTTCTTTCTATTCCTCTTTCCTAAACCCACAATAAAATAACAACTACTAACAAGCTACTGACAACTCCCAACATTCGCAATGAACTCGGGTCAAGGCAGCTACTACTGTGGGCGGACAAATAATTAAATGTATTGAACTAAAACTACAGATTCTGGGAGCAATGGTACTGTATAGACTTTCCGCCCATTTCTATTTATGTAAGCGGACTAATTGGGCCTGGATCTGACCAAAACACATGTGCATTCATTGTTAGTATATCTCAATGGGCTTCCCTGAATAAATAAAGGAAAAAGAAAGTATGGATTTTCTTCTATTCCTCTCTTCTTTCTGGCTGACCTAGCCTTGCACGAAACACACTGAAGCAACATGATATCCCTCTCATTTCATGCTTGATGAAGTTTTTGCTCTCCTGAAAAAAGTCTACAGCTCTAACCCTTGTGTAATCTTCATATTATGCACCCGACATCCACAAGGGTCATAAATGAGCAGCTGCCTATGACCAAGTGTCTTCATTGAATTTGAACCCATAATCTATTTTGCATGAAGAAACAAACCAGCTGTTCTAGTTGAATAACTGTTTTCCTACATCCAGAAAGAGAGTATTGAGTTTACACCACTAGACTACGAGACGCGTCACATCATTACAGGTTTTTCTGTGTGTTCTGTGTGTCTGTCTGCAAACAAAATTACTGGCAAACGAGTGGGCAGATTTCCCTGAAACCTGGTTGGAATGATCAGTTGGCTGGCCCAAAAAGATAATTAACTTTTGGGTCAACATTTTGGGTCATCTATCTGTGCGGGCAGGTGCGTTTGTTTTTATTCTTGAACTTTTTAATGAATCTCACTATTTGTGGGTGTCCACTGCCTTTTTGTCATAATATTTATTATTGTTTTGATGAAAGGTGAAGTACAGTATAGTCTGAATGAAAAACTAAATCAGGCCAATGACCTTGTGGCCAGTGAACTGTGCACTTCTGGACTCAGTGATGAGAGAAATGGGGACGCTGTGAGCTTGCAGATCTTCTATTTTTGGTGCGCGTCATGGCGCACAGCCAAGTAATGAGTCAGGCATAAGCCTCTGAGACTATAACCAGCCTCATCAATGTGTGTACGTCCACTGTTACCGGACAAGGCTGTATTGACCGAAAGAGTAATGAATGAATCGAAATGAATGAATCAACTTTGTTGTATGCGATAGCAGTGAGATCAGAGGCCAGTGGTCTGGTCATCTTCTAGGGGAGGGTCACATTGCCTTGGGAGCAAAACCTCATCCATCATATTCTAGACACAATTGTGGTTACTGAGACTGGGTGGCTGTAGTACAACACTCATGCGTGCGTGCAGAATATTGTCTTGCTGTTCTGGAAGTATGTGAATGTGTATCTAATTGAAACTGTAAAATCTGAATTTCAAACACGCACACGCACACACGCTCCTGCATTGAGCTGAGACAGATAAATAAATCCAGGAGCCAATGGGTTCACAACATTTTTACAAGATGAGAGGTATTTGAAGATATTCTATTAGCAATAAAGTGTATCGGCTACTCCTAAATCTAACCTCTAAATGCAGAGATTATGACGACATAGACACACAGAGTTTTGGGCAATCTACTTTAAAAAAAGAAATCTACTTACTTAGTGAGCTACAACACACCAAAAGCTCCCTTTCAAAATAAGTTACTCAGTAGAAGTACAGTAGCTCAGCTATATTGAGGCCACTTTGTACCTAATAAAGTTGGCAATGTGGCTGAGGACATGCTATGACATTGAGTGATTAAATAAAACATAAAACTGTATCAAAGCTACAAATTGATGGAGATGGAGAATTCTCTTTTTTGATGTGATGGTAGTCTGTCAAGCCAGACAACTCTTTCACAATCTTTGAATGCTACAGAGATGTTAGGCGGAAGCATTTGAAAAATTGAGTGAGCCAAGTCTCGAGAGACTACGTGATGGACAGACTGCACTCAAAACTCGTCTGTCGTGCTACTTTATGTTGATGTGCCACTGAAAATGTTAGTGATGTAGCTTTTGTCAAGCTGCCCAAGTACACAGCGGAAAAGAATTGCTCAACTACTTGAAAGTTACATCATTCTGAAAGTAATGAAGCTACCCCCAAGCTACTTGAAAGCTACATCATTCTTAACCCATTAAGACCGGGAAAGCATCTGTCATTTTTTATTTTAACCACTTTAACTATTATTTTAACTATCATTTAGAATTTACAACCTCATAGCGTGGCACCGAGTGCTGCGCTTGTAGATTCTTTTAGAAAAATCTTGAAAATGTGTGCAAATCTTTGAATATATATTTTTTAAAGCGAAACATTTTTAACTCAAATCTTTGCTTCTGGGGATTCTACAAATGTCTTCTAAATCCTAACAGTTTTTTGAAAAAACACATGTCAGTGGTTCTCAAACTTTTTCATGTCAAAATTATATGTATTTGGCCGTGGACCCCCCATCTCAAAATATGTTGTTCCAGGTACCCCCCCAGAAGCAAAGATTTGAGTTACCGGTATATATATTAAAAAATGTGCACACATTTTCACAGGTTTTTCAAAAATAGCAGATCTACAAGCTCATAGCACGGCACCGAGTGCCGCGCTATGAGCTTGTAGATCTGCTATTTTTGAAAAACTTTTTTTGAATAACAAAAGAAATTTAAAAATGACACAGATGCGTTCCCGGTCTTACTGGATTAATTCACACCATTCACACCAAGAAGTGGGAAGTGATGAGATGATGACTGATATCAACTTCTGTTTTTATATTTTCATAAACGTGTCACACCGTCGATGTCGCCTAGCACCCTCCGTTCTCTACCAAGCCACACGATAAATATAGGCCATGCGACGGCCAGATGGACACCACAGGCAATGATATCACCTTCTGAAGTGAGAATGTGACTGGTGGGGGTGGGGGTGCAAGTGAGGTGATGCACATCCTGTCATATCATGTACCCGCTTCTGTGTATTTGTGTATCGTCGCTGTGGGGTGGAAACCGTGTATGTCCGAAACCGTTACTTTACAGGAAATGGACAAAAATAACCTGCATGTGGTCAGATGGATCCAATGCAGCTGTTTATCTAATCACAAGCTCTTGTTATTTTTTTTGTTGGTTAAAATATGTATTCAAACCACAGACAGAATTAACCACTTTCACATTATAAATATTTCCCAAAATGTTCAGATCTATAACCTCACAGCTTAGGAGCTATTAGCACAGCTTAGCATAAGAGCTCAGATCTCATCTGACCAGACACACACACACACACTCCGTATTGATCGAATGTTCAAAAACTCCTCCCATTCAGACCTTTTTAGAGCATACTTTCTGACAGACAAACAAGAATGTTATTTACAGGTCATGCTGTACTAGATTCATTGTTTACCAGGTATCCTAGATACAGTAGGCCTACTTTGAGGCACTATTATTCTCTTTGCACTCTACTTACGACTATTTAGTACAGTATTTACCCTGTTGCTTTGTGGGATCACTTACTCGCACTCTGGATAACAGTGCTACTAAATGTCTACCTTTTTTTTAATTGTAAAGTGTGTGTGTGTGTGTGTGTGTGTGTGTGTGTGTGTGTGTGTGTGTGTGTGTGTGTGTGTGTGTGTGTGTGTGTGTGTGTGTGTGTGTGTGTGTGTGTGTGTGTGTGTGTTTGCTTTAGCCTTTTCTTTTCATTTTTGTTTCTTAAAAAAAATCTGTAAAGTGCCTATGTAAACTATGGGTTTAAAAAGCATTATACGGATACAGTTCTTATTATTGTGGCTGGCAACCAACACTATAGTTTTTGTTCACCTTTATTAAAGAGTAGAGCAACCCGAAACGCTACTCCTACCACAGTTTTGATGGAACACACACGACACATGTCGTATGTCAAATATGGAATGGTGTGCTTGCATTTTGCTAAGCAATATGTTTTATAGTTACATTTCTACAATCTCACAACACATCGCATCATGACATACCTTTTCGCTTCCTAGAAATGTAGTGGAGTCAAAAGTATATTTGTCTTTGGAATGTAATGGAGTGAAAGTATCCAAAATACAAATAGTAATAGTAATGTAGCCTACTTCGTTACTGCCCACTACTGCTGCTTAATCATTTGAAATAATTAATGCATCTAATTATTATCAACACCAGAAAAGATTGAGCACTGAAACCTATGCTGTAAAAATAATGTTGAGTTCGTATTTAGTTATTATTGCATTATAATCTGAGGCGTCAAGTGCGGTTTGTCCAGTCAGATTATAGCTGCTGTTTGTGGCGGGCATTTACAAACGCTGTGACGCTCAAGCTGTCAGTGAGCGTAGATAATATCAGACCTGCAAGCTCACAGCGTACGTATCCACGACGCACTGTGGGCTTGTAGATCTGCTGTTTTCGGCTCTCGACACCGTCACGTGACGAAGTATAAACCTAGCTTCAGTCATGCTGTTGTTTTATGCAGAGACGCGACGCGGTTCTTTGAATGAAAGGGGGAAAAAAATAAGGATTATAGGACTGGTATAATATGGTTCCACCTGCACGCAGCGCGACCTCACAGTGACACCAATAACAGACAGTTGTTGTGAAGTCTCTTTAGGCATCTCTGTTGGATGGACTTTATATGCAGGTCCATTGTTGTTGATTAGTGGTAGGACAACTTGGCATTGTACAGCTTGCATTTGACCTGGTTTTCATTAGGCATACTAAACCAAACTTCTCATACAAGTTTGTGTGTGTGTGTGTGTGTGTGTGTGTGTGTGTGTGTGTGTGTGTGTGTGTGTGTGTGTGTGTGTGTGTGTGTGTGTGTGTGTGTGTGTGTGTGTGTGTGTGTGTGTGTGAGTGAGAGAGAGAGAGAGGGCGAGAGTGTGAGTGAGTGAGTGAGTGAGTGAGTGAGTGAGTGAGTGAGTGAGTGAGAGAGAGAGAGAGAGAGAGAGAGCACACCGTGTTGTGTTTTTTTTACCGGCCAGGATGTCTGGAGGTCGGAGGAAATTATATTTTCTGGTATGTGTCATAAAAGAACGTCCCAAATCGCTAATTATCGGCCTAAAGTGACCCTTCACACACATACATTGCACGCACACACACACACACACGCACACACACACACTCTCACACACACACACACAGTCTCCCTGAGGGGAGGGAAGATGCTTTCCATGTCAGTGTCCCTGTCCTGTCACGTGTGTGCATGGACAGCATCACAGACCATTACATCAGTTCCTAACACAAGCCATGGATAGATAAACATGACTTACTGCAGTGGTTCCAAACCTATTCAGGATCAGCAACCACTTTAAAATCTTGAAAGCCTTCTCAGCCCACCCATCTGACCACGGATCAGGCGGGTCGGCCGCCTGCCTTTTCAGAGCATGTTTATTTGAATGATCAACCAATTGCGTTCCGGGTTGGATCAATGGAACTAACATAGCACACTTTAAGTTCCTATTTATCCGTATCACAATTGAAACAAATGTTTGTTTCAATGTTTTAAAGTAAAAATACCAAGACATTTTATTACTTTTTTAATATTAATGTTATATTATCAATAGGATATTACTATTTTGCAAACTATTTGGCGTCCCACAGGTTGGGAATCACTGAATTACTGTATATTAACTAGGAAACAGTGTGGTACTCAAAATACAGTGCACATTAAATCATTAATAACGTCAGATTAAATAAATGAGAAAATCAAATAATTCACACCTGCTAGTGTGCATGCAACCTTTGGTTAAATCTGTCAAATCTTGGGTATTCTTTGATCTCACTGATCAGTCATAAATACAGGCTGTATGTCACGTACTGTGTGCAGCGGGTGAAGCTCACATACAGGAAATGCAAAACCACAAAAGGCCTCTGCCTGCTGCAAGACTTCGAGTGCACCTCGGCAGTCATTTCAACCAGTCAATATCCTAATCCTTCTTTAGGAAAATCAAGTGATAAAATAATTTAAATCCCTTATCCTAAAGTGAGCTGTTCAACATAAATGACGTTCTAATACATTTCCATATGTTCAACAGCCTCCAGTTTTGTGAGTCTGACAGACTGACAAAATAAATGGCATTAATGACACACTACTGACACTGTAACGACATGGGACATTAGACTTTCTAAGTTTAGCTTCCAGGGTATCTACACAGTCAAATCCTTAGTTTTAATGCATTCAAATTTGTATCTCTGAGAGTGTACAAATGTGACCAAAAGGGTCCATTTGGTTAAACTCTCTGAGAATTCTACTGTGTATTCGTGTATGAATGGGTGGCTCTGGACATGAGACAGAAGCTGGGCCTTCCATCAACATCTAGCAGCATCAGCCATTCACAACAAAGCATATGATTCAAACATGAGTGATTCACTCCAGAGTTCAGAATGTTTAAGCCATTCAATCCAGGAACGCATACTATGTCATTTTAGATTTTAACCACTTTAACCATTATTTTATACTTTGGCTATTCAAAGATAGTAGATCTACAAGCTCCTAGTGCGGCACTCGATGCCACGCCACAAGCCTGTAGATCTGCTATTTTTGAAAGATCATGAAAATGTGTGCAAATCTTTGAATATATATTTTCAAAGTGAACATTTGTAACTCAAATCTTTGCTTCTGGGGGTGCCTGGAACTAAACATTTTTAGATGGGGGTCCGCGGCTAAATACATATAATTTTGTCTGTTCAGAAAACTGTTTAGAAGATATTTGTAGAATCGGCCTCAGGTCTTAATGGGTTAAATGGTGACCAAAGATCAGCTCTTTGATGAATGCGAGGAGGGAGTCAGAATTTTTTTTCATTTCACAGTTCTATCTCAGTGATGAATCGTGCAGCGCAATGCGCAAAATTAAGATTTCAGCCACACTTCATGAATAAATAACAAAAGGAAACTAATGCATTTCAGCTATGATAGCTCTCAGGGGTAAGACTGAGATATGTGAGTGAAATAGAAAGTACAGATTAATGCAACAAAAGCAGCACGCCACTTCCTGGTGTGTTATTCCCATTACATTTCCCCTCAAATGTAATCCTGTATGGAAATCACAATTAGTGATTACCAAAAAAAACTATTGTGAAAGCAAGATGGTAATGATGAATTCAGTACAGAACTTATCTCAACTCACGTCAGGTTTACAGGAATAAAAAAAAGTGGGTGCATTTTTTTGTCATACAAGCTCCATCATTAGAAGATAAATTAAGTAGGAATGTGCGTTCCTTGGAGCGCAGATAGCAGCGGATAATAAATAGACTAACAAATGAATAAACACTAACGAGCGGTATAGGGAAAGGGTAGCCTGATTATCAGCCTGAAGCTGCGTGGACCTTCAGTCTGACATTAGCTTCAGTGTCCACGATTACCAGGGGGAGGGGATTCAAATCTCCCTAAACCAATCACAAGAGCTCCACGGATCCGCCTGCATCTGACGTCATCGCACAGCTTGTTCTAGCAGATATTCGCTGATTGGCTTGTCGTTAGACCACTCCCACCTCCGACTCTGATTTGACAGGTTTTTCTTCGACCGTGAAAAGCCATAGGCTCACATTATGACACCAGACCAAGAGGAGCTCACTCAGAGAGTGGGCGGGGTCTATGGTCTACCAGGCTATGGAAAGGGCGTAGGGAGGAGCCTAAGTCCCTGGAGCCCAGAAGCCCCTAGTTCCGGTGGCCATCTTGGATAACCATAACAACAGCTTGTATCAACTGTGACGTCGCTACGCCCGCTCTCTATAGTGCGGTACAAGTTATAGTAGCAATGCTCTGTGATTATGGTGTGTTGAACTAGCCACTTGACTGTCCCCATCACACAAATACACAACAGTTATCAAAAATATAAACGGCTTAAACTGCAAGTGTTTCTACTGCACATGCTCATAAATCTAATAAAGTGTTCTTCACTATGCAACATGCCAACGTCACCATGATGTCAACACGGTTACAATTCATGTCATAAATCATTAGTGTTATTGTCATCACCTAGGCGCTGTGTGAGGTAATTTCCCAGAAATTAAGCTGTGTGTGTGTGTGTGTGTGTGTGTGTGTGTGTGTGTTTGAAAACACAGCCTCCGTTTCTCAGTGGACTTGGAGCTTGGGGTAAAGGGGTAAAAATGCACCCTCCAACCGCTCTGAGCACCTGGAATCCCTGTTGTATATCCCACAGCAGCAGCATTTGACCATAGTGTTATTATTCCTATAATGTTGCCGTTTATCGTGACGCGTAGATTATATTGATTTATATTGTACGAATGTGAACGTGTCCTAGTCTATGGCGGTTTAGCAACGGTTGCTAAACCGTTTTGAACAATTGCTATTGTACGGAGGGGGCTTAGCGAATGTGTTTTCAGCCTACTCCCTGCCCACACCATTGTGAAATCCCAGAGGGACATTTTGTTCGCTGGGGAAGTTAGTTGTTGACAGTAATGTTGATCTATTTATTTAATTACTGTTGATCAAGTGCTACTTTCTCATTTGTCTTTGTTAATAAATAATGCTATGGCTAAGTAATAAACAGATGTTTGCCCAGCATTCATCGTTAATCCTCTACTGAGCCTCTACAGCCTGTTGAGATGGCAATGGGGGGGGAAAAAAGAAACAATTATCCTGTGGCTCAGTAGATAACAGAGGCGTCGTCGACGTGTGAGACACATGATGAGAAATGTGGACGAAAAAGCAAAAATGTGCACACTGACTGACACCCACCAGACAGAGAGAGCGGTCCATCAGAAAGGCGGTTAGTGCTAGATTGGGGGGGGGGGGGGGGGCTGGATGAAGGGGGAGGTGGTTCTTTTTGTTTCACTCTGAAGTGAATTAAGAATTGCAGAAAAGAAAACCAGGTGTGCAAGTGAGTAAAAATACCCTGGCACAAATATTATACTATCTGGTGCTCTTGGAACAATAGGAATGAAGACATATCCAAACTAGAGTACATACTGTAGCTCCCACTAGGCAGTCAAACAACAACAGGAAGGAACAGATATATTTAAAAGGCTTTATTGTCGAGTGGCTACATAATTATAAAGAAAAAACAGTATGTTTTGACCACACAGCTGGTCTTCATCAGGACATAACAAGAGAGAACGGTTTACCCATATAGCCTCCAGTATAATATATAGTTACACGCAGAATAGGAAGACAAATCTTTTCATAATGTTGAATGAAACATTTATTTGTCTCATCTGTAACAACTATGTAATAGCGAAGAAGGGGAAACTGGAACGACAGTTTTGTAAAACATAACTGGCAACACATCAGTCTGTTTTCATGAAGCTGGTTGGTAAAGTTAAGGCGACCACTGCAGGCAGCCTACCTACTGTTTCATGCGGCATGTCTTGATGGCGAGTTATTCGAGGCATTGCTTTCAGCTGGAGAGGATTTGTTTGGCCATTTTAAGAACAGGGCTTGAATTTTGAAATCATGGATGTCATCAACAGTTGTCCAGGAGAACAGTGACACAGATGCTAGGGGATTTCAGAGACTTGGAGGCACAGCTGCAGACATTAAATCCTGTGTTTCTCTATCCATTTGGATGAGTCAACAGATATTACTAATGTTGCCCAACTGTGGATCTTTCCAGTCTAGTGATGCCTGCTTGTAGTTTTTTTTCCTTTTTTCTTTTTACAGAAAGCAGTTATTATTCTGTGGCGTCATCTGATTTGATATTAAAATTGGCTTAAGGGAGGACAGACAAAAGGGCATTCAGACGTTTACAACGGGTACTCTGACAAAGCAAGTGTGAGGGCCCCGAACTGTAGATGTGAGGGCTGTGCAGCAGCCCGAATATTGAATTTTAAAACTAAACTAGGCAAAACTCGATTTATATATGAAACAGGATCATGTGCATAGTACCTTTCTTCCCAGATGTAGTAACTTGCCTTTATTATTCACATGGAAATATTGACTTATAGGGCATAGCAGTGGCGGCCATTTTCTGGTTCCACTCCAAAATAGTCAATGCATTTTTCCCATTGACATTTCCAAAAATATTTATATCAATTAATTTAAGCCTAGAATCAAGCCATCCAGGGTCCTGGTGAATCATGACCATAAAACATTTTTTTCTGTGATTTTATTTTATTTTATATTTAATTATATGATATACTATATTTAATAAATACAATTTGTTTTGCCGTTTTCAAAAAAAAATTCTTCACAGAATCAAACGTTTTATGGTCATGATTCACCAGGACCCTGGATGGCTTGATTCTAGGCTTAAAATAATTTATATAAATATTTTTGGAAATGTCAATGGGAAAAATGCATTAAATATTTTGGAGTGGAACCAGAAAATGGCCGCCACTGCTATGCCCTATTCTTTGTTAGGTTTGAATATTATTAATATTAATAATATTCTGTGTTTGTATTATTCTAATTAGCAGCCTATAATAAGATGTAAAAGCAATGCTGGTTTTCACTCTTTGGCACTGGTAGATCTTGCCAGCCTTGGAAAACGGCCAAGTGCCCCAAAAGGTCGCCCACCCCTGGTTTAGACTACATGGGTGAATGTTTCTCTTTTGTTATGCATTGATGAGGACCATCTGTGTGGTCAAAACATGCTGGTGTTCTTTTTCAATATGTAGCTACTTGACAATAAAGGCTTTTATTTCTTATATATATATACATATACATATATATACATATATATATATATATATATATATATATATATATATATATATATATATATATATATATATATATATCTGTTCCTTCCTCATTTCAGACGGCCTGAGACATATATATATATATTCTCACACACACACACACACACACACACACACACACACACACACACACACACACACACACACACACACACACACACACACACACACACACACACACACACACACACACACACACACACACACACACACACAATATCATTTGCTTTTTTTAAGAGCAACCAAAGAGGAGTTTTTTTTTTACTAATAAAAATCTTGTGATGCAGTGGGACAGAATAAAGGACAAATCTGTGTTATTGGATTAGAACAGTGTTTTACAAAAGCATTAGGTCAAGCCAGAGATGGACAGAAGGAATGGTTTGTGTGTTCCTTTTGTGCGCATAAGTTTGCAGTTGTAACAATGTAGATTTTTGCTCCTATCCAGTGACAAAAGCACAGTACCACAATATCCGTCAAACTGACAGTTACTTCAATACATACAGTATTCGTGAATTCAGGCTCTATTTCATATATAGGCTCCAGAGAGTGATTCTCAACCTTTTTTTAATTTCAAGGACCCCCAGTTTGATTATGCATTAGCCCACAGTCCCCCATTGTATATGATTTTTTAGCTCGGACATTATGGTTGAACTCTGAATTACAGACCCCAACACGGTTTGGTTGGTTCCTAACTAACTATCAGTCATTTAGCTGGGGACCCCCTGGAGGCCCCTCAATGTCCCCCAGACCCCATGTTGAGAACCAGCTGGATAACTAGCTAGGAGAGTTGTTTATTCAAAGAAACAACATCCTGCAGTGTCTGTACATCCTGATACCACACTCGTTACTACACAAGGACATAAAAGCATCAATATCACTAAGGCTTTCCACCAGCGAATAGAGGAAGGAAGCCAAAAGCTATCTGTGCAATCACATACTCATTTATCAGTAATGTGTGGCTGTGTGCGTTGCTTTATTTGTTCGTTAACCACTTGAGCCCTAGCATCCCTATTCTGGTGGGGAACATTCACCCAAAATAGCTGATCTACAAGCTCACAACACACTACAAAACATGACGTGTTGTGAGATACAGAGGTAACTCAAGTATAGTGGGTTTAAGTGTTTAAATATCACGTTCCTTTGACAAAAAAAACCCAGAGGTGTCTAGAAAGGGAAGAGTTAATATTGCTCTGTGGATAAGCGGTATCATGCTCAGGCACTTAACACTGCAACAAGCCTTCTTTCTGTACTGTAACTGGGGGTTTGGAATGTTAACAGCAAGATAACTCAATTAAGACCCAGCACTTAGATGACAGTCACAAGATTAAGATTCAATCAAGCTCTTTGGAGGAATCATTTGTACTGAATTACCTTCATTTCTGTTCTACAGAACCCAAGAGGAACGCCTCCCAACTAGCTCTCTCACTAAGCAAGAGTACGATGGTCAGGCTGCATCATCATTATGCTTATACTTTTCTGTCTGCCATAAATAAATGCTTATTTAAATCATTTATATTCTAAAGATTTGACGGTGAGTATATGTGGCAATCCAATTACAAGAACCCTGCGTTAAATAAACAGCAGATGGAGCTAAATTATTGCACATATAATCGAGTTCGCTTTGATCGCCCTTTGCCTTTGACAATTTTATGTGCCTCGTTAAAGTGACCCCGGATAATCAATCTACCGGCGAAACATGCCGTGACCAGCAAGTGACCATGTGTTTTGATAGCATAAAGTCAGCGCTCGGTGCTGTGATCAGCGAGGCAAACCTGCAAGCTGTTAGCACAACACGCGCATGCAGAGAGAGACTGAAAGGATTTCCTGTCAATATGTTCACAGTGTGGGCCAACCTCTGAGCCTTCGGTACACAAACACAGACTACATCACCGTTTAGTCTGTAACCAGGTCAAGACCATGACATGTACACCAACAACGGCATCCAAGTGGTGCAGGCAGGGGTACAATTCTTTCCCACCTGGAGCCTGGGGATTGATTCGCTTGGTAGGGCGTTCTTCCAACCAACATGATTGTGTGTGTGTGAAGCGTGGTGGGAAGGACGATCTCTGTCACAATCGCTTAATCACAATTATTTGATCACAACTTGCATAATCGTCATAGTGGTTTCCATGTTTCCATGGTTTCCATTTTTGAGAATAGTGGAAATAGCAGATCTATACAAATTCAAATGCGTCACATTGTGACGCGTTTTGAGCTTGTAGATCGGCTATGTCCACTATTCATGTTTTAAGTATAGTATAGTATAAAGTTATAGTATAAAGTATAAAGTTATTACATTATGTAAGTTATCATATCTGCCCTGTGCACATTTTGTTTACGAAATCTAAAAGCCAAACAGAAATGTAATTTGTATTTATAATGTTCCAACGTTCAACTACAGAAACATTAAACAGACATTAAATCGTTAATCGCAATTATTTGAACAACAATTAATCGTTAAGTAAAATGACATAATCGTGAACTGGGTAGAATACCGTGGTCCTCCTGGTGAAACTCATCACTGTCAGGTAAAAAGAAGCGGACGTGAATCTGAGGAGGCAAGTGCTTAAGGTCTACATATACCCTCACCAAGACAAACCAGTAGCGGACAGCAGTGACAGGGACTGCATGGGGGGGAATTGGCCATTGGCACAACGGCTAAATTGGTAGAAAATTAACAATTTAACATAATCAATCAGCAATTAAATTGCAATATTTTTTATTCATTGTCTCCGCCGGAGGCGGAGAGTATGTTTTCGCTTCGTCCCGCTGTGTGTTCACCTCCCTCCTAGCCAAGCTAACATTGGTCAAGCTCCACGTGACACGTGTCAATATGTTGACACCAATGCCTTTGATTGGCTAGAGCAGCGCTACTCAACACGCGGCCCGCGGGCCGCATGCGGCCCGCACGCCGCGTCTTGGCGGCCCGATGGTCAAACCCCCCAAAAAATAAAAAAAATAAATAAATTAATAAATAAAATTAAATAAAAATATACATTTTAAAAATATACATTTCCGTTCAAATGTATGGGTTGCTAAAACATTTTTCAAAAACAAACAGACAGACATACATACAGGTGCGTCAATTGTTACAGGTATAATGCATAGTTTTCTATGCATTTGGGGTTTTTGGGGGGGTTTGACCCCCACATTTTCCCGCCCAGGATAGGTGTCCCTTATTTCAATCTCTGGGAGTTGGCAACCCTAACCTTGCCATACCTTAGCTTTTGCTGAACTGATGCCACTGGACATACACACAAAATAAACTGGTACAGTGAAAAGAATATGATCAGGGGTGCACATAACTGGTGCGCAGGTGCGCATGCGCACCCAAAATAAATAATGAGCACCACATCAGACGACGCGAGGCGCTTTTGCGTACCAACAGCTGGGACCGGAATTTCCAAGCTTTAATTTTTTAGCAAAACTAAAAAATAAAAGCCTGGAGATTTACTTCCTGAAGCCACACTCACACACTCACGCTAAAGCACGTGTCGGCCCCATGTACAGCCATAGGCGCAGGGGGACGCATGCTGTGATTGTGTGAGCCTCGCATCCTGACACACAGACAGGCTGCGACTCGCAGCCCGCTGCACGCAGCGGCTGTTAGAGGCACTCGTCAGTCACCGATGATGAACGTACCGTAATGGTGCAAAAATATGCCGTGAACGTCCCAAATTTGGCGGATAAAAGCAGCGCAGCACAGGGCACCAACCTTGGGGGGTTCACCAAACTGCGTGAGTGACAAAAAAAAAACGGCGCAGCACCCCCCCCCCCCCCCCCGTTGACAAAACTGTCCCGGTGGGCACCGTGCTGAAACCCCCCCCCCCCCCCCCCGTTGACAAAACGGAAAGTTATGTGCACCCCTGAATATGATGTCAAAATGTACATTTTATTGTGTGTTACAAAATCAAAAAATCCAAAATAGGACCGTAATTTTTATGGCGGCCCCTTGGACTTTTGGTATTTTGCTGAGTGGCCCCTTAGCCATCTTAAGTTGAGTAGCCCTGGGCTAGAGGGACGCATGACGAAATAAAATCCTATAAATAGGTGTGTCACTTCTCTCACACTTTTATGTTTTTGAAGTGAGGTAAGACAGGATCAATCAGTCTTGATTGGAACAGTACCTTCCAGTACAAATCACCCGTCCGTGCGTGTGTGTCCCTCTGAGAACACCTAACATTGGTCAAGCAAAGGCGCAGAAGGCCAAAGCTAAGAAAGCATACTCATCTACAACAGTAACACAGAAGAGGACTATAGAGTTGAATTGATCCCACAACAAGGCCGAAGTCTTAATACTGTAACAATTGGCCACCTTGATCAAATACATTATGTAGCACTAGAGAAAACTGACATAGATCAAACACACCAATCAACTGCTGAAACTGTTCAAGACAATGAAGATGAAGAAGACAGACAAGAATTTGAACAAACCAGTCAATTACGAGGACTCCCATATGACACATTGCTTCAAGAAGAACATTTTTTAGATGCAGACACTACATATTCAGTCGCCCCTGCAGAACACCAAAAACCACGCGCATTCTACCAAGACGACCCGTTCTACCAAGACGACCCGTGCTATTGAAATAGCACAGGTCTGCTGGCGGAGACTTGTGCTCCGAGGAACACATTTTCTAGTTTTAGTCTGAAACAAAGACGCACAAGAGAGGAGGACACTGTTGGGACTCTCCCTTGCATTTCTGGGCTACAAGACAGACGAGCACAGAGACCTACCATATGATGAGGCCCGTGATGACAGCGACCCAGGTGACACAGCAGCCATGGGGTCTCTTGGTCTCGTCGGCCGCATCCCTGCGGCAGCAGCACAGACAGCACAGGTACCCAGCCAGCAGCAGGAGGCTCAGAGCCAAACCCAACGCCCCCACGCACGCTAGGAGGATCAGTGACTGGGTGAAGCAGGGACAGAGAGAGAAAGGGACAACATGGGAGACACATGATAAGACAGTATATCAGTACAGTATATTGTGATACACAGTACATGGTGAAACTGGTGATTTTACACCGGAAGTTGAACATCTTGACTTTACACTGAAAGTTACCATCTTGCCTTCACATTAGAAGTTAACACCTTGTCTTTACACTAGAACAGGGGTCTTCAACGTTTTTCAGGCCAAGGACCCCCTAGCTGAGAGAGAGATGAAGCAGGGACCCCCCACACACACTATATTGTATAAAATTGTGTTGCGGATTCAACTTTATCATAGATTTCATAGATAGCTTCATTGACTATCATCAGTGTTGTGTAAATTAATGTTTTTTGTTCATTTCAGACATTTAACCACTTAAACCTTCAATACTTAGACCTCGATTTGCTCCCTTTTCCCTCAAAACCTCTTTGCCGAAAATAGCCGATCTACAAGCACACACCGCCTCGCCTCGCAGCGCGATGTGAGTTTGTAGATCTCCTATGTTCGGCTAATGTTTCCCTCAGAATAGGGATGGTAGGGTTCAAGTGGTTAATGTAAAAAAAAACATCCTATCACACAAAGATTTGGTGGACCCCCTATAGTAGCTCTGAGGACCCCCTAGGGGTCCCGGACCCCATGTTGAAGACCCTGCACTAGAAGCTAACATCTTATCTTTACAGTAGAATTTGTCCATTGCGAAGTCAAGATGTTAGCCAGTGGCCAAAACAACAGGCCTATTATCTGCTTAAGTGACACTGTGTATCTGTTCTGCGTGGTCATGAGGGGTTAGTGACCCCCCCCCCCCCCACACCCAACCCCACCACCCTGCAGTTCAACAACCAGCGTGAGAATCAAGCAACACTCCTATGTAAAGATACTAGAAGTTCGGCCCGCTATGCGGGCCGAACGTCTAGTGGGAGTCTTCCCAGTATATCTTTACATAAATACGTGTCCACTGTCAACAGGCATCCACTTCCCTGATTGGCCAACCCAACCTATCGGCTTTGTGGATTGGCCAGATTGTGCGTGTCGTTTGTGCGGTGTTAAATAAGTGCTAGCATGCGCGGTGGGACTCAACTCATTTACACAACTGGACTTTAACATTCATCTGTTTGTTTCTGCTTTATGAGATGTTGCGCTTCACAGTGTATCTGAACGGAGGACTACATAACAACCATGGTGCTTCTATTGCAGTGGGGAACAAAGTGTACTGCTTTGGATGTAACCGTTTCGGAAAGGAGTACGTCACCCATGATCAGATTAGTGTGTGTATCTTCAACACAGTGTCTTTATGCTGGATGAAGTTGCCTCCGGTGACAACTGGAAGAGGAGAGCGTTTGCCTGAGGTTCCCCCACTGTGCTGCGGGCACACAGCTGTGCTGATAGAGGGTATCGCCTACATCTGGGGGGTAATGATGAGCAAACAAATAACTTTTACGACGTGGTTTATGCACTTGACGTCGACACCCACAGATGGTTCAAACCCACGGTATCAGGGACCGCTCCAGCACGGCGGTGTGATCACTCAGCCTGTGTCCTCGGAAAGGTCATGTATATCTATGGAGGGTATATAAGGGCACCTTATATACAAAAGGTATGGTCAGAGACAACATATGATTACAAACCCTCCAGAGACTTAGTGTACAAGCTGGACACCACCACAATGGTCTGGTCTTCAATTTATGCCAGAGGCACTCGGGCATCTGACGCGGTATCGCACTCTGCCACCGTCGTCGGGACAAAGATGTTTGTATTTGATGAGGGCAACGGATTTGACATAGGCATCAGAATATTTGACATAGAGACCAACTGCTGGATGAACACACCTTCTGCACAGCCTCCAGAAAAACATATGTTGTATTATTCTTTTGCCTACAATGGAGAGCTGTGCATATTTGCCGTACAAAACTCGAAAAATTATCTGTTGAAGTTCAATCCAGAGACCTTGTCCTGGAAGAAGGTTGAGGCAAAGGGGAAAGGCCCAGGTTCATCTATTACAAGCATACGCTGCTGCATGGTGGGAGATCATATCATCACCTTTGGAGGATTCAACGGAGAAAATCCCTCTGATGAGCTATATATCTTAGATTTAAATCCTAGTCTGAAGACGTTATGCAAGCTAGCAGTTATTCAGTATGGTCTGGAGCAGTCAGAGCTCCCCCATGACACTAGGTGGGAACTGGCAGCCATGACTACCAACAGCAACTGATGACAACAGTCTCCACCAAGGTTATTATAGTTTTCATTATTTATTTATTTTTCTTTTTTTCTCGATTTTAGTTTTTTTCCCGCGATTTTATCCCGCGATTTTTGTAACCCATTTTTGGGCGGTGAAACCGCCCCTATATGTGAGGTTTGGATATTTGTACAGCAAATCCTGCGCTGTGATTGGCCAAAAATGTACCCCGCCTAACCCTGCACCGTGATTGGCCAATCACAGTCTATTCAGGACTGTGATTGGCCAGTGTCACATGACACATGTGCATAGCCCTATATAAGAAACCATAACTTTAAAAAAAAACATAATTTCTTTTTTTTTAAAGTTATGGTTTCTTCCATCACTTCCATCGGAATATGACTTTCATGACTTTCATAAAGAGTGTTTCAATAAATGTATTTATTTATTATACATGATTGGTTGACTCCATTCAGTATTGTGATTAGCTAGCAAGACACCGCCCACTTCACACAGGGTGTGATATTTTTTTCACCCGGTGCCAATTTCCTAAGTGATCCTGGGCGCTACACCAGCCCTACACCAGCACTACACCCAGTCTCCCACTAGGGAGGCCAGGGCCGAGCTCATGCTTCCTTCAATGCATGAGAGCCAACTGACCTTCTTGTCACCTGACAGGGGGGAGTTTCCCCGGTAGGACGTAGCGCCCCGGCTGTTATGGGGGAGGCGGTATAGCGACCAGGATTACTACATGTTTTTGTGAGGGTATTAACTACCCTAGGAGACACGGGTAGAACATGCAAACTCCACACAGAGTAGGCCCTTTCCGCAGATTGGAGAAGAACTGGCTACCCGAGGCGAGTAAAAGACTGGGATGAGTTTGTGACATTACTGCCACAAGACCAGCCGACTGCTAGTCTTATTGAAGTCCAGTATGATACGACGGAGGATACAGGCGTAAGGGAGATAGTAACTGTCATCTATTTTCCACAGGGGAGTACTCATGCCCAGAAGAAACGAATGAGAAAGGCCCCTGGACTTGATACTCAAAGACAGGCTATGGAAGTCGAGGAAATGCGTTTTTTAACTCATAAGGGTCTCAATTTCTACCTCAGGGACATCCATCCAAAGACTGTTATAGTGAAGGTTGAAGGAACGAACATGGTGACCAAACGTTCACAAAATCGTTGAGCCATCCAGCGTTTGTCAGAAGAGGGTCAGGGTCAGTCTGTCTGTGTGAGTCTGCAATGGCCGAATGTAGATGTTCTGGCTAAGCTTTTTTGAGCGGTGCAACCGCTCCTATAAGAGGGTTTAGGACCCATCCGTGGTGAAAGTTTTTCTTTCCGTCGTGAAAATGTGTCTTTCGCTGTGACGTCATGCTGTGGAAAACACGCCCATAGGCTAAGATTTGCAGGACGTGCTGTGATTGGCTAGCGAGACACATGATAAAATTAACTTCAAACTTCGCAGACGCGCTGTGATTGGCTAGCGAGACGCATGATGAAATTAATAATAATGTCAAAAATGTAAGCACGTCACTTCGCAGGACGTGCTGTGATTTTTTTTCCCCTTGTGGGTGACAACGTTTTCCTTGAACGCATCCCAGCATATGGGCAGGGAGGAGGAGGATGGAGCAATGATTTGATTTGCCAAGCGGCAGACGGGCGAGGGGGTGTTCTTGAGCCCGATTGAAATCACCAGTCACAACGAACGCTGTGTCCGGCTGATTTGTCTCCTGCCTGCTAATTGTGCTGTTCCTCAAGCGCATGTGAAAACATGGCAAATGTCGTTGCATATACTCACTTTTTTTCTTTTTACAAAACAGCATACAACCCCTCCCCCTCCCCCCTCCCAAAATCAACGAATAAATAGCACAACAAAGCAAAACAACAACATAATAGAAAAAAAGGAAATGAATGAAATGAAACAAACATGATATATGTTACAGTACGTGTGGAAATTCAGTCAGGTCGAGAAAGGAGCACGTTTTCCGGCGGGCGCAAGACGGAGTGAGCAGGAGGCTTCGATGTCGCCGCCCACGCTGCTAAACGGGTGCTCCCAGCCAGACCATTCTCCTGCGCAATTTTTTCTTTCTCGATTTTAGTTAGTTTTACTTCACTTTAAAAGCCAGTTTAGTTCTGCTTTCTGTGCCCCAGAAAAGAACTGTCACATGAATGAATTAATTAATTAATTTTATTTGTATAGCACCAACTTTTGCTGTCAATCACAGAACGATGAGCGACGACGCTGATAGGCTCAGGTTGGGTTGCCATGTCCAGGTGTTGTAAGCGTGTCCACGCATGCGCAGTGCGCAGCTGCTGTGCGTCCACGCATGCGCAGTGCGCAGCGCGCAGCTCTGTGTAGCTCTGTGTTTTTTCATGAAGCTGGTTGCTTGTTACTCACGCACAATCTGGCAACACCGGTGAAAGACGACACCAGTGAAAGACGAATGGCACAGAGAAAGGAGAAAGTGCTAGTCCACGCATATGCAGTGCGCAGTTTTTTATTTTTTACCTATTACCAAGTACCACCAAATACCAAGTACCACCAAATACCAATTACTCCTCGCGCATGCGCCTTATCTCGGATTGTAGTATAGATACAGAGGTCAAGGGATGGCGTTTGCTCCATCAATCAGCAGTATCACTGGCTGATGCTGAGATGATTCCTGGACAAGACAATTGCTAGTAGACAGATAAGACTGAGAGAGAGAAGAGAAGAGAGAGAGAGAGAGAGAGAGAGAGAGAGAGAGAGAGAGAGAGAGAGAGAGAGAGAGAGGGGTTTGAGCAGATTAGGTGGTCCTAGACCAGGTCTCTTGTTTCCCTGCTCATTTCCATGGTAACAGTACAGACTGGGGTTAAGAGGGGGAAAAAGAGAAATGTGTGGCTGTAGCAGGGGGGTGTCATGTGACTAATTGTCTTCCATACAGTCTTGTGATTCTTAAAGCGGTCAGGGCCTGCAGAAGCAGACAAATGATTGGTAAGAGGACCTGAGAGTGGACCAGTAGTTTGGATGGTACACTATAAGACCAGGACAGAGAATTTAACTTGGAAAGTTTAAAAATAGAAATGGACCAGCTGACATTTTAAAATGTGAACACAAACCAATTAAGTAACGGCCTGAGTTTTGATTTCAGTTATGTGGGGATTTACCCTCAAGAAAACAAACCATATCCCTATCTTAAAATGTCCTGCAATTCACCTGAATGGACAATGTGCTTGAATGAAATGTTTGGTCTTTAACCAGCAGCTTTTTATTTTGTAAGGCAATCAAGCACTGTGAACGCACACAAGCAATAGAGAGGATAGGCCGTTGGGAGCAGTAAGCTGCACACAGCAGCACTTGCTTTTGCAGTCAGGAATTAACATCACACGAGTTGCTTTGCGAATGGAGACATTTGATACGGTTAAATGTGGAGCTGTGATTGCCATGGGAGGGCAACCACCACGTGCTAAATTAATGGTTAAGTTTAATGGTACAGTACAAGTTAATGGTACTGTACTGTATAATGCTGGAGTGACCTTCCTGTGACAGCTTTGTTACAACATGATTTATGGCCGTCATTGAGGGAAAAAGGTCAAAGAAGCATATCGCGTATGTATCATGAGATGCTGGTCTCGTGTTATGAAAATAAAATACTGACTAGTACTAGTAGGGCTGGTCAATTAACTGAAAATATATCGAAACAGACATTATTTTAGAACCAATAACGGTCTTACTCACGTAGGTTAGCTGAATAATAGAGGAAGCATATTTTGGGGGATATTTGTTTCTTAATTTCTTATATATCAAGGAATCAACACGAAAAAAATCGAATAGATTTTTTATAATCGACTAAATCAGTCTGATTTACCCCTTAACCCTGTTCTATACTTTGTGGGACATTGGTGGCGTACAAAAATAGCAAAAATATCCGATCTACAAGCTCACAACGTGTCGTAATGCATTGTGAGCTTCTAGATCAGCTATTTTAACTATCATTCATTACATTAATCGTAATCAAGGCAAAAGTTGGGAATAATCTTCATACTGATTTGCCCAGCCCTATAGCCGTCTTTGAGGGAAAAGGCCAAAGGAGCATACTAGATGAGTATATATCATGAGATGCTGGTCTCGTGTTATAAAGCACTGTATATAGTCATCTCCATCTATCGATGGTAAATTCCAGGCAATCCGTTCCACTGACTTCACATTTGTATTTTATGGTCCAAAGTCCCCATTTCGCAATGGGCAGTGTTGATGGAAGATACCTTAATAACTATGTGATGGAAATAGTAATTTCAACTGAAAGAAATACATTTGCCTAAACTGGTGATAGGCTCCCAACAGTCATAACAACATGTCCTTACTCTCCTTGCAATCCTTGCTGCTTACTGTACATATTTCTATTTTCGATATCTACCTGTTTATATGATGTTTTTGCATAGTATTGTATATTTGTCATTGTCAGTCTGTCATTCAAAGTTTTGATGAATTGAGTACAAAGGACCCCAATGGAAACAAGCCATAGTGCTTTCTTGGCTTTAAAATCCTCTTAACAGACCTTGTATTGAACTGTACTTACTGTATATACTGTATATAAGTAAGTTTTTTTTTTAAATAAACATTTAATTACAAAATAAATTGTAGGGTACGATATTTTTTGGTTAAAACAAAATAAAATAAAAGGTTAAAGTTTTAACTTTATTGTGACAGTAATCATTTCTATAGAGTGTTTGTTTAGTAGCAGGGGTCTCTGCATCTTTCCAGATTTTTAATAAACAGAAAATACATGTTCAGGTGGGTGGCCAATCTTCAGCCAATCAGGAGAAAGTACCAGGGTCAATTTTCAGTGTTCCAGTTCCAATTTTGTCTGCTCATTTCTTTGTGTCATCACTTCCAATTTCACTTGTTTAATCTGTATCCTGTGTAAATTATCTCTCCTGATTGGATAGAATTGGTATACCGATCTGAAAATGCTTTTTCTTCAAACACTTGATAGCAATGAGTACTAACAGAATATATAGCTAATTAACACTTATTTTAACAAAAAAGTATCACTCACCCTACCTTTAATTAGTACATGGGGCTTACAGTAAGTGGCTAAAGAGCCTACCGTGTCCTCGGCTCGGCCCTCATTTGACTGTCACTACAGCTCAGCTCAGTCCAGTCTAGACTACAAGCCCACTGCACCCATTAACGCCCACTCCTCCCCCAATTTTCCACTCCATTGTTTTTTAATTAGACATGCAGGCAGTCAAATTTCCACTGACTGCCATGCCACAACAAAGCAACCGAGAGGATAGAAGAAAGAAGTGAAGGAAGTGAGAGAGCGAAAGAGAGAGAATGAGCATATAGTATCACAGCTCACTGACCGGAAATACATTGATTTTTCTTTTCCCTGAAGATGTTTTCATAAAGGCTGTTTGAAACTAGGCCTAAAGTGTGAAGGCTTCGCTGATTTAATTTTGCAGGAGAGACGGTATGCTATTGCAAGTCCTTCTGTACCTTCACGGTGCATTGATTCCTCAGCAGACAACATCACATCACAGAAACAAAAAGAACAAGGGTTATTTTCGGGCTTGCCAGGCTGTGTCAGGCCTAGACAGTAGTGAAAAGGCTCAGGGAAGCGTTATACTTCATTGCACAACTGCATCGCTCAGTGATAATAACCAAGTTTGTGTTATTTCCGGCGAGCGAAACAGTCATAGAATATTTGGGGTCAGCCCTATGTTCCCATATCCCTAGAGTTGGGGTTGAGGGAACATAGGGCTGAGGGAACATACGTAGGCTACGCTTCAGTATCATTTAGGCTTGAGTCTACATGGCAGAGCGCGCTCCTCTTGAACTGGCTCTCAACTGAACTACGGTGACACTGCTGGGATTCAGTGACCCACATGTATGTGTCGTTGATGCATGGAGGGAGAGTTTGGAGCCGAGAACACAAAATCTGATCTGGAGAGACTAATGCCTAATTTATGCTCCGTCTACAACGGTGTTAGGGCCACTGCAATGGGCCTATATTATGTACATTCACAATGGCTTGGAGCCAATAGTAATAATAGTGGAGATTAACTATCAATTTTTTTTTCTGGGGGACCCCCTGGAATGCCTTCAAGGACCCCTGGGGTTATCCAGACCCCACGTGGAGAACCACTGAAATTAGCTGATTCAAGTTTTTTTGTTGTGTTAGAAAATGGAGCCTTTCATATTAATAAAAGGCTTTTGATGAATAGGTACAAAAGATGCATTTCCAGTATCCAGTGAGACTCAATTTGCAATTCTGTGAACAATATTTTCACAGAATAATAAATGAAGTAAAATGCAGTTTTCTGTAACAGAACGGCTCCCTTGATCTCACTTTATGTGAGAAAGATCAGATAAGTAGCACGCTGCTTTCTTAGTCTGGCACATGACATTAATTTGTGATTTTCTTTTTTTTAATCCAATTAGTTACCCCTCTCACATTACGGCAATCTGATGTCATGTGAACTTTTTATATTGTGATGTTTTGGGTAAAGTACAACATTTTACGTTAGAAATATACGATATGGGGGCGCCGATGGCCTAGCGGTTAAGGTGCATACCATATATCTCTAATGTACTGTAGCCTGGCAGCGATTCGCAGGTTAAAATCCCGAGGTGGCTCTCAAAGTGGGGTCCAGGGACTCTCTAGGTTCCTTGAGGGGGTTCCAAATGGACCCTTACAGGTCTGTAACTCCGAGTGTACAAATGGAACCAAGTGGACCCGTAAGAGTTATGGGGGATCGGGGGTCCTTGAAATGAAAAAGTTTGAGAACCACTGATCTAGGAATAAAGAAACTTTCCATTAATAATTGTTAAAGTGCAGCTACAAATTAGTAAAATAATAATGTAAATAGTACAGTAAGAGTATAAAACAGTAGTTCCAAATGAACTGAAGCATTCAAAATACAAAATAATTGTTGACTGTAAATGACATATAATCATGTGATAAATTACATGGTACCGTATCGGAATGGCATAGAGTGACATACTCGCCGATACCGATGCTAGAATTGTAGGCAGTATCCGTATCGGCAGCTTTTCTGATACTGGTATTAGAACAACTCTAATTAACATGTTTGATACATAACAGATCCATAAAGCCAAAATATCAAAGTCCTTTACACATAAGGCATTCAGTGAGGCAGTGGTGGCCAACCATAGCTTGCCTTAATATTTCAGTTTCTTGATAGCCCACATCTTGTTCATCCAATCCTCCTCAGGGACAATTTATCCCATCGACATGGCCACAAGCCATGTACAACACAAGTGTTTTACTTGAGGATAAATGGGATCGTTTATTTTTTGGAAGCCACAGCATCCGGATCTGGATTGAGAGACAAATGACCACCATCTGCTTCATCAAATCAATAATAGAGTCTTGGCACAAACCTTCATAAACATTCAAAACTTTGTATCCAATAATGGGATGTGTAATCATTCTAAAGTTGAGTCTGTAGTCTGGTTAGGCCTACTACTGTACACAAAAAGCACTCACATCCAAAAGGAAATGTATTTTGTAAAATAGTTACTTCTAACTGTCGAGGTTGAAAGATAAACCATAAACTCAATTTTAAATAAACTAAATTTAAAAAATTAAGAAAAACAGACATTGATGAGCAAGATAAGAGGCTTGTGAGAACCACAGAAACGTTTCTGTGACTAGATTTAGTTTGTCAATGTATACCCATGCCATGTTTTCAAATGAACGTTTTCAGGTTCATACAGGTCACGCGTCACAGGGTACATTTGCTTTCTGACACGTCACTGTCAGTCTTTGAGTTGACAGGTACCAGACTTGGAGAACCAGGTCTACTATGTAGACTATGCTGCACTGCTACTTTCAACATGGAAGGTTTTACAATCCAAAAGCCCATCATTTTGGCACACTCAGCTGAAACACAATTTAGACTCATTTACATATGCCACCAGACAGGCAACACAAGGCCGGTTTTCACTTCCCAAGGCAAACACAAATCATTTGAAGCCACAGTAGAATACAGAGAAATGGAAACATGGAATTCTTTGCCACTGTTAATGACCAAGCTGACACAGAAATCACTTTCAAAAAGCTAATAAAGAAACAACAGGGAAAATATTTGTTGTAGGATGTACTAGATTGATTCTAATTCTTTTTAAATAGTCTTATATTTGTTCATAAAATGATTTTGTATGGACTAAAAAGTTTAATGTACTTTTTCTTTATGTTTTTCAAGTGTATGTTTTTAAATGTATGTATTGTTTTTATGTGGACCCCAGGCAGGAAGACCACAATCATTTTAACCACTTTAACCTTTTATACTTTGGCTATTTGGCTATAAGTGAGCTTGTAGATATGCTATTTTTCAAACATCTTGAACATTAGTGAAACATTTTTACACACATCTTTGCTTCTGGGGGTAACTGGCACAACATATTTTCAGATGGGGGTCCGCAGCCAAATATTTATCAATTTGGGGGTCCTTGACATAAAAACGTTTGAGAACCACTGCTTTAGGGCACAGCTGATGGGGATCCTAACAAATTATGTATACAATAACTATGTATCACTCTGGAATGCTGAAGTTGAGTTAAAGTAATGCACGCTTTACGCACCCAAACTACTGTACATTGTACGCACGCTTTACGCACCGTAGTAGCCAAGTTATTATCACCAACCTGCTGATAGCTTGCATCTTCTGGTCTGAAAGTGTTGCCAACCGGCTGGAAAGTGAGGTTGAAGTGAGGGAAGTTGTGCAGCCAGTACGTCCACCACGGAGCGATGTAGTCGAGCCTGGCGATGGCCATAGCTGCTGGAAAAGTCGCTCGAACAGACGACTTTAAAGCTCACTCACACACCAGACCCCGAATACCAAAACGCTCGCCCCAAAACACAGTCACCCCGGGGCAAATCCGGCGACCTCGGAACGGTCGCCACCTGGTATTCCTAAACGTAACCGCAGTAAACTATGCCTTAACCTAAACTTCTTTCTAACATTATCCTCAGTTAAACAAATAGAAGAATACAAGAACCGCTGGGGGCGAGTGGTCCGTGAAAAAAAGGGGGGCGAGCGTGTTTTGGGGCGAGTCTTCCGGTTACCAACCCCACCTCTAGGAGTCGTCGGAGAGCGTCTTCGTCTCGATACCCTTTAATTTCTTCAAATATTTCCAGGTTCTGCGCAAAGCAAGCAAAAATCCGCGACTTTGACTGTTTTGAGCAGCACGGAACATTAGAGAGGAAGAACTTCCTTTCGCTTGATTGTACCCCTCAAACAAGGCATACTATTAGTATCCTGGTAGTCTGTTAACTCTGTTTCCATGTTTCGATGTGATTTGTTGTCAAAACTCTCCTGCCGTATGACTGATCAGTGATCTGCCCATGAGCGCACAGTGCGAGACCTACAGTCAGTGTTGCCAGAGTTTGTGAGAGAAACAAGCACCAGGTCTAGGAAAACAAGCCCAAAAGAAGCAACTTAGGCCAAATGAGCACTTTAAACCTAAATGCATCCCATTGCATTGGCTATTTGAAAATAGGCAACGCACAACGCGTCGCAATGCGACGTGTTGTGAGCTTGTAGATCGGCTGTTTTCTTGTACTAAAAAACTTGTAAAAAAAACCTCTTGCAATAAAATGACCCCCCCCCCCTCACCCCAAACATTAAACAACACAAATGCTCCCTTGTCCCTGGCACAAAACATTTTCATGAAAATATTTGAGAACCACAGGTTTAAATAATGATTAAAACATTTGGAAGCAAGCCTAAATAAGCAACTTTAGAAACCAATCAGCAACTACCAATATTTACACGCAACTTTACAGAAAAACAAGCCCAGAGTAGCTTATAATAAGCGGACATGGCAACGCTGACCGCGGCTTCTTTGACTGGACCAGAGCGGACTGGACGACGTTTGGCGCACGAATCCCGAGACATCACACCAATGACGACATGATCACATCACATCAACCTGTCTCCTGATTGCATGACGGGCCACTTTAATGCAGAACAACACCACCACCAGGGCCCATAGCACCGAGATCTGATTATCTGGTAAACGGAGTTTAAAGTATATCCATGTTTATGTGTGCAAACTTAAGGAAATTGTCCTTACAGCCGTTTTTGGTCCAGAGGTGGAGTTTAAATTATCTTTGCTGCCCCCACTTTACAGAGACGAACAATTTGCATAATTGAAATCGCTGCAGCTCTAAAGTTGGCCTACTGTACCTCTCATACTGGGACAAGCAAGCAAGCCATAGTTACCTTAGTTATTATTATTTAATATTTTACCTCAGCTGTCGCCCAAAAAATCTTTCTTGACTCCGGGTCAAATCAAAATCTTAAGAGCGATAGTGAGCGAACAGTTATTAGCAGGGTTTTGATTGATTGATTGATTGATTGATGTACTTTATTTAGTAAGACATGAGAACAACAGTACATGGAAGTACAAATTCACAATACAAGGTCTACTAAACTGGAAGACTCATTAAGCACTGAGCTTGTTTAAGATGAGATCCCCATGCACACAAATCATGATGACATATAAGAGACAGACAGATATACACACTACTATACAGAATGTCATACAATCAGCTTACAGGTTACTGGTATGAAGAGTGAAAAAAAAATTACAAGAGAAGAAAAAGAAATAGGGGGGGGGGGGTAGGGGGTAGGTTAAGACTTAGACAGGGGCCATTTTCGAATTGCAGCCTCCTGAAGGTGTATCTTTAGGGCAGTTTTGAAAGTGAGTCGGGTTTTACACTCCTTTACTCCTTTTTGTAGGGCATTCCACATTTTTGATGAATAGCAGGCTACGTCCCGTTTTGGTGGTTTAACCTTAAAGTAGAAATTTGACTGTAGTTGAGCAGTTAATCTGAGTTCCCAGAAGTTTTCGCCAGCTCTCGCATACGAATTGAGGGGCGAATTGAGCAGTCAACTGCCAGAGGCCTTCAACATGAACCTGAAGACATGTGCTGTTTGTGTCTGACACCTTGTGGACGACCAGGGTCACTGAGGTGAAGCTCCCATGCCATCTGTGAATGACGACTGCTGTGACAGTAGTGGACGAAGTAGGCTACTCTGGACTACTCACATGTTTTACTTAAGTACATTTATTAATACTGCAATGTAGAAATACTCTGTTACAAGTAAAAGTCCGGTATTCAAAATTTACTTGAGTAAAAGTACAAAAGTATTGGCATCAAAATGTACTTATACCAAAAGTTACTGTAGAAAGTACTCATTATGCAGAATGTCCCGTTTCACAAGTTTTGAAAATAGCAGATCTACAAGCTCAGAATGTGGCATTGTGAGCTTGTCATAGATCGACTATTTTCAAATGGTGAAATATATGGTTCTGAAGTGGTTAAAGTGCTGTATGTTTTGTAGTAATAATCAAAATCGACAAAGTAACTTGTAACTAAAGTTACTCAAAAGTACAATATTCGTCTCTGAGATGTAGTGGAGTAGAAGTAAAAGTACTGAAAATTGGAAATACTCCAGTAAAGTAAAACTACCTCAAAATTGTACTTAAGTACAGTACTTGAGTAAATGTACTTAGTTACTTTACACCACTGGACTGTGACAATGATGAAGTCGTATTTACATTAACAGTAAAAATATAATGAAAAAAAGGTAATATATTTAGTTACTAATAACGCTAATTATACTATGATATATTTGTACATCATGTATAATGTATATAATTTATATTTATGGCCTAACTACAATCATTTCAATTTCCCTAATGTGCTTTGTTGGCCAATTTTATGACAGCATGAGAATTATTCTGTTATGTCTTTACAATTCTAGAAAAGAAGTGGTCTTTAATTACTATTCTTTTGACAATTTTCTATATCACACTGAGTGTGTCTAACACTGCAGTATATTACGGCTCACTGTACTTAATAGATTAAAAAGTACCACTAAATCTCAGCTGGGGCTTTGATATTTCACTGCTGTTGAGGAATGTCTGTGTCATGCCAGGTTAATGCTATTGTACTTTGCATAATTGTATTGTAAATAAATAGTATAATAAAAATGGAGAGAGTATAATATAAAATATGAACATTGGGTCAAGAGATCACTCAAATGAATTCAAACATTTTATAAAGCCTGTCAGCCTCCTGGATGATGTCATTTAGCACTGCTGGCCTGACTCCATAGTATCCGCTTAGCAGGTTATAAAATCATCATAAAATACAACGCCACCCCTTTTAATGTGGCACACTCCATTATAAAATATGAAAGAAGCCTCTCAATACTATTGTTATCCTGAGCTGCACCCAAATTAATCTTTATCCACTTTTCCACCCGTTCAATATTTTGTGATGAAAACGTGTGTGCTCAAGTCAAATTACAGCCTTGAGTCTGCTTCTAATTGAACTCACTAGAAACACACTGAAAATGTAGCCTTTCTCTATCAGCAGTCAGCACCCCCTTGCACAAACAAGGAACTTGAACCATTAGGTGGCACCCCAACACTGCCACGCACAGCCACATGACTGTCTTTTCATTCATCATGCTGGCTGAGACTTGTATACTGTTGTTGTATATCTGTTTAAAAAAAAACATCTTGGAAGAGCTCATTCGTGCATTATTCTACCTATAGAGGGAGATCTAATCTTAATGAAATGTGGCTGATAGATCACACACCCAATGCTGTCTGGGGTCTTGCTTCAGAAAGAATCTCCTGGGCACACTGATCAGCTACTGATGTTACGGAAACAACATATCAAAGGGGTCTTTGAAGTCAAGTAAGTTGCAGCTTACTCTGAGCTCGGGAAAAACTAAAAGTGGGGGATTGAAAGGAAGGCACATATGTGACAAGTCTGAAGGTCGGCATGTCTTCAAACATACATACTGCAATGTTGCACATTGCACTGAAGCCTATTGAATTGCAAATCCGCACCACTCCCATAGGAGCTAATGGCACTCCAACCTTGACCCCTGTAAGTGGTCCCATGTCATTCGGGCCCGGCGGCTGGCACCGGCTCAAGGATAGTGTCGCATGCACCTTTGGCTTGCCTTGAATAACAGAGTAGCCCTATTGGACTTTCCAATGAACCCCTGTTCCAGTGACTGTTTCTGTCATACCAAACGCCTCACTAATAGAATAAGAAATGTATGAGCTGCCCAGACACAACATGACTCACACTCGTCTGCAGTGGCTGGTGTCTATTATTTTTTGCCCATCTCCGTGCAGCACGGTTATATATTGTATATTACTTCTTCCTCATCATGTGCTCAAGTGTCGTCAAACGAGCGGAGGATTTATCTCTTGATTGACTGTTTCCATAACTACTAGGGATGATTGGTTCATTTACAAGTGTTTGAAGTGCCTTGTGTTCCATCTTCTAGTTATTTTACTACCGCTGGGTTTCTTCCAAGCCAAAGCAGTTACTGTTCAGCAGAATGTGGAAATATGTGTTGTATTGGACTGTTCCTTCATGGTTATTGCTTTTTTGGGATTTGCGACTCAAATCCACCGCACCCCCCCTCAACCCCACCCGCTCTATTTTGAGTGATATATACATATGAATGAAGATTTATGCCTCAGAGCTCAATGTGTCGGCATTATCCAATCAAACTGGACTGCTCAGTGGCTCCTGAGATTGCATTAAGGTGTAATATCAATGCCGCAATCCCTGGGATATTGCCACTTTAAAATGCTCAGGTCCTTGCAATGCTATATCCTCATGGTGTGATCAAGGGGATTTGTCTATTTAGGAAATGTTTCATTGGATGGCTTGCAGGAGATTGCTGGGGTAATGAATAGGTGTTATGCCCCTCTAAGGGGAGCTAGAAAGAAATGAAGCAGACACAATGGTGCTGGCTTCAAGTCCAAAGTGTAATGAATGAAAAAATATGTATACGTATACATTACATGTTCACCAAACTTCACAGCAAACAAATGTTTGCACAACAGAAAGTACATGCACCATTCCTTTAACAGCTAGCATTATGCATTTTGTCTTTAATGAACTACAACATACAAATATTGTTCCCTTAAGAGACTAAACAACTGAAAGATTGTATTTAAACGGCACCTTTAAACAAACAGCATAATAAATAAATAGAATATGTGTTTTACAATAACAATAATTGTGTCCCCTTTAGTTGTCGGGGTATTTGCTATTGTACATTTGCCCTAGCCATGGATCCAAGGCATGTCACGTATCAGGGCTACATATCCACATAATGAATTTGCGCAAATGAACAAATGTTGACAGATTTTTATCTACATTTGTAGACCAGGCCATGACACAAATCCGGCGCCCTCACACACACACACACACACACACACACACACACACACACACACACACACACACACACACACACACACACACACACACACACACACACACACACACACACACACTTCTTCATTTTTGTAGTCACTTTAACAAGTCCTACTGGAAACCAGATTAATTTACGCCTCGCTAGCTAGAAAAGAATATATTTTAACGATATTTTTAAATACATTTTCGTGAAGAACAGATAACAACTGCTTCCTGTTCTCAACTTTTACAAGGCGAAATTAGTCTACAGACTCTGTACATGCTACAGACTCTGTAGCATTCGAAGATTGTGGAATAAATTAGAGACTATAGGGCGTGATGTGATGCTTGATAACATTAATTTGAACCTACAGACAGTTGACAAATTAAAGGAAAAACATGAACTGAGTTGAGAAACAGCTTTAATTTCCATTTAAAATATATTAAGTAATACACTAAAAGGTTAACTGTTTCACCCAGCTACTAGAAAGAATGTAATCAGGTAAAGTATGGCCCAGATCATAAGGTAAGCAATCAGATTCATAATGAGAGAGAGAGAGATGATCACTTTGCACAACAAGAATGAAAGCACATGGTGGCTTGAAGTTCAAAGGTAAAATTCAAAAAACTTTGAATGTTATTTTCTAAGCGCTAAGTGCTTTTACTTTCCCCATTTTTGGGGAATTGTTTCCTTCTCTATCCTTCACAACCCCTGCAGTGCTGCACGGCACCAACCTACACTCCACTCCACTCCACTGACTGATTTCTGACAGCTGACGCTGGTTCACGCCCCATGGTTCTCACGAAACCAAGTGTACAAGGGGAGAGGGTCACACATTTATGTTTTCCTTGACAAACGGAAATAAAACTAAAAATAAATAGGAAATGTCACGCTCATGCCACCATGACTCAGCTATGATATGAGTGTGTTGTCTAACCTCAATGTGTCGTCATGGCAGCAGGCGCAAACAAAACACTCAGCTCCATATATTAATGACATCAGGGATCTCCATATATGGGCATACTAGGGACAAGGACTGACAGATACAGAGATCTCCATATATGGGCATACAAGGACTGCCAGATACAGAGATCTGCATATACTGTATGAGCATGAAGGAGACAAGGATTGACAGATACAGAGATCTCCAGATATGGGCATATCAGTCGGATTGGCGGTGCGACGTAGGTGTGAGGGCCGAGTAGTACGCGTAGAACCTCTAGTACAAAAAATCCCCCTGTGTTCTTTTTCACAAATTGCACAAATCTGCAAATTCTGCAAGTCTTATTTGTTACTATGCATACTCTACTCACATTTTAATGTTATAATTGACACTTATATATTTTGTTCTGCCACTCATTGTTTGCCATTATTTGTCGTACATTATATCACTCACTCATATTTTGTTTTATTGTTACTTGTTTCTATACTTTACTCATGGCGTGTGTTGTACTGTATGTGTGTTGCTGCTGTGACAAAGGAATTTCCCTCTGGGATCTTATGCAGCCAGGGACTGACGATCAGATCTCGTTCACTGAATGAAATAATATGTTGTTTGTTCACAGGGATACACAGGAGAGCCCAATTAGCTGTCAATTAGCCCTCAATTAGCTCAATTTGGCCATTGGCAATTACAGGCTAACGGCTAGTATTTCAGGCCAACGAGGAAAGAGTATTGAATTGTCTTTTAGGCCAATCAAAATTGTGCAACTGACCCGGAACCCAACTGACTGACAAATAACAGATCTTTTCAGGAAGTGAGTTGTTCATTTAGTTCACCCAAAAGAAGTAGTACCAGTGCCAGTGGTGGTTTTTGGTCTCATATGTGGCAGTTAATCACTGTATCCAACTTTGAAACTCACAGTTTTTCAGGATTTCCTGTGCAAATGAAGTGCACATGGTTTCCCCTCATGCATACGTACAGTGCAGTACAGTACCAAGTAGATTCAGCAGTAAGTGGTGGTACATAATTATAAGCAGGCTAATAATGGTGCTCAGGTGGGCAAAAAATCAGCATACAGTAACTGTACTGGTGAGTATACCAGTCCCATTCAAGCTCTGTCTTGAACAACTTTATTGTTCATGAATATTCCAATTTCCAATTCCAGACATAGCCGACTGAAATATGCTTGAGCATAGACCCTCTCCTCAACCAGTGGACTTCAGTGTAGCAGAGCAGGCTGTGTAACATTTATTTTCGGAAAAAATAAATTGTTGATGGTTGAGTCCATTGGATTTAATCAAACGTATTGCTGAGATTTCTGAAAATGTTCAGGCTTTTGCTACATTTAACATAGGCCTATACATTTACATCATCGTACTAGCCTTGGATCAAGACTATCATAGATGTATTTTATCGATTTTGATATTTGCATATGCATAACTTCTCCTGCAAGGCCCCTCTCTCCCTCTTGGCTTTGTTGCAGCGCTGACATGCAGGGCAGGGGTGAGATGGCGTAAGTAGAGCCCTCCCATGTAGGTTCCCACACACAGCGGATGGCTACCTGCTGCCTCCATTGTTTTTGATACACACAGGCAGCTTTGCCAGAGCACAGTGGCGAGGGCTGCCGCACACAGCTAGATAATAACTGGTGGTGAATATTTTAATAAATAGTTATTCATTTCTTTCTTCTTCTTTTTTATTCTTTTTGCTCTAGCACCTCTTGTGCAACCCCCCCCCCCCCCCCCCCCAACCCCCGATTCTGCCATTATTACATTTAAAAATGTCCCCCCTATTTGTTGTTGTTGTTTTAACCCTACTGTGAGTTCATGGAACTCTATAGATGGCAATATCAGACCGATCAAACCACTTTGGTTGCATGGGTGGGTGCGTGACACAGCTTCTAGAGGTGTTTAGACTCTTGTTCAACTCTGTGTTGCTTGGCATTTGAAATGATTGAGTCAGACATCATTGGGACAGTAACTCCTTGGGTGTCAAGAATATGCTATTACTGCCTCTAGGACTACCCAGCTGCCAGGGGTATTTCATGCAGTAATGATTTTTTTGAGTCAAGAACAAACTAAACTGCTATTGACATATTTGTTATGTTTTTCTATTCTCGTCCAGGAAAATGGCTCTCTTAGCCTGCAATTTATCCAATTATAGAATTACAGTGGTGCAAAAAGTCCTACATGATGTAGACTAAGTCTATTTTTCAGCCGTTGGAGCAAATCCAATCATTCCAAATGGTCGCTGATGGTAATAATTGCAACAGCATTCTATTGATCTATTCTAGTGGGCCCACAGAGGAAGAACAAACAAAGCACGTTGAGAGAAGGTGCTTCACGTGTACAATAATGGCTGGTGGTGTGTTTATAGTGTTTGTGAAGATGTAATAGTGAGGCATTGAGATAAAGTATAGGCCTTTAAGTTTTATTGTCTGGGCAGTGATGAAAAAGCATCTATGATGCCTTGTGTTCCTTTATCCCATTAAAACCGGGAAAGCAGATCTGTGTCATTTTAGATAGTATAGCATCACAATCATTTCAACAACTCTAACCATTATTTTATACTTTGGCTATTCAAAAATAGCAGATATACAAGCTCATAGCGTGTCACTTAGCGCTATGAGCTTGTAGATCTGCTATTTTTTTTCACATTTGAAAATGTGTGCAAATCTTTGAATATATATATAGTTTTAAAGCGATTTTTTTTACTAAAATCTTTGCTTCTGGGGGTCCCTGGAACAAAATATTTTGAGATGGGTGTCTGCGGCCAAATAGTCTACATGTAAGTTTGGGGGTCGTTGACATGAAAAAGTTTGAGCACCACTAATATACTAACATACATTTTTTAGAAAACTGTTTTGTCAGAAAACTGACATTTGTAGAATCGGCCTCAGGTCTTAATGATTTATTCAATGTTGGAACACCGTGCTAGCAATAGATAGTAGCTTATAAACTCACCCAGACCAATGGGAGCAGCGTTGAGAATTTGTTTTTCTTTGTTTGTTAGACAACATGCAACAGAAATGTGCTGCCTCTTATGTGCAATAGTTTGATTGCATCATAATGTAATATAAACAGCCTTTTCATCACGCATATTTGGATTCTTCAGTCTTTGGTGGCGCTTCAGTGGTTCTTTGCAGAGGGTGAGAATCACAATCTGGTTTATTTGTCACATCACAGGTTTACAGGTGTAAAGAAGTGGTTGAAACTCTTTTTATTGTAGTATTCTGTGAGATGAGAGAGGATAGAGGTAAAGTGAGAGCAGAAGCGAACGAAATAGAAACAGGTTAAATAAAACAATATGTACAGATAACGTATGTGACATCAGGTATGTAAATGTTATTTTAGAAACATTAGCATAGGTGTGTGTGTAACGTTCTGCCATGTGGCTGGGTTAAAAATATATATAGCAGCAGGTACAGTGTTCTTAAGGTGCTAAAGCTCAGTTCGTGCCACATGGAAAGGTAAAAAAAACAAACATTTCACGTGGTTAACAAAGCTGTTCAGCCCCTGAATGGTTCCTTTGAGCAGTGGTTCTCAACCTGTGGTTCGGGACCTCTAGGGGGGTCCCCACATTATTTTTGGGGGGTCCCCAGATGACAGTGAAGTGACAATTTAAGGATTTTTAAGACCTTTTTATAACTAAGAAAGAAAAAAGGAAGAAAGAAAAGAAAAAAGACAATTACTGCTTCAAAAGTAATCAACAAACTATACTATAAAAACTGGTCAAACATTGGCCGAATTGTCAGATAATATAAGAAAGAGGCAAAAAGAAATTGCTGATCTACTGTACAAGATCTTGTATATCTGCTATTTTCACAATATTTATCTGTGGAACCGAGTCAAACAAAATGTAATGCCTCAATAACTCCTACAATTCCAAGTGCTTGGCAGGGTGGGGGGTACCCAGTTCAAATAAGATTATGTTGGGGGGTCCCCAGTTCCAATATGATTATTTTGGGGGTCGCGGCCTGAAAAGGTTGAGAACCACTGCGTTAGAGGTTGTTTAGAGGTTCTCTACTGGTTTTTCGGCTTACTGCAGTTGAGGCTCCTCTAATCGTTCTATTTGATAAAGATGCTACAGTATAAATCACCTTTAAAAGAGGTCCCCCTTTGATTATGAGCCAAATAAACTGTTTTAGTGCAATTTAGCACCATTTATGTATAGGCCTACAGTAATGCTCTAGGATCCCAGTGCCGAGGCACAACAATGTTGTCAGAAACAGTATTAACTTTAAAATTCATTACAAAAAATACATTTCCAGTGCCTGGGTCATTTTGGCACAAGTGTCAGGGCAGACGCTCGCAACTAAAATCATGTTTAGAGAAGTTGTCAAAAACACATTTATGTGGTTATTGTGAAAAATATACCAGTGAAAGATTATATAAAAAATGACACATTTGGTTTATTTTAAAAGTATTACTTTAAAATGTGAACCTTTTTAATACCAAGGACAATATAACATGTGGGACTAACATCATTTTTGTGCCTTCCTCTCCAGAACGATGTTATTCTGACAACTCATTGTGATATCACAGCTCGAGTCATAGCATCTGCAGCCTGTTGTCCTTGTATATGCCCAACCGAAGGCGTGACTGTGTGCCAATAGAGAAGTGAAAGTGCTTTTGAAAAAGAGAAAATAGTAAGAACCCTGATGAAAGGATAGCCTTGGTGATGTTCGTGATGAGCACCTCCTTGGAGAAAGCAGGTGTACAACTTCATGCAAGGCTAACAGGTGAGGGCCATCACAGATATGAATTTCCAGTTAAAATGACCATTTTACCACTCAGCCATGGCGATTTCAGGACCGTATGTAGAGACTAGTCCAAGTCACAATAGCATCCATTCGGTCCATTGGGCAATGTTTCCAATTCCCACTTTTAAATAACTAGAAGTCCTCATGCGTATTCAATGCAAAACAAGACATGCCGTAGGAACAAATGAGAGAATTTTAGTGGCAAACAGGTAATGCATTCCAAACAGCTGACAGCTATTACAGATAATGGCCCAGGCATTCAATATGGACAAGGTCTCCGATTCATTCTCATGTTAAGTACCTTGTCTGAGTGAGCGATAAGGACACATTAAAGACCAGGCTGTGATGACAAATGATACCCATGACCAGCCCTGGGGAATGCATGGGGGAGGTCAGGGCCTGGGGATGGGTGGTTGATAAATGCAATGAATGAGGACAGGAGAAATTATCTTCGAATCGGCACCACAACTTCGTACTCTCAAAACTGCTGATATGCCTCAGTGGGTTTAATCACTGAATTTTAAGTGGTTTTGCTCATGTTTAAAATGCAGTGGTTTGTATAATTTGAATAGCTAAGAATGCAAATCAATGGAGTGGAGAGACCATGGGTAATTAGATAGATTGCTTGCTAGTGTAATAATGCCCAATTGTCTTTAGGATGAGGAAGGAATGTAGTTACCCCAAAGAACTTAACACGGCACCTGGGCGAGGTATGTAGTCCAGTTTGGTGCGCGGGTAACCTAACACAGGATTTGACTGTGCATCAACGGGAAACCCCAAAACAGGGTACTCGGCAAGAAGTGCAATTGCTATCCCTTCTCACTCATCTTGATGTACAGTATGTTGATATATCCACACAAGTCCATAACCTTGGAATCATCCTTGACGCCCTCTTCTTCCAGCCAACCAGATCACCAAAACAGCCCCTTTCCACCAACACAACAATGCCTGCCTTCTTCCCAAAATGTCACACTGCTGCCTGCAGAAACACTCATTCATGCCTTTATCACATCCAGACTTGACTACTGCAATAGCCTCCTATATGGTGCCACTGCTATGGTGTCTGCAAGAAACTACAGCATGCACAACACTCCAGTGGTGTAAAGTAACCAAGTACATTTACTTAAGTACCGTACTTAAGTACAATTTTGAGGTATTTGTACTTTACTTGAGTAAGTCCAATTTTCAGAACTTTTACTTCTACTCCACTACATCTCAGAGGCAAATATCGTACTTTTACTCCACTACTATTATTTGAAAACTTTAGTTACTAGTTACTTTCCAGATATAAATGATGATATTATGATGCATACATTAACCACCTAAGCCCTATTTTATACATAGGCTATTTGAAAATAGCAGATCTACAAGCTCACAACGCGTCGCATTGCGACGCGTTGTGAGCTTGTAGATCGGCTATTTTCAAACATGTGAGTACTTTTACTTTTGGTACTTTAAGTACATTTTGATGCCAATACTTTTGTACTTTTACTCAAGTAGATTTTGAATTCGGGACTTTAACTTGTAACAGAGTATTTCTATATTGCAGTATTGGTACTTTTACTTAAGTAAAGAAGTTGAGTACTTTTTCCACCACTGCAACACTCCACTGCCTGCCCACTTCTCTGGCTGCCAGTCAAATACAGAATAGATTTCAAAATACTGCCTACCTACAAGACCCTCAACAACCTCTGTCCTCGCTACTTCGCTGACCTCCTCCACCACCATGCTCTCCTGATCTTCAGGTCTGGTGATGCCAACCTCCTCTGGTAGTCCCCAGGACAAAGCACCGAACATGGGGTGACAGGGCCTTCTCACTTGCTGCCCCCCTCTCTATGGAACTCACTCACAACTCACATAAGCTGTCCTCTCCTCTCCTCCTTTAAAACTGCTCTCAAAGCCCACCATTTATGTCTTTTTTTACCTTTCTAATTTTAACAGTTATAGTTGTTTTGCTTAGTTCAGCGTTTTTTCTATTAGTTCTTTAGTTTTAATATATTTGTTTTAATCTTTTGTACGGCACAGAAGAGTGCAGTTGTGATCAGTTTCACGCACATCCCCCTACGTTCGTGCTGAGCCGAACTGCAAAATTCAGTGAAATAACTGGATTCATAAAGGCTCACAACTCACTTTTTTGCTCCATATGAAACGTTATTTCTCCATCAACAACTTTTCCATCTGGTCATATCTTCTTCCGGTTAAAATGAAATTTTTTTACGTAAAAAGATTTGACAAAACGGAGCGAAAAAGTGAGTTGTCAACCTTCCTTTTAACGCTATAGAAATGCAGACCATTTACCAATACAGACCATTTATTTTTGATAGGAAAAGTTTATTTTGCCGTGACAAGGTCATAGTACCTAGAGAACCTGTCTGACATGGCATATATTTTATATTCCAAGGCCTCCTTGGAGCTCTCAGCGATTGTTGTACTTTTGGCAGTGGAGAGGCTGGAAGTGGGAGATTGATTTAGTGCACTCGAGCAACATGGGCTGCTTTCGTGTCTGGAGTTGCAATTTAGATTTAGCAGACAGAGGAACTGCAATCAGGGAGAGGTGGTAATCAATTTCTGCTCTGTGTGTGTGTGTGTGTGTGTGTGTGTGTGTGTGTGTGTGTGTGTGTGTGTGTGTGTGTGTGTGTGTGTGTGTGTGTGTGTGTGTGTGTGTGTGTGTGTGTGTGTGTGCTTGTTGGAACACAGCCATGGGGAACAGGTCCACCGCCAGTGGCATCTCTGCACAGCATGTAATGATAACCATCCTGCTTCCCCGCTGATGCACAGATACTGCCCACGCTCTCCATCACATGGTTTCACTTTCATTACAGCGGGAATTATTGCGTTGTTTTTCTATTCACTTCCCTTGCCGCTCCTCATTATATAGACAAACACATTCAGCAAATAATAAGAACACACTTTCAAGGAAGGATTTTCTAGGGAAAAAAAGACAAAAAATAAGTATAATTTCTACTCTGACTCGGACCGTAGCTGCCGGCGTTGTATTGAATTATGGGAGGTCTGTGGAGTTATAAGCCAGATTTATACTTCGTCGCACGACAGTGTCTGAAATATATGTTTAATAGAGACTGTTTGCTTTAACAAGAAATACCAATACCAAGAAAAAGGCAAGAATGCAGTCCTACAATTCAGCTTTTACTCTATGAGAGAAGAAATACAACAACAACAAGGTTGCTTCAGTTGTTCTCAAGTGTCCTGAGGTACAACTTCAAATGGTACACAATTTATAGCACATGCTATCACATTGTTTAGAAATGTTTTACAGACGTCATAGAATCAAGGACATTTTCATCAGAGCAATGGTGCTATCAATATACGTGTGTCCGATTGTCCGGCTGGAGTGGTCGTCATGTTGTCTCCATCAGCTTGGAGACTGCCTTTCGAGGCACCAGTGGTCAGATTTTGTTGGGACATTTCAGTACAATTCAGTACACAGAGATAGGCTTTCTGTGTCAAAGTGACATAAGCAAGATAATAAAAAATCACACGCAGTGTGAAGTGGGCGGTGTGGTCACAGTGGTCATCACAGTGATGGAAGTTCATTTAAAGAAAAGTAATATTGTGGACCAACCATTGTACACCCCTAACTTAAAAAAAACCATAAATGTTTTAAGTGCATAGTCTTATTTATAGGGCTATGCACATGTGTCATGTTTCACTAGCCAATCACAGTCCTGAATAGACTGTGATTGGCCAATCACGGTGCAGGGTTAGTGGGGTACACTGGTGGCCAATCACAGCGCAGGGTTGGGGGGGTGCAATGGGTGGGGGGGTACAATGGTGGCCAATCACAGTGCAGCGAATGTCGATGTCCAAACCTCACATATAGGGGCGGTTTCACCGCCCAAAAAAAAAAAAAAAAATAGGCCTTGATGTGAGCATGAATAGCCTATCTGAATAGGCCATGGCAACATGATTTATGAAATTATACAAAATGATACACATACATTTATGCCATATTTATTTCAGATCTATCAGTGTCGCATGCTGAAAATAGTAGATTCTACAATCCACAACACATTGTGAGCTTGTAGATCTGCTATTCATTTCAGCACTTGAATCTGTCGTACGACAAAATATAAATCTGGCAATATGTGGTGTTGCACGTTGCAGAGGGGGCTTATCAGGGCTTATCACTGAGTAGTTTATTACAGCTTGAGGACAGTTGGGCCAGCTGGGTCTTCATTAGTTTTAAACAACGGGACTGTTTTTTGGCTGGTGCTGCTGGTGCAGAACATGTTTTTATTGAGTGCCATGATCCTCTGAATGAGAGAGGGAAGATAGATGAGCGTACACTCAAGAGTTGGTTTTCACCTTGAACACACCATCACTCTTCTTGACTAATCCCGGGGCCTGGGCCATGCATAGGGTTGCCAAAGCTTTACACACACGCGCGCGCGCACACACGCATACGCACACACACACAGTCACACAGTCACACACACACACGCACGCACACACACACACACACACACACACACACACGCACACACACACACACACACACACACAAACACGCACACACACACTCACACATCGCTGCCACCGCCCCACCCCCTGCCCAGCACACCAGAGACCACGTGCCTCGATGTGAATGGAGTACTGCTTAAAGATCCATCACTGAAACCTACCCTGCAGGCCCACATGAACCCTCTTCCCCTCAGAGCATGATACAGATATGCTGCCACAGTCTGGTGAATTCTTGGTGGGGATTAGGATTCCTTGTATCTAAGGCCAAATATGAATTACAATAAAACTGTCTAGAGAGTAAGTGTTTCTGTTGTGTCTGTTCCGAATGGGCATGAAACGCTCGGGGAAAAAAACCCATTAAGCTGATGTTGACGAGGCAATGTTATCTCCAATGATTTCTCTTAGAATACTGAATAATAGTAGTAGAATATGTTTCATGTAATGACTACAAAGCACTGTGGGAGTGCCAAGACGGACAGCACTGCTGGGAAGTTTCTGGAAGGCATCCTGCAGGATAGACAGCTGAGACCAGGAGCGTTGGCAGGCCCGCTGTACCTGTCTCTGCACTGAAGGGAGACGGGAGATGGCATCGTGAGCTCCAACCCACCATTAATGCATGGAGCTGTCTGGCAGATGATCCGCACGTACACGCGTATGTATGTGTGTGTGCGAGAGAGAGTGCACTTCCTCTGTCTTTACAATTGTATTTAAAACAGATGGCTTGAATGCACAGCTGGGTAATGAATGCCTGGCAATGTTTCCAAAGGAAGTAAGACTACAAATGTGCATGCGGCAGCAGGGAATCAGAAGGGAAAAGAACGACGTTAAGCTCTGTCTCTGCAGCGACCTGACATCAGCATCGTGCTTTTCTATCAGCGCTCGACAGAGTGCCCGCAACTACTCATTTACACAGCAGGCCTCAATCACCCCTGGAAAATGAGATGCTGATGCACATTGTGATGGGCAGAGCTGATATGCAGAAAAGCTACCGCGTGGCCAAGGCTGAGCAATGACAATATGGATTCCACTGTGTGTCCCTGAATCCAAGCCTCACCCTCCTCTCTCTCCAGCCTCTCATTATGGCAGATGTGCGGTATAGACAGGGATGCTGACAGGAGGGACACGCACAGCACATAAACTGGGGCCATGAAATAGGAGGGTGTCTGCAGATTGGCGAGAGCTGCGGAGCTAGCTCATTTTATGTGAGGATGAGGTGGGAGGAACTGATTTTCCCTTAATGGCCATCCGTGTGATGTGGAGCGATGCAGCCCATCTAAAAACATCGGCCACCATTCAGTGGGAATAAAAAAAAAGAAGAAGATCCATTGTGCCAGCCTTCAGCTGGGAAACCTAATAAAATCTGGCTCCCGCTGACATGAAAGGTAAGATTTCGGTGGGAAGTGGGGTGTGGTGGGTGGGAGGGGGGCATGGAGATGCTGCCTTTGAGGGGGCTCTCGGAGGACTGGCAGACAGATGGAAGATCGGAATTCGGCTGCCCATCTCGCCTCCCTTAGTCACACTGGTCCATTCAATACATCTGCTGAACATACCACTTCATTAGACTACACGTCAGATTTAAACATGAATCTCAGAGCCGCTGTATGTATTTTCATGAATATCTGACTATTCTCCCTGGTTGAATAATGTCTCCTGCCTTTGCAAAACAGTTTGAATGAATCCTTTGTAGCGTTTGCTCCCGGCTACCGATGCACTGGCAAACACGGGGAAATTGATGACTTTGACAGGAGGGCTGAGTGTGATTTCCCACATGATGAATCCATCTAAACAAGGGCAATGGTTCTTTAACGAGATTACCTTCCCTCACTGTAATGGATTTGACTCCAGAGACTAAGTCATCTAGCTGCCTCAATTCCCTTGTTTACGGAAAATGCAAACATTTTGCTGCCACCCGCGAACAGACATAAGAAAACAGCTGATGCATTATTGCGGGAATCAATCCCTAATGGCTAATTTATACCTCGCCATGTGACTGTGTTTGCGCATCACATTTTGTTTTTTGACGGAAATCGGTTCTTTTCAGTGAGCGACGGGGTCGTGTAACAAAGCGTTAATCGGGCTTTAGCCTCCACCCAGACCCTACCCCCACAACCCCACCCCTATTTGTCATACCAGTGCACGGATGCGTGAATGAATCTCTCTCCCTCTCTCTTTCTCTCCCTTGACCAACTGTGTCATCCATCTCTCATGCATGTCCACATAGTCTGGACAGTGTTCCCATAAGGCGTATGCTCGGAAGACCGGCTAAAGAGAGAGAGACACCATTCTGCTTGGCAGTCACTATAAGGAAACTCTTCCATCTGTCACCTTCCCCTGTTTGGCACGCTTGACTGCTGCAGAACGTCAGGTAGAAGCATCTGATGTCATAACAGAATGACAGCATCTTCGAACCTACTGGGCATGCTTTTGAAGCCCTTGCCTCTGGGCGTGCCCTGGGGTTGTAGAGGCAGGTTAGAGGCTGCCATAGGTGGACAAGCACTGTAACACCTCTCCTCATTTTGATTAATGGACCTCTCTCTGCCCCTGAGTGAGCAATTATCAGAGGGTTGGCACACTCGTTCATCACTGCTGTTGAGCAACGGGGTCCCTCCTATGGTCGAGCATCATACAGTACCTGCACGCTTGGGGGTCCATCTCCGTCTCCGTTGCCTCCGCCCCACCCCGCCCTGCCGTCCACCGGCTTCCTCTGCAGTACTGTAGAGGGCCCTGGAGAGTCTGAGGGGAGGGGAGATTTCCCTGGGGTGATTGTGTGCCCGCCGCCCCGGCTTTCCTACCCTGATCCACTTGATGAAATCCAAGCCCGCGCATTATTGTGAAATCATGCTCCCTAATCAGTCCTTTACCGCCAAGCCTGGAATTCACTTAGTGTGTTACATGGCTGTCAGGTGGCGGGCGGAAGGCCACTGGCGTTTGCAAATCACAGTAGATGTGTCCAGACCAGCATGATAACAAAGTATCGCCACTAACGGCGACCATCCAGTGCATGGACTAATGTCTTTCCTCACAGGCTGTGTGTCAGTGGAGTGTCCTTCAGCTCTCGTGTGCTCAATTTATTTTATTATTGACATGTTTGTACGGATGTAGGCTACAATGACGGCTGTATTGATCACTGGTCACTGGACTCTTGAAATTCCCTGGAACCCCTGTGAGCAATCAGTGGCTGGGTCTTTTTCATTTAGACAAATGGGATGAATAAAGTTCATCACTGGACACTGGAACCAATGAGGGCATTTGTCAACTGTCTCACACATGAACCCATAGACTACATTGATATTTAAGAAGATTATTAGACCATGTGCGTGCAATCACAGTTCCGGTGACACTTGATCAATAAGTAATTTGCAAGAGTAAAACATCACGGTCAAGCTTGTTTAAAAGAAAAGCGTGATCAATTGATGTGGGCAATCCTGCTCGCTCTTTGGTGGCTTATGAAAGAGACTGAACACACTGTTGTCATGTGGGCAAATTGTACACACAAAAATGCACAATGCAAATATTGACTGTACCAGTATCTGCTCTCTGTCGTGGGAGTGACAGCTGGCTCCACTGAGATTTTATCAGTATTCAGTGGTCATAGACGGTCGGTCTGGCCCCATAAACCCGTACCTGTGTTTTTTATTCAATCATGCAGCACTTATAACTACTGTTTTTTCCCATGAAATTACATCTCATACAGAATGTTGTCCTGTTCACATGGTCTCTGCTGGCTAACATGCACATACTGTAGCCCCAGAGATGCCATTCGAGAATGTTAATTCTCCTTGTGATGTTCGCGGAGGGGCCGTGAAGACCTGTGTTTATAGAACAAGAAGTAATAGGCCTGTCTCATAACTGTGCCCTTAGCTGTGATGGGTCATGGTCATTTTCCCACCTGTAATTCCAAATCCTCTCACCTGTTATAAATATGCAATTAACAACATTGTTGTTCCTCCCAGGGACTAACAATTTACCTGCAATTTACCTGAATCTATTAGTCAATTAGCAGTTTGTCTTCAGGCAGCCCCCACCAGCTAATGGCTTTTGGAGGAGCGCCAAGATCTGATTTCCCTTAAACAGTGTCTAATGGGCTGTCAACCTTTACATTATAAATGCAAGCCAAGTGAACACAAGCCCATCCCATCTGGCCATTAGGTTCTTTTCTATTCATTGATTTCTCTCTTCTTTACTGTTACCTAATGATTTTCCCCATTTAGTTTTTCTAAGCCGCTGGACAACCAATTGTTACTAGAACATTTAGAACTATTTTCCCTCACTGAGAATTCCTTATTTAATTAATAATCACATTCTTTATTTGATTCTATATTGAATAATACAATAACAGAGGTTTCATTTTGCACCAGTAAGTGTTCTATTGGAAAAAACACAACCCTGCCTTCTACATTCAGGCTAGGGAGATGCTGTCTAGTGTGAATAAAATGGGGAGCATATTGAGAGGACAGCAGATACTGAAATTGTGAAGCGATATTAGTTGTTACTTGTAGGATACTTGATATAGTGCTGTACAGCAAAAAGTTAAAACTATTTGAGTAGGTAAGAGTAAACTATTGAAGCGACCATGAGAACATCTGATCTTCATTTTATTCTTTTCTCTGCACGTTCTGAACATCAAAGCATGTGCACTAGAGACCCCACACTAGCCAATTAATTTGTGAACTAGCATAGCCCTCGTGGTGTTTTAACCGCTGAATCGTAGTGTTAGCTCTACAATTATAAATAAAACAAAATTGTACAGTTGTCGACCCTTTGGAAAAATATTCAAGAAGTGAGGTCCTTGCCTTGGCCTTGCTGTCAGCATGGACAAGAAACATGATGCTGATCGGCCTAGTAGTACGCAACATTATTGCACGCACGCACACGCACGCACACGCACACACACACACACACACACACACACACACACACACACACACACACACACACACGCACACACACACGCACATACACACACACGCACACACACAGGGCCGAACACATGATGATCTCCTTCAAGAGAATCAAGAGGGGTTTATTTGTCACTCACTCATCCTATAATACAATCGGCATATCTGCCCATGCACGGACGTGCCCCTGCAGTTTGTTGCAAAAAACTGCGCACTGCGCATGCGTGGACGTGCCTCTGCACTTTGCGAGGGATCATCTTTCACCGTGCGACACACACACACACACACACACACACACACACACACACACATGGACTACTGAACGCTTTTGTGGGTCTTTGCGAAATCCCGAAGTGGAGTTTTGGTCATTGGAACGGTGATGCACGTCACCCGTTTGTAAAGTGGGTATTTTCAAACCCTGTCTGTAGGTCTCCAGGGACCCCCAAGGGTCTCCAGGGAACCCCCAAGGGTCTCGCGGGAGTCTATGCACATTTGCCTTACTTTTCCCCACAGCGTTGCCATGTCTGAAAATCATAAGCGACTTTGCCTTACTTTCACACAATACTCTCTCTCACACTGTGAGGTGGCTGTAAGGTGGATCTGCGATGCGAAGTGGACGACGCGTCACGCTAGACGTTCGGGCCGCATTCTAGTACTGGTACAAGCAGCGAAATGTTGGTTGTTCTCTGTTTCACAGAGACTGTGCTAACACGATACATTTTACATGAATAGTGGATGTAATGAAGTACAAATACTAATAAATAAAAAGTAAGAAAAACTTCATAAGATTGAAAAAAAGTTAAAGTACTGATAGAACGGCATGATAACCCCTTAAGGCAGGTATGATGTCTTTAGCAGCAGTGGGAAATGTTCAAGAAGCAGAAGGTATACATAATATAAAAAATCACATTCACTTGTCTATTTCACATGACTATGTTGTGCAAGTAACATTTTGAGCAACTGCTCAGTATTATTGCGGTTTTAAAGCAGTTTGTTTTTGTTTTTGTTTTTCGACCGTGTCATTCAGGGCACTGATATAGCCGTAGGGGAAAAAAACCCTTTCTGAGCTTTGAGCCCCGGCTGTGAGAAACCTCCAGCACTTTCCATTTTGCATCATCTTAAACACACCCATTACTGGGATGGTGTTTGTCTTTCATAATCCTTTTTGCCCTACTCAAGCACCATGCTGTCGTATGCGTTCTGCAGGGATGGGAGAGAGCTCCCTATGGTGCGCTCAGCCGACCTCACCAGCTTCCGCAGCACTCAGAAATCCTGGGAACAATGGCCTCTGTCAGGATGCTCTGGTTGTAGCAGAGAAGGATTTCAGGATGTCAGAAAGATTTCAGGAGCCTGGCACTTGGCAGAGTAGAAAGTTTCTCTGACCTTCTCTGAGACCTTGAGCTCAGCTGCCTGAGGTGGTACAGGCTTTGCCTCGACCTTCTTGGCCACAGTCTACGAGTATGTTTGCATTCTCCAAGTCAGGTCCTCTGTGATTTGCTCCCCGAGGTACTTGAAGCTGCACCGTTGATCAGGAAATAGTTATTCACAGGGCAGCCAAATCGTTGTTCAACAGCTTGGAGTGGTCACCAATATCATTCTGTCGAGGCAGACATCTTCACATCACATCGCATCACATCAGAGAAGATGGACAAAATGCTGCTTCTCTGGGAGCTTGTATGTTGTACCGGTGCCTAAGAAACTGAAGGCAGAAAAGAGTAATACACATTATTCAGTTCATAAATGTATTGAAAATGGCACATAAAACTATCTAACTTCTAAGTAAAAGTATGTATTGACCTCTTGATAATGTTTTCCAGTGTGCTGCAGTTTCTTGACACAGTGAAGACTGCGTACGTGTCCACAGCAGCCTACATGCAGAAAAACCTGCCACTGAACAGCAGGACTCTACAATTACTGTCTGCTCATATACTCCTGATGTGGCTGGCAGGCAGGGTTCGAGTGGGGGACATTTCCTCAACAACTTAAAGGAGCTACACCATGAATTTAAAAAAAATATTTGATATTTAATATCATATGGTGTATGTCCCTCAAACCTTTTTCAAAAGGTTTGAGCCTAAATCATCACTCAGATATACTCATCCCAAGTCAATTGTCTCTGGCTTATACAGCACTTTCAGCTGCAATACCAAAACGTCCTCTTGGGCAGGGGGGGGCTACTGAGCAATTCTGTCTGTTAATTAAAAAAAATATTAAAAAAAATTATTTAAAAAAAAAAAAAAAAAAAAAGTAAAAAATCTGCATAAAAACAAGCATCTAAGAAAAATACAAAATCGAAAAAAAAACACTTTGAACATTTTTGAACAATTCCACCAAGTGTTTGAGGTGCCTGTTTCACCCACTTCCGGGGGGCGGAGCCAAAATCCGAGCCCAAAGTATTTGTTCGTAGACCCCCACTTAGGGGGGGTAGAAAAAGTTTCGGAGCGATTCGGGCACTTTTCATTTAACATTGGGTTTGCCATCATTAATGTTTGTGACATCATAAACATTTCCATTCTGAGATTGCCTGTTCAGACACGCCCATTCTGGAAATCCATGAAATGAGAAGGAATGACTGAATTGACTTTCAATTTTTTGGGTACAAGAGACACTGGGGACCCCAAAAAATACAAAAAAACAAGAAAAAAGTGATTTTCATGGTGTAGACCCTATACGGTGTAGGCCCTATACGTATAATTCATCATGTGACAAATAGCGAAAATAGCAGATCTACAAGCTCATAACGTATCACATCGGATGTTTACAACACAAACCTACAATAAATGCACAAATATCTCTGTCCGTGTGTCCGTCTGTAGTTCACGTATCTTGCGAACCGTCCGACCGTTGATTCCACTCTTCCCCTGTACATTGATGGCGACGACATGTTGAACTCGTTGGGCAAAAGTGATTGACACTCTACCAGTGTCAATCACCTCGAACTATGTGGTTCAAGGGGCTCTCTCCATTTTCTATGGACACATGGTGGAGTCATCATTCAGTACCATGGGAGACAACAACATCAGCAACAAAAGCACCACAATGGCCCAGGGTTCAGACAGCCATCCAGATATTCGAGAGGGAAAGACGTGAAGCTCTCAAAGGTTGACAAGGTCCTTGACAGGACAGCATCCTCACTGCAGGCTCAAAGGGCAAGGCTTGCAGACAACAGGCCCTGTTGAAGGAAAAAAAAGGGAAGCAGGAGGAGTTTGGTTGCCAGCCAACACCCAGTACAGAGTAAAACAGGAAGACTGCGGTGCAGGACAGGCAAACCAACAATAGCTGAACAAAAGAGGAACAAAGAACTGGAAATATTGGTACAGGCAAAGAAGGAAAAAAAAAAAGTGGTTTGGTCTACTTAATATAAGAGCTTGTTTATGCTTGTTTTCATAGAACTGTATAACCCCGTCACTATGACTCACATGCCCATATATGGGCATATTACTGATCAGGGATCTCAGATCGGCTGTGCGACGTAGGTGTGAGGGCCGTGTAACTGCCCGAACTCTAGGACTGTGGGGAACCTTAAACCTTGTGTTCTGTTTACTCATTGTGGTGTTAGATTCATGTTCATTACCCCTTCCTACAAATCTAGATTACACTGGTCCAACGTGCATTTACAGTACATATACTTCCCAGCAAAGTCAGTTATTTTTTAGGGTTCGAAGCCTTTGAATACTTTGGATTATAGTCTGCAGGAAGATACGTTTTTAGAATGCATTTGCATGTACAAATATTTTGTGCCCTGTTCTCATTTAAGACTATGTAATGCATGAAAAATGAGCAATGTCTTTGTCTCTGTTTATATGTATGAGTGCACCTCTGCCTGTCCACCGGAGGGGTGGGGGGGCGGCTGTCTATCGTTTATTTTTTCCTCTATGCTCCCATGTTTTGAATACAAAGTGGATTGGAAAGATTAGATATATGCAATTTCACACCATATTACCATTTAAATGATTAGAATCATTTTTCTCAAATGCCCTATATATCATTCTTGGAAATTCCTGGGCAGGTATGTTTTATTTGTGTTTAGCTGTGTATGTATTTGGTGCCACAAGGAAACAGCTTAGGGCAAATAATTTCTAGGAGAGTGTGATAGCCATACACTCAGTTTCACAGCAGGAATAAAAGCCATCATTAGACATTTGCTCAAGACCTTGGCGTTGCTACACACTGGAAATACTGAAATGTGTATATCGATGTTGGGTATAAACCTTGTATGTCCATAACAGTTCGTTTTTTTCACGAAATGGAAAAAAGAAAAGAACTCATGTTCCAGTGGATCCAAGTAGTTTAGTCAAAAGCTCTCGTTACTACATCCATTTCTTAAATATAGTTATAAAAACGCACAGACAGATAGACTTAACCAACCTTGGGCATGTCATTATGTGAAAATTGTCAAACGTGTTCAAGAATTGTGAAAATAGCAGATTTGCAACAACACATAGCATTGCGATGCATGGTGAGTCTGTAGATCAGCTATTTTTGGTACGTTTGCATGACACTGTCATATGATGAAGTATAGAATACACAAAAACAATGGAGTTGCAAGGTTTCTGCCTGACAGGGATGTGCAGCCACATTGTACTCCCTCTCTACTCTCTCTCTCTCTCTCTTTCTCTCTCCCCTTATCGCCCTCCTGATATCTCTCTACATCCCTCCACTCTCCTCCTTTTGCCATCTCTGACTGTTTTCTCCATCTCTACCTCACATCTTTATATCACTCCAATTTTCACACAGTGCGATGGAAATGGAGTGGGAGGACTGCATGGGAAGTAGGATAAGATGGAGGTCTGTGAAAGTGGACAAAAATAAAACCCAATCTCAACAAAACTCATTACCAGTAACCCCCACCCCCAACACACACACACACGCGCGCGCACGCACGCACGCACGCACACGCACACGCACACGCACACGCACACGCGCACACACGCACACACACGCACACGCACACACACACACACACACACACACACACACACGCCTCTTGCAACCCCAGCCCTTCAAGCTGTCCCATCCCATCTTCAGCATCGCTCGTCTGCACATCGCCTGAATCTCAAAGATCGCCATGTGGCGGGAGGGCAAGATAGGAGCGCACAAGCCCACCTCTGCTCTTTCTCAGATTGGACACACACCATTCAAAGTCAGTACTCAATTCGTCGCAAGAGATGGAGTGGAGGAAAAAGAGCCTCCGCTCCAAACAATGGTTAATGTCTCATCAGAGTTCCTGAACTTTATAAAGAGGAAGCCAAAAAAATAGGTAGTTGAAGCTTTGAACGGGCTTTGTATCATCACTGTTGACAGAGCCTTGTGATAGCTGGCTAGCTACATGTAGGTGGGTGAGGGACGGGTTTGATCGGACTCCCTTGGACACATTAAGAGCAAGCTCCTCGTCTCTTTCAATCACCATCTGTCCATCAAAAGGTTTGTGCACCCCCCAATAAACCTAATGACACAGCAGTGCTTTTTTTCCTGCAGCAGCAACAGGCAAGCTGTCAGAGACGACAGGAGTCATTCTGCTGTTGTCTGTGGGGGGCACACCTTACACCTCTCATGGTCTGGTCTTAAGTAAGCTGACAACTCTGTCAAGAGTGTTGACAGATGGCTGCAGATTCCCATTTTTGTTCAAAGAAATGGGAGATTGATATAACTTCAGAGGAACAAGCTGAAGAGTGAGTGAAGGGTCAAATAAACCTTTTTCCTTTGGACTGTCTGGTGCACTTAAGATCAGACCTCGTCTCCAATCTCATCTTTGAATGAGCGATGAATAATTGATGGCGTTTCATTGCTGAATCAGGTTTGAAACAGCTGCTTGGCATCCATCATTGACTACGCTTCTGGTGTTGAGATTTTGTACGAGAGCCACCGTAATGTGAGATATATATCTCACCAGCGAAGCTACAAGGAGCTACCTGCTTATTTTTAGAGGTAGAGCAATAAGGATCCTCTGGAGCTCTAATCTAGTTGACTGACAGCAGCGGCGTACAATGCTTTTTCTCCACACCTACCCAGAAGACACTGCTGAAAGAGCAACACAAATCACTGGCAGAGAACAGAAACTGAGGGAGACCAGGGGAGAGAAATGCATTCAGTCAGGAGGAAATAACCGGGGATGAGAATGAAAGACAGCTAGAATGAGGGGGAGAAGAAATCCTTGCAAAATTCCTGTTTTGTTTGTTGTAACTGGAAGGAGCCAAACCAGGGAGGGTCCTGTGCCCTGGTTTCATATCACTGATCAAGGCCTGTGCCAGTATTATTCTGCTAGGTGTGAACGCAATGCCTCAAGGCAAGACCTCTAGATTTACAGTGTGTTAAGATCTACAGTATACATAATATATCTGCCTGTCCTATCATGTACTGTTCCGCAATTAACAAGCAAACGACTACAAATGAGATACATTTGGAGATGCCCGACGTGTCCTCTGGGCTGGAATATTATGCCCTTGTTTTTCAGCAATAAAACCAACTGTTTCTTTCTTTTATTGATTTTATTGATTTCAATGTATCATCTGTGAACACCCGATAACATTTCTAGCCACAATGAAACTTAATATCAAATAAAACCTTTGCAAAAGCAATGTTTTCCTCCCCAGCTATTACCAGAGCACAATAAATACACAGTATGACCACTCTGACAGAACATACAAAACTAACCCATCGAAAAAGGTTGAGCATAAACATTTTTGCTTCGATAGTATACACAGGTATGTATAAGTTATAAATGAAATTTGAAGGAAAGTAGTACAAGACCATTGGATACTGTGTCCAGTAGCATGCAGTATACCCTGTATCCTTACCCTGACAATTTTGTATGGGTTTTTGCACCAGTCAATCATACTAATTTACATGAGCCAGAGAATTTCAGCGGTGGGAGTCTGATTCAGCCGAGCCAAACAGCATCATGCCTCCTCAGGCAACCTGATCTCATGTGGAGAGATCAGAATCTGACACACAAGCAGCAGATATTCCCTGCACCTCAGACTTAGAAAAATAATGATCCCACCGGAAAATGATTGAGTTCCATAAATGAGAAAATCAATGTAATGCATTTGTCAGGTAATTATGGTTCAGAAATCAGGCAAAGATTCCATGTCGAGTAACTGCCTCAACAACAATGCTGCACTCAATGCACTCTCTGCTTCCCCTCATATTTAGTCTCCACCTCTGTTTCTCTCTGAGAAACCCCCAAGTTGAAGTATAAGTATTATTTATTTGCCACTATAAATCCATTTCTAGACTTGACTGTATTGGTCCCGATGTGGACAAATGCAGTATTTAGGTTGAGTTCACATTTAGTAACCCTGTTCCTCTCAGTTTTATTTTTGCTACTTGCACAGCAACAGTTCTGCAAATGCAGTACAGCAGTAGTCATCTTGTTGGATAAGTAGGCCAGCACACAGCTCTTTAAGGTGTTAGTCACTGGGTCCTGAATGGGGCTGCTCTTAGGGTGGAGTACCTCCATCGTTATCTGGGTGTGTGTCCCAATGTTTTGTTCTTGGAGCAGAGTGGTAACCCAAAGAGACCTGTCCAAACTTACTGCAGGAAACGATTGCTCTGTAAATAAAAGGAAATATGAATACCACATTTAAGGTCCATCAGAACACATAAGTTACACATTGGACACCATCCTTTCTGAGAACTAGATATGTGTTTAACCAAACATAAATAACACGCCAAGACATTATGTGTTGATTTCAAAGAATGCTATCAGTATCACAGTTCTTCCCAAGAATGCCATCATTACCCTTTTGAATGATGCAATAATAGAATCTTGAATATGCCTTATCTGTTCTTTATGCTTCACCAAACCAGTGAACGTGGAACTTACATGTCCACATGCTTACGCACATGCCACACATGGAACAGACACTGGCGATGTGGAGGGCACGACCACACTCCGCACTCATCAGACAATTCCTGGTCTGCACACAGCACCTCTTGCAGCCACTGTCGGAGTGGGAGTCTCTGGGCTTCTCATCTCCCTCTGCATCGCTCCCACTCTGACAACAGCCCATAGTTACGTTTCCCTGTAGAAACAGTCCGTTATTCTCTCCTGTCAATCAATCCTGTTGCAGGGCTCGGTATGAGGGACCAGCATCACTATCACCACACAGATAGAAGTATTACAGAAGCTCTCTGAGAGTGTGTGTGTGGGAATGGCTGATTTATTCCATGTGCATCGATTAGCTCAGTGTGCAACAGGTGTGCAGTCACATCCAGCCCAGAGCCTCATTAGTTTGACTCAGGCCAGGTGTGAGCCATCACCCACCCACCATTAAATCAGCCATCACCCACCTTACACATTTTTTCAACATTGACTGACCATTTCATGATCTCAAGGTTTTTTAATGAGTTTATCCTTTGTTATCTTGTGTCAAGGTACATAAGGCTACAATTGTAATGTTCTTAGACACAGCATTACAAATAAAATCTTATCATATATGACAAGAAAAAAACCCAACAACAATAACCAATAATAATAAACTAGAATAATCTCTAGGTTACGTTGCGTGTCTCACGCAGCCGAATGAGGACACGCTTACAGGTTGGATTTTAACCCTGAAATCATTGCAAGACCCTGAGCACTGTTATGATAAAGGCAGAGGCACCCCTGACAGAATTACCCTGTCCTTGAAACTGAGCACAGCTTTTGTGTCCAAAGTCATAAATACTGCACTGCATTCCCAAAGCTGCCATTATGATAAGGAAACAAAACCAGGCACTACAGATAAACATGTTTATTTACCTTGCGCTGCACTGTGGCAATCTCTGCTTCTTTCTGCACTGATGAAAGTTTCTCCTGTTCTTTTAAAACAAATAATGTATTCTTACATCTTTTTATTCCTGGAGTACAGGAATGTAGTTCTCAAATGTGCCCCTACAGTCCTGTTCTCTTGTCACAATACACTGGCTGAGCAACCGATCCCTGCTCAAGATTCCCAAAAGGGTGTGTGTGTGTGTGTGCGGGTGTGCATGTGCATTCAAGTTCTTTCTGTATTGGGCTGTGAGCTCTTACAACTGTGGTGTCTTTTAAAGATTACTTTAAAAGCCCTAAACACTGTTTTCAGTTACTCTTTGCTGATTGCACCTCTAGTCAGGTTGAAGCTGGGTGGAACTACAAAATGCTGACAATTTTACGATGTCTCAAGAACCTGTGGGCCAAAAAAGAATGATAAGTTAAATGGTCCTGCCCTTGGAGGTGCAACAAATCTAACAGTATTGTGAGGGAGCTGTCAGTCAAACCTAGTTTGTGCAAGCCCTCACAGCCTATAAGAAGAGTAACTGAAAACACCCGTATGAGTTTTCTTGGGAAGAAGAATCCAATTAATATTAGGGTCATATCAGGAAATATAAGTCTATCCCTGTACTCTGAATGCTAAAACACAGGGCACCACCTACACTGCAAAAGTGTAGGTGGTGTCAATTGAACACAACAGTCAGAAAAAAACTTGCTCTTCAACTCATACTATGCTGATGTAGTCTATCAGACTGCATCTAAAAATAACCTTCTTCCACTTAATACAATATACAACCGTTTATGTAGATTTGTTCTTGGCTGTCCATATGACTCATCATTGCACCATGTATGAAAACCTTAACTTGCCATCTCCCACAGTAAGACGACAGCAGCACTGGTTACGGTTCATTTTTAAATGTATTTAAAAGTATCTATTCAGTTTCCAAAAAAATCCTTTAGGTTTAAAGCTCCTTCTGACTGGAACAATCCACCTGTTCATATTCGGTCAATATCATCTCCTCAGTTGTTTAAAATAGCGCTGTCCTCTCACCTTGAGACTACCTGTTAATTTTTCACGAATTTTCAGTATAACAGATCAATGACGCAATGATTCATATATGTACTCTGTGCATTGTTGTTGTGTTATTGTTGTATGTTTTGATTTGTTTTCCCCCCTTGGTTGATGTTGTTTTTGTCCTGTTTATGTATGTTTTGTTTTTGTTCTGTTTCTTAATATATGTATTATTATGTATTCTGTAACTGCGGAGCCCCTTGAAAACGAGATGGTTTATCTCAAGGAGTAATTCCCAATAAAGAATTTCAATATATAACTCAAGAGTGTAAGAATTTCCTGTTAATGGATCAAATGTTACACTTCAGAGTTAACTTGACACTCAGGGATTTGCAATGAAATGGCCGGTTATTGTTGGTGAATTCAATGTGATTTTCTTGGGGTCATTTTCATCATCGTGGGATCAAATAACTTTAAAAAATCTAAGCTAGTCAATTTGCACTCACCGAAATGCACTTGAAATGCACTTGTAAAAAATACAAATGCCGGGATTTGTTTCACAGTAAGCCTGCTAATAAGGGTCAACGAGGGTGAATGAACCTGCAACTTAGTACTCAAGTTAGTTCATCTCAAAAGAAATGCATCAATTTGTCACAAAAAACTATACAATTCATGTAATTTTATCTTCATTCATCTAGTCTTTCAGAAGAAGAAAGACACATTTGAATCCATTCTCAAAGGTGTCACAGGTGTTTGGTGTGGAACAAAAATACTACAGTAGTCATGATTTGATTTACCTGACAGAGCTGTCCAATAACCTTTATCCTGAATTGGACATTATTTCATTCCTTGGGCATGGTCTCTCTACCTGCTGCATCCATCATGGCTTCTACAACAGATTATATAGATTATGACCCAACCAAAGGCTGGTGTATCGGACCTAGCCGTATGTGAGTAAGGACGAATGCCCTGTGATACTTTATCACATAACCTGTCCCATAGCCTTATCTAGTCACAAAGACATGAGAAATAGCATTTGAAGAACGCAACAAGAGAGACAGTGGCACTTTTGCTTGTGCCAATTGGTCTTTATATGTGTGCTGATTGGTTAGCTGCCATATTTTCAATCAGCACACATTCATCATCCTCTCTGTCTTTTTTTTTTTATCACAACCTCATTCTGGTATCAAGAATAAGCGGACACAAATAAATTACTTTCTCCAATGTGGTTCAATGTTGAGAACAGGTGTACCATTGCTGAATTAATGATGGACTCACGTTGCTGTGGTGGCTCTGCTGTCTCTATTGGTTGTGTCGTAAAGACTGAGATGCAGGTCTGGGCCAGACGCAGGCAGAGAGTGCAGAATGTATAGCTGCAGTCATTTGAACACAGAACAGAGCACACGTCCACACACAGCTGGCAGGAGGTATCACAGCAGCGGTCAGAGCATTTGCCCCAATCCTCAGATGTACATGAGCAGCCGCCAGCCAGTCTGTGTTCCCCTTCACTCTCCAGACAGGAACTGCAAGGCTTGCAGGACTGCTGCCCCATGGGTCTGCCTGTTAAAAACCACACACCGACACTGGAGGAGAAGATATCTAAGGAGATCTCACAGTCTGGAAAAAATCCTTGGCTCTTCAAATTGAGAGCCGGGGCTTGAGAGCAGCTGGAGCAGCAGCTTGCACCGTGCAACTCGGTTTCTGTGAGGTGGGGGAAAAAAAACTTCTGATAATTGGCTGGCAGCTTGTCCTAAACATCGGTTGAAGTTGACTTAGTTGAGCGTTATCTCGAGCCTAGTGCAAAGTTCTAGCCACCTACATTATACAGTGTACATGCTGATATGCCTGCTGACGATTTGTCAAACTTTGAGACATTACAGTATGCATGCGTCATACTGTGGCCCAGAGGCCATACCTGAAGCTATCAGTTCATGCATTCCTAAGACACAGAGGATGAATATGTCAGTGAACCACCAAAAGAAAGTGACATCCTTGAATGTCATCAGTCTCAACAAAGAGCATCTTTTTGTATTCTGACTAAAACCATAATTTATAAGCCCCGACTGGCCCCCTTTTCTCTGCTTTAAGCACTACTTTAATCCGAAGGCTCCTTCTCTGGCCTAGATCATCACGGGATCTTCAGAGTGGCACAGTAGTGGTGGCAGGAATGCTTGTGGAATAATGGATTACATTAAAAGGTTACAGTAACTGGATTACAAAAACATGGCTAAATGTATTCAGTTAGTTTCTTTAAATAGAAAGAAAAATCAGTAATTGCGTACCTACGGATACCAGAAGCTTTTTAGGAAAAACAAAACAAAACACAATTGCTTGTTGATTAATCAGAAACAGGTTTGAAGAGGAAAATTGCGGGTTGATTGTGAAATCATGGCAATGCATCTCATTTTGCACCTCTTGAATTATATGATGATAAAGTAATCAAGAAGAAAAAGGCAGCACCCACAAAATGAAAAAAAAAATAAAAAATGACAGATTGCGTACTTTGCATAATAAGGTTTTGGACAAATTAAACCTTCTGCATGTGGACCAGGTACTGTAGCTAACTCTGAAAATAGCTGATCATTACAAAAATCTGTCAGGAAGCAATCACATTAATCAGACCATGCAATCTGTGTCTTGAATGCAGCGTCCTTACTAATAAGAGCACACCAGCCAACAAATACAACATCATCCAATGGTGAATTATTACTTATGGTATCTAAAACAAGCCAGATCATGTGACTCTCGAGATCCACATGGGAACAGCATGGCTTGCAGATCTCAGGCTTCATGTAGCCAGCCCTAGATGTCAGTCATCTATGACGTCAGTCGTCCATGACACACAGTATCTATCCTCTATCGATCCTATATTCAAATTGGCTTAAGGGAGAACCGGCTGGCGGGCCGGCGGACCACGGCCACGTCACTTCTGACTCAAATATAACCTTAAACAAACCCCATACGCCCATATAGGCAGGACCACGGCCACGTCACTCTGACTCAGATATAACCATAAACAAACCCGATATGCCCATATAGGCATATAGAGATCCGGTTGTCCAGAGCCACAGATCTGAGCGCTATGCACTATATGGTCATGTGCATATATGGGACCGACCGACTTCAAACTCGAGGGAGTGCGGTGCCCGCCGCCAAATTGTTCGGATATGCGGTATATATGTATACAAATATACAGGGTATGGGCATATACTAATGACATCACGGATCTCCATATATGGCCATAAAAGGGACACAGATAAACAGACAGAGAAGTCTTTGGTGAGACCACAAGTGAGCAGTGACTAAATTAAATCCAGTATTTGTATTTGAATGTGGCCACAGAAATACAGCTTTTTACCATTTAAATGTACAGGTTTTTGGAAGAGAAGGAATTGGGATAACAGTAATACCCAGCAGTAATACCCAATGCTTTATTTTGATGGTGACAGTGAGAGACTGGAAAGGTGGACAGAGAGCAGGGAATTACACACAGCAAACAGCCTGGCCGCCTGGGAGTCGATCCGGTACAAGAAGGCATTTTGCGTCCAAGTGGCATATGCACCCTAACTATTCAGCTATAAAGTCAGCCCCAGCACTGCAACTTTAAAGTTGACTATGTGTCTCTTCACTCCAGCCACATTCCTTCAACTCCTGTTCAACTCCTGCCATCCTCTACCTGTCCACCAGATGGCAGATACCCCAGGACTTTCCCTCCTTTACCCATCACCTGACTGCCCCTCCCTTCTACCCTGTTCCCACTTCTCTCAGCCGCAAATATCCAGAGGATGTATAGAGAGAGTGGCAACAAATCTGTTCCCTCCAATGCACCAAATAATCTTTTACAGCAATGGCAGATCATGGAGCCTCTCAATAGTTCCCGGAAGTTGGCAAATGCCTCAAATCATGACCGCAGCATGCGATTTCCGTGGAATTTTGCATGCACATTCCCACTAGGCCGAGGGAGAAATGCCGATCTGTGTGAAACTGCCTGAAAGGCCTAGGAAGAAATAGCACCCTTTTCACATTGGCCTATTATAGTGCCACCAGGAGGCCACAATAACCTACCTGACCTGGCGGAGCCGGAGACCTGTGCTCCGAGGAGCACTTTTTCTATTTTCCTTTTGTGTTTCATGTCATTCAGATGCATGGAGAACCGGGATGACTGGAGGGGACGATGGAGGGCTCGATTGTCTGAGGACGACATAGAGAGAGAGATGTCTTGACTTCCTACCCTCTGGTCTTTATGTTCTGTTTTTCTGGCTACCTGGATACCTGTTCCTGCCTGCCTGACCTGGGTGGCTGTGTGTGATCTTGAATTTGGGATTTTGTGAATTGGTTTGTCATTGTCTGCTTCAACATCCTGTAAACCTTTCTACATCCTTTTTGTATATGGAATCTTTTGAACTGCACCTGCTCTGCTCCAGTCGGCTGTCTGTTCTTGTTTCCCTGCTATAGCACTAGTTTTGACACTACTATGAGCTGTGATTTTCTTATGCATTGGCTATAGCGTAGTAGACCGACAGTTCAGATTTGAGTTTCATCCTCAGCAATGCAGAGCCTAATGGAACCACTTTATTTTAGGATGATTATTGACAGTTAGGATAAGCCATCAGGAATTGATGATTTTGCTGAAAGAATACCAAGCATGGCCGCTAGACTGCATCAGAATACTGTGCATGTACAGCAAACAGTATAAATTATACATTATACTGCATACAGGGGGCTGAACATGCATGTTATTATTATCCTAAATTGTATTATACTACTGTAGCCTATATAACATATTAGAGTACACAGGACAAGAATACTGGGGCGGCAGTGGCTCAGGGGTAGAGTGGCCGGTAGAGCGGCCGGATGGAAGCCGTGAGGTTTCCAGTTCGATCCCGGGCTCCCCCAGAGTTAGTGTCGAAGTGTCCTTGAGCAAGACGCTGAACCCCTAATTGCTCCCGATGAGCAGGTTGGTGCCTTGCATGGTTTCCTCTGCCATCGGTGTGTGTGAATGGGTGAATGTAATGCACATGTAAAGCACTTTGGATAAAAGCGCTATATAAATACACCATTTAATAGGAAATAACCATTAATATGTAACAATGATGTTGGACAGGTTATAGAACTGCAGCCCCCCCACCCATCCCAGATTCTTTGCATGAATGTCTGCTGTTTCCTAATGTATGACTTTGTAAATGCAAATACGTAAATGTTAACGGTTTTCATCAAAATGCTTGTACAGTTGCACACATATTTCTCCATTACAAGCCGTTGAGTACGGTATTGTGTTCCATTTCTATAAATATTCACATTACTGGTGCTGCTCTAATTTAATTTGCAGTACGATGAATGACATTTGCAAATTTTTGCTTTGTTAAACTTCCAGTCCTTTTTCAAAGCGGGTTATTTTTTTCGCTGTAATTATCTGGTGAATAAAAGTTCTCAACAGCAAAACAGATTGGCCTTATATCTTTACTGGCTGTGTGGAATTCTCAAGGCACCAATACTCATCACAGATAATGAAGAACAGAGAAAAGAGTGCATCTGCTCAAATAGCAGCTCCCCTGACATTCGTTTTATTGTTTTCCTGCATGCTTCCCTGGTGTCCCTCCCTTAGAAACACACACACACACACACACACACACACACACACACACACACACACACACACACACACACACACACACACACACACACACACACACACACACACAGCACAACACAACACAATTCCTCTTGCTGCTTATAACACAAATGTCAGTGAGCCACGAGTGACAGGTGAACGGTGGTGAAGTCGATTTGACCTTGACGCCTCCAATAGGGAAGTGACAGTAATAAAAGGCTGTGGTGTGCTATTGCTGGCCGTAGGGCATCCATTAATGAGTGACATGACACAGCTGGGAGATACCAGGACAGGCAAGGAGGGAGGGAGGGAGGGAGGGAGGGAGAAGGTGATGGAGGACAGGTGTCAGCCCTCACCTGTGATGAGCTCAGGCAGCACCTCCCCGCACATGTTTGCACCCACCCGTACACCGGCCACAGGATAGGAGTGACACGCGTGCACTGCAGGAGGGACAAGGCATATTCACATGAACACACGCAAGTGCTACTGGCGTATTCACATGAAGGCTATTATGCACATACAAACTCACTCTGTAGCAATCTGACATGACCACTCCACTGCCGAAGTGTGTTTACTGTAGTATAAATCACACGAGGTATCATTACGTTATATACCTGCGATGAGTGGATGCCACTACAGCCAGGGGCGACTAAACGTCTTTCAGCTCTCGCTCACTCTGGCTCTCATATCCAAAGCACGCTCACACGAGCCCCGATAACACCAGGATAATCCTCAGCTTCCTCTGCGAGGCATCCTGTTGGTGAATCATTGGGAATAAGGAAATGCTGCAGGACGCAACAAGGGATTTAATGCATGCTTAATTCAATATCATGCGCAGTCTTGGATTCTCTCAGTCTCTGACTTTTCAGCTGATATCAGGGTAATTATAGATAATTAATTGATTGGGGTGATAAGTGTCAGCCTGCTAATGGAAGCCAGTACTTAACCTATGTAATCCTTATGCGCCCCTCACTTAGTGTCAGGCTAATTAAATTATGTGCTGATACCACACACACACACGCACGCACGCACACGCACGCACACTTGCGAACCCTGTCCGTAACACACTTTACCTAGTGAACAGAATGAAAAGATCCCCAAGAATTAGTATTCTCATGCAGAAATACTTTCTTTATGAAGTACGGTTTGCACTTTTTAGCTTGATTACTGTTTTTATGTGAGTTTTTATGTTGTGTTGTAACTACGTTTATTGCTGCCCTTCTTGGCCAGGTATCTCTTGTAAAAAACATATTTTAATCTCAATGGGACAAACCTGGTAAAATAAACAAATTAAGTGCATGGGAGTCCGCAGTCCGCACACTTCAAGGTACAGTATGTACTGAAGTTAAAAATGATTTTAGTCAAATTGTGGATATCCAAACCTGACCACACCAACATGCAGCCAGATGTCCACCGGCTGGTCCTCTGCTCGCCCTGACTACTACAGAGGATGACTCAGGATGGGGCAATGAATAACAGTTTAAACAGTAAAAACGGCGGGAGATTTACTGAGCCTGTCGGAAAAGATATGGCAGCGCGGGCTGATATATGGCAGCAGGGAGGGCACACTGTGTAACAGTCGACTCCAGCATTTCATTTGGATTGGCAAGGCACTCGTATTTCACCCCAGCCGTCCCCCAAGGGCTGTACTCCAGCACCTCGCATCTCTCCATCACACCTATCAACTGGGCAGGAAGTTGGATCTAATTGGCAGGTAGCGAACCCCACGGAGAGAGGTGAAAGGAAGGGAAGGCAAAAGAGAATGTTTGTAGAACACTCTAACACTCTAAGGCCGGCTATTTTAGACAGAAACATAAAAGGAGACATTGCAAGAAAGGTTACTAGGCCGTTTGCATTTGTAATGTTTTGAATTCAGCATGCTTAAGTCCAATTTAACCTGTCCTTCATCGTGCGACGATGACATGCACAGAAAATAGCCGACATACAAGCTCACAACACGTCGCATCTTCAACACGTCGCAAGCTTATATATCGGCTTTTTTCAGTGCGTGACATCATACGATGGCACATAAATTAAGCATTAGTCTCTGGGATATACTGTATGTGTGTAGCTAAGAGCAGTAAGGCCAACGGCTAATTTATACTTTGTTATACGACGCAAAACGTTTTTTTATTTTCAACTGAAAAATACGATGCTTCATGTTCTTCAGTTGAAAAATCCGTTCTTTTATGCAAGCAATGCAGACGTACGACAAAGGATAATAGGCCTTAGGCTTGTATGTCATTGTAGGATTCTTGCTGGCAGATGATCCGGGGGTGTGCAGTGTCAAGGTGGAATTCGAGCAGTCCAACGGTTATCGAGAACCGAAACATCACCAAAGTCTATGTCTGTCTGTCCGCGGTCTCGACCCATCGGTTTCACAAATTGACCGAGCTTTGGATCATGTTTGTGTCGTGTGCCAATATGGAACTCTGTCTGTCTATCATTTATGCCCTTGTACATCATCCACACGACATCAGCAGTTTTTGATGATATCAGGGATATTACCAAATTTGGTCCGTTGGTCAAGTGGTTTTGGGTACCGGACTAGATACTCTGACAACAAGTACAATGGTTATTGTATAAATGGGTGGGACATGCATTCCCAACTTGCATCATTCCTGCATCGTTCCCGAGTAAGCTGATGCCCGTTTATAAATCAGCCATTGATTGTAATATCTAACGTTATTAGTACTTTGGTCACCAGAGCTGCACTGGATACAGCAAGTTCTCTGACAACAGGTACAACAGGTATTGCATAACTCTAGCATAATTCTAGTAACAGTAATTGTCCCCTTTAGTTGACACAGTTCATCCTCTGCATTCACATTTACAAATCCTAACTATTAGGAGCAGTGGTGACATTTTTTAACAGCATCCGGAGAGCAGCTAGGGTTAAGTGTCTTGCTCAGGGACACTTCGACACGAAGCATTGAGTAGGCATCTGAGGATCGAACGGCGACCTTCCTATTCCCAGACGGCCTCAGCTCCTGAGCCATGGCCTCGTCTTGTATCTTATATGTCTTGCTGCAAAACCAATAGCCCTGCAGGGACACATAAAGTTGAAGTTGAAGCCTATTGAATAGTAGGGAAATCAAGGGAAATTTAACACAAACCCAGCCCGTGAGGTTTGGATGATGGCTCAGGCACTGAGGATTACAGACTGAAATAAAATGAGTTTTAGTGGCTTGAATGCTAAACAAGCTACAATGCCATACCCTGGAACACAGTCTTGTTGTAGTTCAAAGGGTTTTGGACTTTTTTCAAAAGACTCTTTACGACATGACTGTTGGTCATGTTTTGGAATGTTCCGTTTGTTCAGCTCAGCTAACAGCTCTTTCCCCTTTCTGCTAGCTGGGGAGCTTAACGTGCAACTTCTGTCAATGGCATACTGTACCAGATGCAGGGGAAGATTAGAAGAGTGATGGAGACGCAGGGTGACAGGCTTTTCATCATGACTGATGTCATCTGTAGTTCTTTCATTTAGTGGTCAAAGAGATGGACAGATGCCCAGACTTTCTTTCCAGGGACCGTGTCATCATGGATGTCCCTTTGAAGAAGTGTTTTTGGCACTTGACAAGCTGGTAGTGTGCTTCTGCCTTTCTCTTAGCCGCAGTGGGGTAACAGGATCGATTTATGATTGGTTTCCCAGCAAGCAGTCGATCTGCAGGATTGACTTGGTAATGTGTGTTGACATGGAGATCAAATGAGCCTGCTCAAGCAGCTGCTATTAATGAGGCACAAAATAACAACTGTTTGTTAGCTATTGGCTGTGCAAACTCTCATTCCCTCTCATTAGGCACAACACCCACTCATGGGACTCCTCATAATAATAACACGCAAGTCTTACGCCACAAACTAGCCTGCACTCATTTGTTTAGGAGAAAATGAGCAGATCTGATTTCATGCTTAGTCAAACCTTAACCAGTGCTTATATATGTATGCCTTGGTACACCCTTATCACAATTCATCGCACAGAATCCAATTATCAACACATGAGAATGTTTTGCTTATGGATTCATGAATCTATGTGTATTGATGAGTTAGTTGCTGGGGTTTCAGGATTCCACTTTTTGTGCGTTAATCAAGTCAGTGGATTTAGCATCTTTGGCTTTCATTTGCATAAGCTTATACAGGACTATAATACACGACACAATATATGACCAAAAGTCAGTGGACACCCTTTTTAATCTGTGTCTCTAATTAATGCCCTTTGTTTCAAATGAATGGAAATCTTAATGCAACGGCTACAATGACATTCTAGACAATTGTGTGCTTCCAATTTTGTGGCAACACTTTGCGGAAGGCAATTTCCTGTTTCAGAAAAACAATCCCCCTGTGCCCCCATGCTCTCCCATACAGAAATTAGTTCATGGGCCCAGTTGTAATTAATTGTATGTATCCCCCCCCCCCCCCTTTCAGGAAATAGAGGCATATGAACAACAATATAATTTGCAAGCAGTCGCAGAGGGTTGGAAAGTAACTCTTGGATAGGTAGATAGATGGTAGATAAAGGAAAAGTACATCATGGTCATATCTAGGATGCACAACATTAGGCTTGTATGGTCACGACATAATGGCTGGTAGAACAAAATGTAAAAAACTTTCAAAACTTTCCCTTCATTCAATTCTTTCTGACTTTTTGTCTCTTATTCAGAGCATAATTATTGGTGACACGCAATCCATTGAGTTTGTTTTTGTTGCAATTTGTGTGTGAGGTTGACCCACATTTTTGGGTAAAATGCCTGGACTATTTATATCTTCAGAGGGAGAGGGTCCTCCTCCATGGAGCCCGCCATGTTGCATCACAGCATTTCTACAGTAGTGTAATATAGTCTATGCACGTTTATTAATTATGCGTGTAATTCAATGAGTGAGGACTTGACTGGCCTCCACAGAGCCCTGACCTTAAAGACCTCAAAAAATATGTTTTTCACACTCCTAGAGCATATCCATGGGCACAATGGAGATATAATTAACAATAAATGCCAAAAAACTGGGAAACAAAATACGCAGAAGGCAAACAGAATCCGGTGATAAAGCATTGCAGGTCAAGACTCGATTTTACACTGTGAATAAATGCATAAACCTGAATGAATGAGGCATGAATAGTTTGATGCGAATTAGTTGCACTTGTTTTTCTTTCGCCTGGTGTGTAAAGACCTTTAGGCCAAATAGGCCAAAATGTCCACCAGCTTGCACACAAAATATGGGCAGGTTGCCATGAAACTTACTAGCAAGGCTTTCAAAATCTTTGTCTTGTTTATCTACTCTAAATTAAATTTTTAACTATCGTTGCTTCCCCCTCACCTATTTCAAAATGGTTCCCTGGGATAAAGCAATAGAATTACATTACATGAATTTAAACTATTATAACTGCATTCAAAGTAAGTATAATTGAAAGATAGTAATTCAAACCCAGGCAAATGTGACAGTGATGTCATCTCATTTAGCCATTTATTTTTTAGCTTGGATAAACACAGTTGCAATAGACACAGGCAGATTTTGTTATCTCTGCCAGGTCGCCAGGCCGATAGCCAGAGAGGATGTTTTCACCCCTGCCAATGTGTCCATGTGTGTGTGTGCGTGTGCGTGTGTGTGTCCATCCATCTGTGCACAGCTAATCTCGGAAACAGAGTCCAAAGGGAAGCACACACATCCCAACAAAAATGTACAGGTGCTGAACAACAATATGTACACTGGAGAAGGAAGGGAAGTCCGCACAACTGTGTCTTAGCTCCCAGTAGAGAATGTAAGCTTGATGTTTCAACCCAAGCGGCTCTTCATCAGGTCTGACACGATACAGGCAATAGGTGTTTTTGTATACTGATCGCTGTCAAACTTTGCATGCGTCAAACTTTGCATGCACATTCCCAGTAGGCCAAGGAAGAGCCTCCACACCACATTTTTCAAAGCGGCATTATGGTGGTATGGACTGACAAAGCCCTGGGTACCCATTCAGGCCTGGCGGAGATCTGCATACATTTTCTAGTAGGTATGTACTGTCTGAATGGTTTGAAACATTTTAGGTAGTTTTTTTGGTTGTCGCTTTTTTTACACGCACGCACGCACACACACACGCACACACACACACGCACACACACACGCACACACACACGCACACACACACACACACACGCACACTCACAGACCCTCTTCTAGACGGCTGGCTGGGGCCCTAGTGCCACGCCAGAAGAGACCCTAAACACGCTCCTGTTTGAACTGCATGTAAAAAATTAGAAGCACCAGATGCTATAGGATGAGAGACAGAGAGGCTCCTTTGCGGTGGTTCTATGCTGGTATCTCCACTGTCTGGGTGTGGACAGTGTACTCAAGGGTAGCTCTGTTGGCATCCAGGGCATGCTCGAGCTCATTCATCAAAAGCACCAGTGCTCTCGTGAGCGAGAGGATTTATACACTGTGGTGGAGAGGTGGAGAATTAGCCCAGATTTATGGGTAGCAGACTCTGACACGGGCAAAGGCCCTGGCAGCTGCTACTTGACATTTGAACAGAGAATGAGAATTAGACATAAGGAGGAACAGAAAAGTGCAATGACAACAGAGAGATGGAAAATGAAAATGATTTCATTAGTGAGATAACAGGGGCCAGGATGGTAAAAAAAAAGGAAAATAACAGAAAATAAGACAGGGTTCAAATACAATGATAATGAATTTATTTGTGTAGCGCTTTTCCAAACAGGGTTACAAAGTGCTTTACAGAACAAGATAAAAGAGCAGCATTAAACCATACAAGCTAAAACAGCACATAAAATCAATGGGATAACATCATTATAAAGAAAGTTATAGCTGAATTTAAAAATCATGTATCATGAAGCCTGTCAAGATATGAAGAAATATCTCTTCTAATATTGTTGTCTAATCACTCCTACGTCATGTTTCATCATGGTGTTTAGTACACACTACACACACATACTTGGTCAAAAGGATGAATACAGCAGGGGGAAATATCCCTATTGTCAGGACACGTTTTTCAAGGCAAGAATTTTTATCATTTAACTTGATACACCATGCAAAAAATACCTAACTTGCCATTGCTCTTTGTATACAGTAACATGTTTCTTTGAATGTTATAATTTAGCTTCATTCTCAGAAAGTTAACAATTCTTACTTCTATAGGTAGGTAAGGCAGGTAGGTAGGTATACTTTATTCATCCCGAGGGGAAATCAAGGTGTTACAGCAGCTCTCATAAACAGACAATAAAAGGAAACATCAATCAAATTACATCATAATAACACCATCTAAAATAGGCATCTAAGAATAGTCAACCTACAATACTGAAAGACAGATGGCTTGATTTCAACATCCCCCATCCTAGTTAGCCTGATCAAGGCAACCAGAGGAGGAGTTGTACAGTCTTATTGCAGCAGGAAGAAAAGATCTCCTATAGTGCTCCTTCTCGCAATGTAAGGTGTAACAGTCTGTTGCAAAAGGAGCTTCTCTGCCCTCCCACAGTGTCATGTAGGGGTTGAGAGGGAATTGTCCATGATGACCAGGAGTTTGGACTGGCCATCCTGCTTTTGGCCACCTCCTCCACAGTGTCCAGTGTGGTACCGAGGACAGAAACCAGCTTTAATAAGCCTATTCAGCCTCCTGCTGTCACCTTCCTTGATACTACTGCCCCCCCCCCCCCCCCAACACACTGTGATGGCTAACCACTGATTGGTAGAACATGTTCAGCAGAGTCCTACACACGCCAAAGGACCTGAGCCTCCTCAGGAAGTAAAGCCGGCTCTGGCCCTTCTTCGATGTCACTTGCACACAAGATACTGTGTCTTTAGATTAGATTTTGAGATGAGTTGCTTGCTGTGTGCATTCATGCTTGCCAGAGGTTGGTTGAGGTCCCTTAGGTCAAATTTTCAACTTGCATACAATATATCTCAAATTCAAATGGGCAGATTGCCACAAAATGAGCTGTGCACGATGGATGAACCCTATCCATTTGAGTGACCCCATGAATTTGCCTCTAGCCAGGCCTCCTACAGTGAATAATACTCAATACAGTATATGCCCCAGCCCCAAATCTGCCACTAATAATAATTGTATTATATTAGATTATATTTTATTATTATAGTATATTATAGTATAGTATATAATAGTATATTATATTATATTCAGCCCCGCTTATAAGAGTGATGGTGCTCTAGAGGATGGCACACTACTCTAGTATTAACTATTGATGGGTAATACCGGTGCTTTCTTTTTTTTCAGTTAATTGTTATCGTTTTATTTGTGGTCATCAAAACACTTCCAATAAACCTCTGATTTCTGTTACATAGGCCTACAGTATGTCATCAGGTATTGCATCAAGGAAATAGTTTGGGTTCAATGGTAGAAACATTTCCAGAATTGTATCCGTCCTTTACCAGTTGCCAAAATGAAAGTTTTGGACAGTCCCGACTCTGAATATGTGTGAGTGGTCACAATCATTCCATAGTCCCTTCAACAATTCTTTGCTGTCAGACGATTAAGTTTAGAGATCACAACACATTGCAAAGTGACATGTCGTGAGCTTGTAGATCGGCTATTTTCTGCAAAGAGATTTGGTGTAGAGGGGAAAAGATGCGGGCCAAGTATAGAGCCCTGGGGGACCCGTCAACTGTGGAACCAGGTTTTTCTTTTCCAATAAAACTCTTTACATTCACGCTATACCTTTATGACAGTCAGTACATAATATTGCTCCTGTCGTATCTTCAATTATTATTGTGTTTAGCTATACTTCCCATTTACTTTCAAGAGTATTATATCGTTGCTGTTGGGTGGAAACCTTGTGTGTCCAAAACTGTTACTTTTCAGGATAAATTGCAAAATAGCAGATCTACAAGCTCGAAACGCTTTGAGCTTGTATCTTCTATTTTTGTAACTTTTGTGTGACACTGTAGTATGACAAAGTCATCGACAGCGTTATGGCAGATCCAATAACAGGTTAAATCTGAGAATCATATCTTTTCATGGTTGGATGATGCTTAATTACAGTGCATTAATGAAAGAGCACTTCTGCACTTATTGGGGTTCTTTTAATTATATCCCATTCTTTATGACTTGTGATATAATGTCAACTGACTGTATCAAAACCAGATTGAAGTGGAAATGTTACAATACATTGTCAACAAACAATTGGTTGGTCTATAATCGTAACCTTGGCCTTTTTCTACCCGTCCTCTAAAGGCATTATTACTGTAATAACTGCATAGCTAGTGACAAATTGTGCTTTTAAAACCTTTTGAAAATTGTGTGACCCCAATGCCATAAAGAAACCTCAATTGCCAGCATTAAAATGCTAGTAAAAAAGTTACTAAAATTATTGACTGCAATTTATCATCGTCTGGGCTTCTTTCTTTGATTATTATCATCGTCGTCATCATCGTCATATAATCATCATCATTTTAACCACTTTTACAAAAACGAAGTCTAACAATTGTTACTAAATTGATGCGTAAACAATATAAAGAGGGGGCGTGGTTTTCATTCAAAATTATTACATGAAATAAATCAATCTTTGTGGTTAGTTGTGAGATGTACTGTTCCTATCATATATGTATGTATGTTATTACCAGAAAAGTAAGACACCGTACAAAACAATGGGCATTAGGGCTTGGCTGTAGGCTTTGAGGCTGCTGGAGCCCTCAGGCAGGGCCCGATTTAGGCATGGGCGACATGAGCAGGTCGCCCAGGGCAGGGAATGGTGACATTTGCCCGATCAGTTTTCTATCACTCATTTGCATGTTGCGTACTAATTTCATAACACTGTGTGGGACAATTAATCTTGTTGGAGTGTGTGTCGTGATTCTAATTTGTGGGAAGACCTGGGATGGTCTCCCACTCAGAAGTACAAAATGCGGAGGTTAGGTATAGGATGGATTTAGATGTACCTACTGGAAGCCCGAAGTAGGGGGAGCAGAGGAATAATACTGTATCAAATAGTTTGTACATTACTGATGCAATTAGTTATATCAGTCACTACAAAATGCTACCAAATAAACAACAATTAATCCATAATAGTGGTAATAGATTACATACATTATTTTTCATGTTTTGTTTGATTGCATTTTCAACCTTTGTAAACCATTAAGAACTAGAAAAAGTGCTCCTCGGAGCACAAGTCTCCGCCAGGTCAGGTAGGTTATTATGGCCTCCTGGTGGCGCTATAATAGGCCAATGTGAAAAGGGTGCCATTTATTCCTAGGCCTTGCACAGCAATCGGACACTGCATGCATGATTTGAGAAATTTTGTTCTAAAAATGTGTTTAGCTAAATTTGACCTGCTGGTGGCGCTATAACAGGCCAATGTTAAAAGGGTGGCATTTGTTCCTCAACGTAGTGCAAATGTGCATTAAAAGTTTCACCGCAATCGGACGATGCGTTCATGATTTGCGGCATTTTGTTCAAAACGGGCCACTCCTGCAAACATTACATGTCAATGTTAGCCAATCAGGATGGAATATGAAAAATCAAACAGATCCGTCTTGATCACATGTTAAAAGGGTGGCATTTGTTCCTCAACGTAGTGCAAATGTGCATTAAAAGTTTCACCGCAATCGGACGCTGCGTTCATGATTTGCGGCATTTTGTTCAAAACGGGCCACTCCTGCAAACATTACATGTCAATGTTAGCCAATCAGGATGGAAAATCAAACAGATCCGTCTTGATCACATGACTATAAAGATCATGTGTTCCGATTTGCGTGAAATTTGGATCAAATCTGAAGGCTTAATATAAAAAAATGTGTTTTACATAAGTCTGCCTCCTGGTGGCGCTATAAAAGGCAAATGTGAAAAATGCAGGGCAAATGTTTTTCCTTGGCCTCTAGAGAGTGTGCATACAAAGTTTTACACTGATCGGTGCAGTTATAGGTAAAAACACGAATCGGCCTGTTACAGCGCCACCATGAGGCTGATTTGAACATTTTCAAATGGCATTTCTTCCTCGGCCTAATGGGAATGTGTGTGCAAAATTTCACGGAAATTGCATGCTGTGTTCATGATTTGAGGCATTTTGTTCGAAACGGAGTACTCCTGCAAACTTTGAAAGACAATTTTTGCCAATCAGGATGGAATATGAAAAATCTGAAATGAGCCGTTTCTTTTAATGACTATAGAGATACTGTGTACCGATTTGGGGGATTTTTGGCCAAAATCTGTAGGAGTACTGTTCAGAAATGTGTTTTGCACAAATCGGCCTCCTGGTGGCGCTATAAAAGGCAATGTGAAAAATGCAGGGCAAATGTTTTTCCTTGGCCTCTAGAGAGTGTGCATACAAAGTTTTACACTGATCGGTGCAGTTATAGGTAAAAACACGAATCGGCCTGTTACAGCGCCACCATGAGGCTGATTTGAACATTTTCAAATGGCATTTCTTCCTCGGCCTAATGGGAATGTGTGTGCAAAATTTCACAGAAATTGCATGCTGTGTTCATGATTTGAGGCATTTTGTTCGAAACGGAGTACTCCTGCAAACTTTGAAAGACAATTTTTGCCAATCAGGATGGAATATGAAAAATCTGAAATTAGCCGTTTCTTTTAATGACTATAGAGATACTGTGTACCGATTTGGGGGATTTTTGGCCAAAATCTGTAGGAGTACTGTTCAGAAATGTGTTTTGCACAAATCGGCCTCCTGGTGGCGCTATAAAAGGCCCATGTAAAAAATTTGGAGCAGAGGTTCTGCTCTGGCATCCAGGGAGTGTGTGTGCACAGTTTCGCTGCAATCAAGCCAACGGTGCCGGAGATTAGCTGTACACAAAATGACAGAATGACGGACGGACACACGGACACACGGACGGACAGACGGACAGGGGGTAAAACATACTCTCTCGCCATGCCTTTCGGCCTGGCGGAGACAACAATTAAAAAACAATCTTCATATCACTACGTGAACTAAGTTGGTGCTTATATTTGTATATTTAAATTGTTTTAACTGTTGTTTGTGTTGTTACAAATGTCTTGGGGAGGAAAAAAGACAGTGCAGTGCAGAATGATGCTTTTAAGTTGGGAGGGGGTTCGCCCAGGGCGCCATAAAAGCTCGAACTGCCACATGCCCTCAGGCGCTCTTCCCAGGTGTTGGAGGCTGTCTGTACGCCGTCTGATGTTGGCTAATACGTCAACAGCAAACTCTATCAGGTCCCCAGACTTTCCTCTCTGCCTGAGGTGGAAAATATTAATATTTGTGCACCTAGAATATCGTTGCTATCGGGCAAAAACCTTGTATGTCCAAAAGCGTTACTTTTCAGAAAATGGAAAGAACAACCTATTTTCCAAGTTTCAAATGTGTTGAAGAATAGCGAAAGTAACAGATACACAAGCTCACAATGTAATGCGGCACAACACGATGTTAGCGTGTAAATCTGCTGTTTTCGGTACTCTTGTGCGACACTCTTATATGACAAAGTAGGCCATTCATTTACAAAAGAAAACCAAAAAAAGTTGAAATATAGAGATACAAGGTTTCTGCCCGACAGCAATGATATGCACAGTAAATCAGACCCAAAACTGTCAGTAACTAAAAGGAAACCACATCAGGCCCGCTCAACGATTAAATGATTGATGGACTCAGGGGACACGATTACCCTCAGGCCTGTGTCAAATTTATGTAAAACTCCACATTCAGAACCAAGAAAATAGGCTGGGTTATGGGTGCTAATGACAAAAAAGACCTCTGTTATAAGTGTATGTACAATTTACTGAAACTGCCCAGTTTCAAACGTAGTGTCCTGACGTCATGTGTCAGGCTCCAATTATGTGTCTGACATAATCAATTTATGAGAGCTCTCTATGCTAAGCTCAAGTAGCTTCTCTAATCAAAATGATGACTCGCTTTGTTAACCTTGGGTGGCTTTAAAGGTTTAATGACATTCACTTTTACACCACATTCAAAGTCTTTGTCCTGGTCCTTCAAAAGTGTACAAAAAGTTTTAAGTGAAAATTCCATTCCAGTGATCAATGGCAGGTGTTTTTCTCTCACATTTCTAAAGCCTTTTCAACTGCAATGAAAAAAGAAATCTTTGCCTGCGGGTGTCGCTGGTGAGGGATTTTGCCTGTCAATCATCGCCTCAGCTCCGCCCCCCCCAAAGGAAAGGATAGGGGAGGGGAGGGGCGAGGAGGAGAGTGGGCGGGATTATTCGACAGTGACCTCACTGTCGAAGGGCCAAGCTCAGATTACTTTTCAGCCTAATTATTCAGAAAACCCCAGACCACAGAAAATCCACTGAATGTTTTAAGTTCAGGTTTTTTGGGTGTAATTGAGGTCATAAAACCCCAAATAAAACATTGAAAATAAAAAAAGTCAAAATGAATGTCATGATACCTTTAACACCCAGGTGTTAAACGCTGGAGTAGTGCTTCCTCAAAACGAGGAACTACGTCAGGGACATAACCCTAACGGCTCCATCAAATCTGTCCACTTTCGGTAGGTTAGGGGTGGATGTATTTTACAGCTGACTTTATTGTTGCTTTATGAAAATCAATATGTCATTTTATGGCAGTTCTTACAAACTGTGTCACTCCACACTAAATGGGTCATCAAATCTCTGATGGCCAATTAAAATAGGGAAAAGTATATGAGCCATGTTTCATGCCTCATTTACAGGGCACGACTCTAATGTGTACAGTAAGTCTCACTCTAGAGGGTATAATATCTCTGTGGGAAGTCACCAAAGCACTGGCCAGGCATCCTTGTGAATCCTCTTTGTCATCGTTCACTCCTACCAACCAAACTTTATTTTGATATTTCTGATATTTCTGTCTGTCCATCTGTCTCTCTGAGAGATACATGTATTAATTACTGTCTGTCTCTATGGAGACAGACAGTAATTAGTCTTTTTTGTAAACTTCTCCATTTAACTTTGGAGCCCAACTTAATTTAATTATTACATAATGTATGCCCTGAATAGTTTTTGAAAAACTTGACTCACTTGTTATGAAGCAACCATCTCATTCATGCTCTGAGTCAGATTGCAGCCAAGTTGCGCAAAGTTTGAAAAATCTGTTCAAATTTGGAAATCTATTCATCCTTTCTTTTTTACCCAAAAGTGAGTAATTTCTTGAAGGCAGCCATACTGATCATTCCCAATTTTATGAAAATCTGGCCATTTGTTCTGAAGTTATTTTGTTCCGATTTGTTCAGGCTCTGTACTTTACACTTGCTTTTACGTGTTGTTCTCTTTGTATGCTCTTGTTATGTTTCATGGAATCTCATATCCTTTTACAGTATGCATGTTTACTGTTTCTTGCAAATGTGCAACAAATGTGTATCCTTTCATGCTCTTTTATTATGTTTCTTCCACAATTTTTATATTGTTTTTATATATAATGCTGTGTAAAGTGCTTTGTACCTTTGATTTTAAAAAGTGCAAAACAAAGTTTATTATTTTGCAAATTATATAATATGATGGCTCAGTGTCATGTCACAAACACCAAAGGAATAGATCTTCTTGAACCACTTGAACCCTAGCATCCCTATTCATATGTCATAATACAATAGGACAACATTCTGCAGAAATAGGTGAACATTCACCAAAAATAGTAGATCTACGGTACAAGCTCGCAACTTGACACGATGTGAGCTTGTAGATACGCTATTTTCGGTGAAGAGATTAGGTGTAGAGCGAGACAATTAGGGGACCAATAGTCTCGCGTAGCCAGACAACTATTCCACAATCTCCGAATGCTATATAGAGTCAGGAACTACAACTCCCAAAATCCGATTGAGGAAACTGGCACTTCCGTTCACAAAAATATATTTTAAAATATCTTTACATTTTCTTTTTTAATTTCCATTTCTGCTAAGCAGCAAGCTAAATATACTTAAATGATTTTGATTTATAGTCGGATAAATTAGCGCGACTGTAAAAACGAAACGGAAGTGGGGAGGAAGCTTCACATCCGGTTTATATTCTAATCATGATCAGAGCTTCCGAGTCACAGACTGTATGACCGGAAACATTTGAAAATTGTGGGAGGCAACAGTCTGGCCACGCGAGACTAGGGGACCAAGGAAGCAAAGAACCCCTGGGGAAGGAAGCAAAGAACCCCTGGGGAAGGAAGCAAAGAACCCCTGGGGACCCTGATCAACGAAGTATAGGCCTAGGGTTTAAGTGCTTAATTTTCTCTTCTACATCTCTCCTTTCCTGAGATATGACCAGTTATGTCATTTTGTTTCAACATGAATTTCTGCCATCCATTGTCACGTTATTTTGTTCACAGACACACAAGATACACGAATACTGATAGGAGGAACTATTACAATACCCTACCATTGCTGCGGGCAGGGTAATTCGAAAAAAGATGGCCCAGTGCTTCCTAACTGCATTCAAATTTCCTCCAAACCTACTCTTGTGCTATGAGAGGCCCTCAAGGGACAACTCCAGCCTCAATGTATTCATTTGTATTACTACTACATTCAACGCTTCATGAAAACACTCCAAATAAATCACTGTGTCACTGTTCGGCTTCTTGAGCATTTCAATTGGCTTCACTTTAGCTTGCTAAAGAAATACACTCGGGCCATTTAATATACAATACACATAGGGAATACATAGCTGTGACTCAGAAAACAAATCTCGGTGGGACCATGTTAATACTCTGTCTACCTTAGGACAACAACTAGTCATTTGGCTTTCAAGTCTTTGAGTTGCCGTTCACACGTCCAAACTTGGTCAGAAATATAAATGTTTGATCAATATGGTCCATGTCAAGTATTTTTCTCACCCCAAAAATCTCCATAGATAGAAGTTCAGGAGTAGAGACCACCCTCTGCTTGTCACGGCCACTCTCCGTTCTCAATCGCTTCCCTATTATATCTACCACACCTGCCTTCACTCATTAGCCACTCCCCCATTCACAATCACTCACCGCACCCAATCCTTGTTGCAATCACCACAGTATAAATACACCTGCTTCACCTCCTCCTCCGCCCCAACCTCCTCCTTCCTCCTCAATCCTCACAGCAACGATGGCCGTCAGCGCCTGAGTCTACGCCCCCACCCTGAGTCTCGCCCTACCTTGGCTTCTCCCGTTCCACATTCACCTCATTACGTTTCAAAAAATCGTTAAACTTAAGTAGAGGTGTGGTCTCTTACTAGTGAAAGGAGTTTTATAGCACCTCAAACTCGGCTCTGTCTTTGCCCTCATTTAGAATTTACTATGGTCAGATGGGGATCAGTTCACACAGTCCCTGCCAGAGAACATACAGTATTACTATTATAGTAGCATCACCAAAGCATGACAGAGGTTGTAATGAACAGCTGCTCAGAGGCATCAAACCCACACAGAGAAGCTAATGTGATCAAAATCAATATGGATTCTTCTCTGTTTACTTGATTCTGTTTTAGACTTAACAGGTGCACAGGATCAGTGTGGACTGATGATTTATACTGAAGGGACGAATTAGCTTAATTTATGTTCCAAAAAGAACTGATACTGTATACAAGCTAACAACACATCACGTACACTCGTACACTCTTATGATGGAGTATGAATTATAGGCTTTAGACGTGCTAAAGGAACCTCTGGTCTCTCAATTTACTCCACCTAATCTCTACTGTGTGTGACAAGACATCCCATGACAGGATGTATAGGCTCAGGGATTTGTTTGACAGGCAAAAACAACACAATGGAGAACTAGTCGGGTAAATAGGTTTGTTATTCACTTGAGCTCCTTTCATTAAGATGACCTTTATCTACTCGACACACTCGCTTTTTCTTCCCCATTTCATGTGTAATATGTTATTATATTACACATGATTATCACATATACACATTACACATATATTATCATTCACGTTTTGATTGCAGCGATCCAGTATGTCTGGTGGGTCACTCTTTTACACGAGAAAGGACAGCATTATCCGTGAGCACGAGCAGTATTGTATTGATTTGTTACATTTCAATTCCTTCCCCCCCCCCCATCGCCCAGGGCTGACAATTACATTCACCCTGGCAATCAGCTGCTTAGAGGGAACCTCTGTGGCATGGCTTCTTAAAGAAAAGAAAGGGCAGTGGTAATAATAATACACGACTTGGGCCACAATTTTCTTCTCCAGCAAGCATTGCACACTGTAAACAAGGGAGAGGAACTTGAAAGACTACATCGGCCAATCAGTCTGGTGCAGGTCACAGGGAGCTACATGGGAGGGTGAAATGGGGTGGCGCAGAATGGCTCGGAGCATAAATATAACACAGCTATCACCAGAACAAAATGTCAAATAGTCGAGCAGCACATTGCCTGCATGGTAAATCAGTGTGGTGAGAGGAGTGTCTGGAATGGGTGCTGTGTTCATATCAAAACACACAAACATAGTGTAACTGGTTGATTTCTGCACTGGCCAAGAAAATGACTTGCGTGTGTATGGGTACCAATTGATGTGTTTGTCTGAGCAAGGGCTGAGCGGTGGACAGAAAATGCCTTGGGCAAGGCACAGAATCAATCCCGGTAATGTCGCATCTTTCCGGAAGTGCAATTTCTCTGCCAGCTTGAGGGAAATGCATACCTCACACACCTCCAATTTCAAGCATTCAATATACAGTACAGCAGTTTTTTCCAACATATTGCTACAGTGGAAGATCAATGCATAATGACTGGAGAATGTATTTATTTATCAAAGTGAGACCGGAAGAGGCCAATTGTGATGTGGCTGTATCCACTTTCAGCCTGGCTTGAATATTTTGGGCATGTCATTATAAAAAAATATAAATTTTTTATTTTTTACGTAAAAACTTTCAAAAATAGCAAAAAGGACACAAGTAAATCTGAATTGTGACATTGTGAGCTTGTAGATGAGATTTTTTCATTTCATTGTACAACTTAAGAATATAGGGTTCAAGTATAGGGTTAAAATACATATCTGCAGTTGCTACAGCATGATGAAATAATCATTGTTGGTACTGACCAACCATTTACAATAAATACAAAAATCACAATTTAAAAACACAATAACAAACATATAAAATATGTCTATTGTCAGTTGTGGGAAACGTAGGGCTAACAGAGAGATATATGAAACTACCCACTAATTTCTTCATTCAGGAGTGTTTTATTTTTTTCTCTCGCAGCAGCAGTTTGGTTGTATTTTTCATGTTTCAATTTGCAGTTGGGTTTTACAACTGTCTCAAGGACTGGGCTGTGTGAGATGATCTGTTGGTGGTGAGAAATCACATTTTCTCCAAGAGACACTATAGATCTGGTCTTCAAGACTGATGATGCAACATCAATGGCGCGTGTGTGTCTCTGCGTGCGTGTATGCACGTGCGCACATGTGTGTGTGTGCAGTTCTGTGCACGCATGGACACGAGCATGCACACAGACATTTGCACATTTCGTGCTTTTGCCTCTGTGTGTGCAGCCATATTTATTTGAAAACAAAATAAAAAATATGAGCAGCCAGCCACAATGGAAAATAAACAATAGCAACATCTGTGTCAAATAACGGCAGCCTCCACAGAGGACTGCAGAGAGCAGGGGACCATACTGGAGTGAATGGCAATGCAGTTTGCATGATTAAAAAAGGGAGGACAGGGTAATTTCACTGTTTATACCCACAGATGTCTAATGGATTGGGATTGGTATTTCATGGGCACTTTGTTTCCGTTTGCTCCACCATGCCTGCATACTTCACTGGGTGAAGACAGCTCCAATCTCAACCCAGGCCCATTTCAAATCAAGCTGGCTGATGGAGAAAGAACAGCCTCGAAAAGGCCATGATGCTTATCCCATTTCCCAGCCCGTAGTGTATATTTTATTTAGATGTGAGGTTGGACATGGAGTCACGAGATGAACATAGTTCCTCTAATTGGGCCATTCTGTAATTTAATGTGTGGCCTGAAAGCCCTCGTCACCCAGTATGACAGCATGTTGGACCACTAATAACTGCATGTTGAGGGTGTATACCTGTAGTCTGGCACGTTTAGCCCACTGACTGCGACTCACGAGACATTACTGTCGATCATTTTCCAAAACACATAATAGTTCGTTTTTTCTAGGAAGTCATTGAGTTCCGTTCATTCCCACACAATGATGTTTAGCCAATATTGACTCAATTATCCAAGTAAGTTCTGTAACATTTTAATGGCTTATGAAAACATGACAAAAAGTAAAGCCATTAAAATTGTCTGTTTATCAAGTAGGCCTACTCATGCATGCTTGCATGGTCTTTTTTTTTAAATTGGTGCCATTATTTTTGCATACTTTACCACTTAAAAACCCCATACCTATACTTTGTTGACGAGAGTCTATACTTGGTCCTGTCCTTTTTCCCCTCTACACCAAATCTCTTCACCAAAAATAGCTAAACGCATTGCGTTGTGAGCTTGGAGATCGTTCATTTTCTGAAAATATTTTCTTATTATTATATGCCCAGACTAGGGTTCATGTAGTTAAAGGTTACAATAACTCAAAGGGTTTTGAAAAAAAAAAAGCGTCCCATTATGTTATTGAAAAGTAGGCTAGATTTCCATGTCTACGAGTAGGTCCTGTATAAAACACTAAGCCCCTGGTTGGGAAGAGGCAAGTCATCTGTCGTTTATATTCTCCTTGCAATTCAAATAAATATTTACATGGTCCATGATTTGGGGAATCTGTTTGAGTTAATTTGGGGTTGCTAAATTTGACACCACAAAATCTGGAATGGAGCACAGGGAGGGACACAAGTGAATTTTCACTTGACAGCTCGGAATCGCTATTGACAGTAAATGTATGTCTGTCAAGCTACACAATGCCTTGCTGCTTGACATCAGCCCAGAGAGCCCCTCCAGCGTGGCTTCTAGCAGCAGGGAGCCGGTGCCTCTCCTCCAGAACACCTGCCCCCATGCCTGAGCACTGTTCCCAGCAGCTTGCTAATGTCAACCCATGCCTGATACGCACAGCAGGAGAGCAACAAGACAGCAGCAATTTACTGCTGCATGTGAATGAGACTGGAGAGCAATCTGCCGGGTCTGAGAGCCTCATAATCAGCACATCGTTTGCAGAAGGGGCCGGTGGATGGGGTGGAAAACGCGACAGGGTGAGGACAAGGGAAAGGGAATAGGGGGGGAGGGGGCACAAGATGATTCCTCAGGCTGCAGATAAGGTTTTATAAGACGGGGTGGGTGCCTGGGTGGTATTGTGAGGGCTGCAGATGAGCAGATTCACTTTGGGATTGTGTGCGATGCAGACATGAAGCCACCACCCAGAGGCAGAGTAGAACCCCTACTTCCACTTATTTAAGTGGTTTAACTGATTTTGATGGTATATTAACACATTTTGTTAATATACCATTACGTTAGACCAATGGTTCTCAAGTGGGTATATTAACAAAATGTGTTAATATACCATAAAAATCAGTTAAACCACTTTTTTTAAATTCTGCAGCTATTCGAAAGTAGACGATCAACAAACCGTTGTGCTATTTTCAAAAAACATACCTTCTCTTATGGGGGTTCCTGGCACAAAGACTTTTCAGATGTGGGTCAGCGGCCTAATACATATTAATTTGGAGGACCTTGACATGAAAATGTTTGAGAACCACTGTGTTAAACAACTCTTGGCTCCAGTAGCCAACAGCAGCTCAAATGTTCTCAAAGGGTCAGTGCTGGCCAGTGGTGGAATTCCAATCACACAATGCCACAATGTAGAAATATTCCATTACAATTACAATTCCTGCATTCAAAATGTTAATTTGGATGAGAGAATGTGAAATGTAAATTTCACGATCATATTTTTGGATTGCAATTACTAATGCATTACTTTGTTCATAATTTTTATGTTGCACCTGGTAAAGGTGAGGCTGATTTAATTACTTCATGTGCTGCTGGGTAACTCAACCTATAATAATACATCAACATGTATCAGTTAATTTATGTTTTTGTATTAATAACGTAAATCTGTAAACTAGTAACTAAAGCTGTCAAATAATTGTAGTGGAGTAAAAAAGTAACATATTTGCCACTTACCTGGAGTGGGTATGAAGTATACAGTATAAAAATGTTAAGTACTTGAGTATGTAAAAGTACCTCAAATTGTACTTGAGTAAATGTACTTTGTTACTTTCCACCACTGGTGCAGGTCTTCAAAATTCGCAGTGCACAATAATATGCATTAAATATTAAATACACATGAGACATTAATGGAAAAACGTCTTAGTATGGTGTAGGGCCTCCAAAAGCCAACAGAACAGCTGCAGTGCGCCTTGTACAAGTTTCTGGACTCTCTACTAAAGTGATGGAACATTCAAACATTAATATTGTCTCTCATTTGGTGTTTTGGTGATGGTGGTGGTGAATGCGGTCTAAACACATCAGTAAAAAATCTCCCTTACTGTAATAGTTCAATTGAGTTGAGATCTGGTGACTGTTAAAGTCATAACATATGGTTCATATAATTTTCATACTCATCAAACAATTCAGTGACTGAGTGACACCCTGTGGGTGGGGGCATTGTCATCCTGGAAGATGACACATTGGAAATGCACAGCAAAACAGAGCCACCTAACCTCCTCACTGTAAGGGTCAAACATTCCCGGGTGAAGGATAACTAACCATAACTTATCTCCACATCTCCATAGACTAGTGTCTATGTTTTTGTACCACTGAACTCTCAAATGTGCATTTGTCTTTGTAATGGGGGGTTTATGCACTGCACCCTACATCCCTCTCTGTAGTTGCTGTTGCTGACACACACAGTCTGATCACGTCCCACATTGATATTCTCAGTCACCTGAGGAAGAATCGCTCTTCTGTTTTTCCTTACATATTGCACTAATGCATGAGCATTACAGTCATCGAAAGTGCACTTTTGACCACAACTTATGACCCTTTTTGCTGATGTAGCCCTCCTCTAACGCAATATTGGACTGCCAAAACGGATCCACCTTCTTTGAGTCTCCTATAAACAAAAAAATCTCCATGAATTCAAGGCTTCATGGGGTGCATAATTGATAGAAAATAAGTAATTTTTTGGGTGAACTACTCCTTTAATGCCAGATAGCACATTAATTGCACTACTTGCACTAACCTGCACATTACACACTTGCACATTTATAGGCTACTTGGTTTGTCTTTCCATTTCCCTTTATATGACTTCTATTCCCTGTACTTGCTCTGTGTTTTAATTATCTTGTCGTTGATCTTGTCCTTTTGTCTTCTGCTTTTATGTTTTTACATTAGCCCTGGCTGCAAGACTACAATAAAGATATCCTTGAACCTTGACACAGTGTTGCCATGTATGCTTATTATAAGCGACTTTGGGCTTGTTTTTCTGTTATGTCACTAGTAAATATTGGTAGTCGCGGGTTGCAGTTTTTTGGGCTTGTTTCTAAAGTGTAGTTGCTTATTTGGGCTTTTTTTTCGTACACCTGGTTGCTTATTTCACTCGCAAAATCTGGCAACACTGCCCTGATGTATTCTTTTATACATTGAAATGCAGATGTCACATTAGTCACTGCAACACCAGTGAAGCAGTCTTTGTAACATTATTCTCAGACAGTCACTCTCAAGTCGTACTCTAGTGTCAAATTGGAGCAAAAATGACAAGTTTGAGTTGCGGCAAAATCGGACCATTGTGTCACTGACACGACGGGAATCCCCTGTCACATCATTGTTCTACGCTCTGGGCAGTTCAGCCCATTAGCGGAAGTGCCATTCTCACTCCCAACTCGTAATAGGTTGACGACGTGTCCGCTAAAAACATTTAAAACAAGGCAGGCGCACCGTCAAAAGCGGACTTGAGCCCTGTGAAGCACTCCTGAGCTGTTAGGCAAGCGAGTGGCCGTGTCGAGCGGTGCGAAGTCTGCTTCTGCTGACTCAGAGCTGTTCGAGCTGCATACCGATAGGCAGAGAATCATATCATCTGTCCTCGTCAAAGTGCAACGCAACAGGACCGTCCCATCACGTCAACTTCTGTCTGATGCAGGGGAGCCCTGTAACGTCAAACGGGTGCCACATGGTTAAATCGTGTCCCAACCATAGACTGTAAAAAGAATGGACTACGCCACACCCCTGGTTTCTACAGACCGAAAATGAAGCCGATTGTTCAGGAATTTCAAATCCACCATCTTTCAATATCGCGTCATATCGAGTCATATCCTGCGCAATGCAACCAGACCATTATTGGTTGGGTAGCTTGTCAATCAAGAGCGGGGGCGGGGAATGAATGCTATTGGTTGTGTAGCTTGTCAATCAAATCATCCCGCCCCTCCTAGAGCATAACCTACTTTATCGTCAATTTTAAAATAAAACGCATATCATGATGATTGAAAGGAGACTTTAAACTAGTGACTGGAAGCATATAGTATTTATGACAAAGTTTATTAAGGTTAGAAAATCAAGTCTAAAGCTTGTCAAAAATCCATCCGCTTGCATTAAGATAAATTCTTTATGACACCAGCAGGGGTAAAACAGCGAAACTACAGGCCACTCATATGAACTGTCACTTGAACTCTCTTCCTATATCGACTCAAATTCAAAGCAGGAAGCTGGCCCCTTGGTCCCAACTCATCACCTGTTTGACGAAACGGGTGTGAGAATGTGTTCATGCCCCAATACGAACCCTCTTTCATATTCACTTAGATCTTTCTTACCATCTTGATCCAAAATCAAGGTCAACTGGACCTGCTGGACCTTTTCAAACATACAGTGCATGATCAGATGTTTGATTAAATATGTCATTCAGTAGGCCTACACCTATATGGAAGCAGCTGCATTCTTTATGTTTCTCTTCTCATTTATTCATGTTTTTCCTATAATAATAATAATATAATTTGTCACCCGTCTCTGTATGTTTTTGAGGTGGAACAGTGCACACTTGTGCATGTTTTATGCTGTTTGAAGTTTGCCCGGCCCTACATGTATTTACCATTGACTTCAAAAGGAGTAAGGACAACAAAGCCATCTCTACTGTTCAGATGCATCATCATTTCTGTTTACTTGTATAAGCTTTTGATCCTTGCCTTTTTAATTGGGTTCTGGGTGTAGAGAGAATTAGTTATGTCATGGCAATGTGCATTCTTGACAGTCATAGTCTGATATTCCCTATCCCTTAATATCCTAACCTATCATTATGTATTCCATCATTTAATTTCTGAATTGTTATATTCAACCGTTGGCATCTTTCTAGAGCAGGGCCATGGATAACACACAGCTAGTAGCAAATACTTTTACAGAGAATGCTATAGCCCATGTTCCAGTATAGGCCCACGTCATCTCTGACTAGTGACTAGACTACAATATCCAGTTATTTCAACATAATTTATTTTCAATTAGCCTCCATGACAGGTGCACAGTGCACACACAGTCATGTTTAGTTACCCTTGGCACGAAACACATTGCTGTTATTTTATAATTATTTTTTAGGCCTACCTATGAGCTCTTAAACTTAAATAACATAGCCGCGGGAAATCGGAAGGGCACCAATAGCTAAACTTTGCTACAACAATCGTGACATCATTGAGACCTTCAGGCACTGGCAATTTTACATTTGTCCCCCCTGATTTGGGATTTTGTTTTTTTCCTAATGATTAATTGATTCATCTACGTAGTTATTTAATTATCACATTCATGTAAATGTTGTGTTATTTCACACATAGGCTATGCCTGTTTTCACTTCTGCAATTATGATCAACCCAGTTAGTTCCTTTAAATAACCCTCTGCGGTACAAATAGTCAGGGGATATTAAAAAAATCTTGGAATAAATTCCTTACCAAAAAAAATCTTCACCAATGTGTTTGTAAAGGTGTCTAGTAACACATCTCACAAAGACTGAAATGCAGTTTCCCTAGGAGAATTTTTGACAGCTCCTGAAAGTTGGGGTACCCACCATAACCTTGGTTTTAAAAAAATCTAATTTTAATTCTGTTTTAAGTAGCATGTGAGGGGTCAAACTAGGGTGTTTTTATGATTCTGAATCCATTGCAAGCGTTTGTTTTGCACCAAAACCACTCCTTGGGCTAAAA
>NC_137615.1:15722844-15770344 GCF_963280865.1 Gymnoscopelus braueri
TGTTCAGACGTGCTAAAACCAATACGATTCCAATCTGGATAGGCCAAAATGTTTTTATTTGGGCTGCCAGTCTGAACATAGCCAAAGCCTCTTCTGCTAAAATATGTGTTTCACATTTGTATGTTTACTTGTAAGTGTGTGTGTGTGTGTGTGTGTGTGTGTGTGTGTGTGTGTGTGTGTGTGTGTGTGTGTGTGCGTGCGTGCGTGCGTGCGTGCGTGCGTGCGTGCGTGCGTGCGTGCGTGCGTGCGTGCGTGCGTGCGTGCGTGCGTGCGTGCGTGCGTGCGTGCGTGCGTGCGTGCGTGTTCAAGAGAGAGAGAGAATGTGCTTGCAGGTGCTTGTGTCTCTGTCTATTGAGCTTTAATCCAGCTAGCAACGGTATTGACATTCTGCCAACCAGTGGTCACTATAATTTCTTGGACGTGCATTATTATGTAGCTTGACAGCTGTCAGCCATATTCTAATCTTGAAATCTTATGATAATCCACCATCCTTACAAAAAAGGCATCTGGTTTAAGACGCTCTGAGAAATCCTTGTGTGTTTAGAACCCCCGGGTTTGACGCAGGAAGATAATAATTCATCCTCCTAGCTGCATCAAATGACACATATATATACACTACACAGCAGCACACACGTACAGTGAATAGTAGTGAATCAAAATGCACAACATGACACAGGAATAGCAAACAACATAGAATGCTTCCTTGAGAAAGCGATCCACAATCTAACAAAGGCTCATGACACACACTGTCCGCTGTGTAGATGCATGCATTGTATTGTCTAAAAGAGAAGCAAGGTCGTTCTGGTTTGTGTGTTGAACCACGGATGCAGACCCGAATGGTCACATTGAAGCCTCATGTGTGATTTATACTTGGTTGTATGCCGTGTCGCTCACCAAAAATAGCAGATCTACAAGCTTACAACTTAAGCTTGTAGATCGGCTATCTTCAGTGCATGACACCAGAGCGCAGTTAAGTATAAATCACCCTTTACTGCCTTCAGGCATCAGACTGTAGCCATGATCTTAAATGCTGAGTGGTGTGTGAGGGGAAATCCTTGCTCCCCACCAACGCGCTGAACAGCTTGATCTGATCATAAGCTCCATTTGGACCACATTGATGCCGGAGTGGGATTGCTAACCTCCATACCGTAATTACACACCGTGAATATTTATGGCATATTTATCTCCCGGTTTGGTGACACATATTTAATTAAACATGTTTACTGCTCTGGAAAGCCAGCAGATGTCTGCAGAAATGTGGACCAGCCTAAATGCATGTTTTCTTCGCAGTGCCATTTGTGCCCAGGAAGGAAGACTAGGCTAGTCACTTGTCACGGCCTCAGGTGTAACTGGGTGGCAGCCTGACTTCCAATCAGACTTAAGCCTGTTCAGGGCCTGCTTCCATGTCTGGCCGGTTGGCTGCTTTTCTCCGCTGCCAATGCTGTTGCCGTCTACACATGTTTATTCATGTTGCCACAGGACACTTCATTTTGTTCACAAAATGGAACGGATCGGAAGCTGAATTAGGAAGGAAAAACAAATCTGCCCTCACGACTGCAACCTACGATATAAACGAATGAGAAACCTTGACATGCTTTGCAGGTTTGGTGATGTCAATGCTGCTCTGGTTCAGAGAAGGAAGAAACAGAGGTGCTTCGAACCCATTTAAGGGTGACGAATGATTCCGGTCCACTGTAATGTTGAAGAACAATAGGGCTGCTGCGCTGTCAACGATTTAGCTTCAGGAGGCCTTTAACTGGCTCAGCAGAGCAGCAAAACTGTGTTTATAGTTCATAATGGAAATGTAATCAGATTAACTTAGACCGGAGGGTTTTGGCACACACCCCTTGCCCAGTAATTGCCATTTGCCCACGGGGGTATGATAATGGGTGTTTGCATGGGGCAAAGAGTCCTATCTCCCACCATGTGTCTGTCGCGCTGCCACATTGGGCTAGCTCATTGGAATTAGGATTTACTGCTAGGGCTTTGGCTGTGATGCGCTATAGTGTTGAGCAATTATAAACGCTTGGGAATGAGTGTCTATACTGGCCAAAGCACGCCAGTGTCCTGTTTATTAACAGAAGTTGTTGAAGCTAAGGGATAATAGTTCCTATGGATTGTTAAAAAATGCTTTTGTGTCCTGAAGCAATTTTTTGCTCTCCACCGGCAACTTTGTCATCAGGCATCAAGAACCCCCTACCCCCACCCCCCAACCCCGCTTTCCGTAATGAAACACCTGTCTTTTAAGGAGAACGAGGCATTTCAGGGAAGGTTATAGGCGGTGGGATTGACTACACAAATTAAACTTGTCACTAATGAAAGTCTTGACTGAGCAGTTGAGCCCTTATTCCAGAGCCTGTTTTAATCAGCCATGCATTAGGGCTGCAGGAGGTTTTATTTCAGCGTCTACTTGTTTACTGATCAGACAGAAGGGAAGATGAGCTGCAGGGTGGGGAATAGAAAAGACTTAAATTCTTTACATATTAACTCTCCCGGCAAACAGACTAATCAATCTGCCATAGGACCTTGGAGGCATATCTTATACTATTAAGAACAAAGACTAAAATGGCCTCTGAGAGCAGGCTTGGACAGTGATTTAAAAGAAGGAAATGACCTTGGATCTGGAGGACTCAGGGAGGGAGGGGTGTCTAATTTGTCTAATATGATTTTGACGAGGGAGCAAAGACGAAGGTGGTGCGTTGAGGCGTTTCGCTGCGTTTCATCAAAACGCAGCGTTCCGAGGGAGCCATTTGAGAACAGCTCTCAAAATGGTCCCATTACCTCGGTGGCTCGGTCCAGAGGGAGGCAAAAGAAGAATGGTGCCTAGGCAGTATTCCTGGACTATACATCTGTCTTTAAGCCCCCAAGCTGTTCTCGTGTAAACATTTAAACAACACAAAGGCAACTGAAGGAAAACCATGGTGGGGAAACAAAGCACAGTGTGAGCTCTGGATGGATCTCCACTCAGATTCAGCCTGCCTCTCCTGGGAACCGCAGAGTGTATTCTCGTGTTGTGAATAAAATGGCAAAAAAAAGAGGCAAAGAACCAGAGATGTGGAAACTTGTGTGTGTCTGTGTGTTCCAGTATGGGTGTGTGTGTGTGTGTGTGTGTGTGTGTGTGTGTGTGTGTGTGTGTGTGTGTGTGTGTGTGTGTGTGTGTGTGTGTGTGTGTGTGTGTGTGTGTGTGTGTGTGTGTGTGTGTGTGTGTGTGTGTGTGTGTGTGTGTGTGTGTGTGTGTGTGTGTGTCTCATGTATTTTGGTTTTATATCAGTTTAATATTTGAACCTATTTTTTGAATGAATGTCCAAAGATTGTCCAAATTCATATTTGGCCATTCTACCCTGCGCTCCAAGCCTGTCACAGCCCTGTGGGTATATTGATGTGCCATAGGCGGAACCGGCTTCCCAGCAGTTAAGTGATGAGGTGGATGGACTTGACAGTGTCGCTGTATTGCCCTCCACAGGGTGGAAATAACATCAACAGGAATCTAAGGCAAAGAAATCCCCACAGAATACAGAATGGACGAAGAAGATGAAGAGCAGGGATCTCTCTGCCTGTCCTTTGGCATGCTAGTGATTGGCTTCCGTACATTTTTAAACCGTGTACATTTTTAAGTAGCAAAGTGTGCTCTGGTGCTTTGCTTTTCACTTTGACCTTTTCCTGCAGCCAGCCTCAGAAAGCCCAGGGGGTTGCAACGGAGTGGAGGCTATGTTGTTGCAGCTCTATGCAGGGTGGCGGTGTTAGGGTGTGGGGTAACTTATCACAATCCATGGCATGCTCACCATCACTGGGCAGGGTCTGTCAGTGCTGCAGGGCTCAGCTTGCTGCTTCGATGCTCAGCTTGTGCTTTGGCAGCAGGCCTGCCAGCCCCGCCTGGTGGACTGCCTCTGGCTGCATCTCAATGCCTGATGCTCAGTATTGATTATGACCGATGCTGAGCCTCGCTCCTCGTTGCGCGTCTCCCCCAACCCCACGCGCACCGGATTCTGACATCTGTTTGATGTCACTTTTATTTCCCTGTTTCTTTTTTTCAATGCTCTCCCGACACCCCTGCCTTCTGCTTCATTCTCTAGATAGCCGGCGCTCAACCCGGGACCCCTCCCTTCCCCGCGTGCCCCTCCCTTCCCTGCGCACATTTTGACAACGTGCCGCCTAAACGAAACCGCCTGCAGCTCGGAAAGAATGATACCAGGGAACTTCGGCATGTGCAGCTGCATTTTGGAGATGTCAATTCATGTGTGAATGCGAAGGCATCGCCTGATACACACTGCAGAATGCCCCAGCCACAATCTCGTCCAGGAGTGCGTTTCTGTGACTTTGGTGATAAGGAATTTCTACTTTGTATAAAGTGGCATGTCAGAACAGAGCTAGTTGTCATTGTTGCATGGCAGCAGCACTTCACTACTCACCATAGCTTTGATCACTGTCCTTGCCAGTCACATCAGCACAGTGCCAGTTGGGAGGTGTCAGACAGAGACACGATGAGAGCTGACAGGGGCACGTCGGGCCTGTGCTCCTGCCATTCTTGTCACATCTGGATTCTCTTTCCTCGGAGTCCCCAGCTCAGTCACGGAAGTGCTCTAGGCAGACATCTGGAAGCATATGCTGGGGTTCAACCCCCTTGCTCTGCACAGGTGAAAGCGAATGCTACTTTCACTACAATTATAATCTCATATAATAAACGTCTGTGGGCTGACCTTGAATGGCATACTAGGGCCTGGTAATGGGATTTTCATAGAGTTTCTGAAGTACTTTAGAATTGTACCCTGTGAATGGCGAGGGTGTATGGAATGCAATTTTGTGCAGTGAGGACATGTTTCAGCCTGAATCTCTCAACTAATAATTTACTTAACTTAAGTTGCTGTGTGCTGCTGTTAACCACCCAAGCACCTGTACATGGCCCTCCTTTTTTCCCAACGCACCAAATCTCTTCGCCAATAATAGCTGATGTACAAGCTCACAACGTTGCAATGTGTTGCGAGCTTGTACATCGGTTGTTTTAGCAGAATATTCGCCTGTGACTTGCCCAGGATAGGAACACTAGGGTTCACGTGGTTAAACTCTTTGTCCAATATTTTTATTCATAATCTAAAAATGAAAATGACTGAAAATGGACACAATGGACCATTCTGTCCAAATCCGACATTCCTCCTTGCATAAGGCACATTATGCAACTGTATTTCACATGCAAAAAAATCAATATAGCCCACAGTAGCCAGCAGCTGCTATTTGAGATAATCAAAAAGAGAAAGCCTATATTCTCCTCGCACCTCCTCGCTAGTTGGATTATTAGATACAGGGCCATGAAGAACCAGCATTTTGACAGTGAAGCATGAATCCGCCAATATGCAAATTCGGTCCGCCATGTGTTTTGCCTGGAATGATTTAAGATCCATGTGAGAGACCTCCTCGGAGGTTAAACAGAAGGTCTGCGGTGCCTTGTACCCCTCAAAGCAACCAGTGTTGACACGGATAAAAGAGATCCCGCGCAGATAGATTTGGGCTATTTATTTTCATTTCAAAGGCCGCTTGAACGTAGAATCTAATAAAAGTGTTTTTATTGGTTTAATGCTGTTTAGCCGAACAACAAACATGCATGCGGACGCGGTGAATGCGTGTGTGTGCTTATACACGAATGCAATTTATCTCCGTGGCACTCTCCTTTCCTTCTTTATCATGCGCACGTGCACACACACACACACACACACACACACACACGCACACGCACACGCACACGCACAGGCACACACGCGCGCGCACACGCACACGCACACACAGATTGCTTCGTTATCTCTAAATGGAGTTTTCTCAAAAGACCGAACCAGTATTTTGAATGCTGCTCTCGGCACGGCTACCAAAAGTGGGGCATAGCGACAGCGCTGTCCCATGTGAATAGACCAAATCAGAATCAGCCTTTCTTTTCAGTATAAGGAGTCATGTTCTCATGTTCCCCCAATGCACAGCACTTTGCACCTTAACCCGTCTGCAGTCTTGCGCTCTGTGGTGCCAACCACAGAGAAACACACAGCGAAGCGACTGGCGCACAGAGGGTGGCAGAGGTAGGAGAGTTGTGTGGGTGGGGGTGTGGTGGGGGTTCATTGTGGATGTTGAGAAGAATGGAGAGCGCTGCATCAGTGGGGGCAGAGACTGCTGTGGTGTACAGTAGCACAAATCCCAAATTCTGTGCAGATCCGCCAGTAGCTAGGAAACAGCTGACGGTAAAATGGGGGGATGAAAGGGATTACCGTGCCCAGTTTGAGCCCAAAACAGTAACCCTCACGCTTCTCCCACTGCCAGCCTTTCTCTACATTCACCCCAATTCGCTAGGCCTGTTAGACGCAGTCTTCTCCATGGCTACCCTCCCCAGAGTCTCATTGTTTTGTTTGGAATCTGCCGATGCTTGTTTGTGCTCCTATACAGCGACAAGAGAGCCGCACACACACAGAGGGCACAATTTCAATATTAGAAGTGAGGGACAGAGAGCAGGAAACACACACACACACACACACACACACACACACACACACGCATATTTGTCTTATTTGTTGGGACATCAAAAGCAAATTTTCATTAATAATGTTTTTTTTTACTCAACCTGATCTAATCCTTATCCTAACTTCAACCTGACATTTTCCTGTTTGTAACCCTAACTCTAAACATCCTTCTTAACCCTTTTCCTTATGGGGATCAGAGCAATCTACTATCCTCTTGCTATCCTTATGGGGAATTTTGGTCCCCACAAAACATTTTCAAAGAAAAGACACACGCACATACACACACACACACACACACACACCCCCACACACACACACACACACACACACACACACACACACGCACACGCACACGCACACGCACACGCACACGCACACGCACACACACACAGATTCCTACACACAAGTTACCCAGACAAAACAAAGACATTGCATCTAAGGGGAGAGGATGCACATGTCAGATGTAATCAGCGCTGCCTCTTTTGAGCTGAGTGAGATTTCCTGTCAACAGGGCCCAAGACCCCAGCCCGTTTAAATCTGCAGGGGACTGCCGTGTCCCGAATGCCTCGGTCGCTGTCTCCTCTCTCGTCTCAGAGCTGGAGAGATGTCCCCTACTGTCGTGTCTGTCGGTGAAGCCCTTCCGTCTCCATCCATGATGGCTGCGGGTGGGACATGTGAATGCACTCTAAAAGGCTCACTTCACTCATAAAGAGGGTGAAAGCCAAAAACCACATCCGTCCACATTACATGTGACACACATGTGAGAAGATGGTTTCCAGCTGACTGACGGAAGAGCATGACAGCATTAACCCATTAAGACCTGAAGCCGATTCTAAAAAAAATCTGTTTTCTGGAACGACTTCTTCTTTCTGAAAAACGTATGTTGCTATATCAGTGGTGGTCAAACCTTTCCATGTCAAGGACCCCCGAAATGATATGGATTTGGCCGCCGAACCCCATCTAAACATATTTTGTTCCAGGGACCCCCCAGAAGCAAAGATTTGAGTAAAAAATATATTTTTGCGACAATTTTTTTCAAAAATTGCAGATCTACAAGCTTGTATATCTGCGGTAGCTAAAATCTAAAATGACACAGATGTTTTCCCGGTTTTAATGGGTTAAAGAAAGGGGAATGGATTTTCTTGTTTCTTCATGTGAGGAGAATATTTATATCTGCCGGCCGCACCAATGCACTGCAGCTTCTCATGATTTGTATGCCGCTGAAGAGGCCTATGGCTTAAATTTCAGGTCATTGTCCTCGAAGCTTTACACAAATTGTCGGTCAAGTGGCTTTTTAAATTTGCAAGCGGAGGCTTTCAAGGAACAATTTCCTGTTTCTCTGAAGATGAATGAGAACGTATCTTATTATTGTGGCAACGACGGTCATGCTCTCCACCCGTGGGGAGAGGCGAAATGGGAGACTCAGTGGGATTATATCACTTTAATGAAGTTGCTCTGGATAGTGTTTAATTTCATAAAATTCAATTAAAAGTCATTAATTCCACCACTGTAATCACTTCAGGGGGCGAGTAATGATCCCAGTGAAAATGTGTCCTTGTGGAGTATTTTGAAAAGCTTAAAAAACAGCTAGGCTACTACAGGGAACATAATGATCAGAAGAAAGAACAGAGAGGCACATGGACAGATTGCCTGGATAGAAAGGAAGGTGAAAGACCTATACTGCCAAGGAGATACAATCATAACGATAGAGTGTGCTGTGGCTATAAATACAAAAAAAGCCTTAAAAAGAAAACCTTTCCCACAACAGCTCTCTTCCTTCTCCTCTACCTCTTTCCATGTGCCTACCAATCGATTCTCTTGAGTTTAGTTTAGGTAATGGGTCTGCATAAAGACAGACCCATTACCACTCTCGCCTCACGCAGAGATAGAGAAAGAGAAGCGAAGAGCAAAGTTAAAAAAAGATAGAGAGACCGTGTACCTTGCCAGCCCTCCTTACAAACCCAGAGAGTCTGCAGAGCTGACATATGCAAAAGGGTGGCGGTGTTTAAAAGCTTTAATCACAACAGCACTCCGGGTCCGACGTGGCGCTGCACTCTGCATCATTGAAAGCTTGTTTTATTAATGCTGAGTGAACAACTGAGGGGGGATGCATTGTGTGCACTTGATTTAAAGCAGGGTGGAGCGGAAACAATGGCTATGAAAAAAACATGGTCGAGGCTGTGAGAACGGGCCCACTTTCATTACTTCGGTGGGTGCAGCACTCAGAAAGACGTATTAGAAAGTAGATGTACAGTGCGGAGCGCAGAAACTTGTACTGTCGCCAGGTACACTTGTATTAACGTTTCTATAAAGCCCAATTTTATATGAAGGTATGCATATATTGTCATGACAGATGAGAATTTCTTCCTCCATAGTTGTATTTCCTTGAAACTTATAGTGAAATCCTTGGCACTGGGATTCCGGGTGACACCGTTGAATTAGTTCATCGTGTACATTATGTGACGCATACAAACGAATCAAGCCAGAGTGTGCTCTCGCTTTGTGTGAGTGGGCAAAGTTAAATCTCGTGCAAGCCGGATGCCTAATTGCTCTCATTAGCAGCCGGCATTCACACCAGTTATTCCACACAATTAACCGGCTGCCACAAAGATGTTATGAGGCAGAATATCGTGGCGGGTCAAGGGAGAGAAAACGAAGTCTGTAATTAATTCTCACTTAAATTAACGATTTCACTGCTACAATGCCATTCTTGTCTAGACTCACCTCAGGGGGCACCGGTGGGGAGTGTTGTTCTGCCTGTCGTCAGGAAATGAGGATGTACGCGTGCGGTTGATGGAAATCAGAAGCCATTGTTGTTTGACAGCAGGCACCTTTGCAGTGATTGCCTGTGTTATTAATTTGTGCGATGAGAGTGTTGCAGGCTCCTCCAGCCTCTGAGGGTTACTGCTCTGCATTAAAGAACTGCTGCTATGAATGACACTCAGGACTAATGAATATGAATACATTTATAAAAATAGCCCCCCACCCCCCTCAGTGCAGATTGGGAGTGACAGTCACATTGCTTGGGCATGGTTGATGAGAGGGGGGACTGCAGCCCCTGGTGATGGAGGATGCTGCAGGGATCAGACAAACATTGCCACGACAGACACATGCATACGCAGATGCAAACGCCCACAGACAGATGGACATGCACACACATGTTAGCACGCGCACGCGCACGCACACACACACACACACACACACACACACACACACACACACACACATGCACATGCACATGCACACACACACACACACACACGCACACGCACACGCACACGCACACGCACACGCACACGCACACACACACACGTATACAAATGACATTCAGAACAGTATTCAGAAATGCAGACCTTGTCATGAGGCGATACTTTTTTATTTATTGGACACAAATGACACGATGTGTCAGACTTCCATCCTGTGTCACCCCTATGGTCTCCAATAATTATTCCTGTATCCATCATAACTAATTACACTTTTTGCGCATGGTGCTACAACACATAGATCATTTATTAATACCTGGGCAGGTGGGTCAGTTTGGAAGACAATTTCTCTTACCCTCGAGTGGTGATTGATGCCACACAGGCAACATGTTCACATTTCATACCAGTCAATCTGCAGGGTATTTCCCCCGGAAAACAATACATCAATCTGATGTCATTAGTGCACAATTCATTACCTTTAAACCTGCTTTGGGACTGTTGGGAGCATGTCAGCCTATTGCTCCCTGGATGTTCATGTGGCATTTAGACATGTAGGCATGTAGTCATTACCTCGCATGGCCGTTGTGATGAGATGAACATGTATGGCAAATTAGCTGAGAGGAATTTGTTGATGATGCTTACAGTTTACAACCAATGTTGATAGTATCCCCCCCCCCAACACACACACACACACACACACACACACACGCACGCGCGCACACACACACACACACACACACACACACACACACACACACCACAACCGCCACCATCCCCATCCCTGCCAGAAATCTACCGCTGAGCAATTTCTTGACTTAACACAGATGACAGAGACGGCAAAACAAGAATATGTAAATGATCTCATCTGTCTCTCTCTGTAGGCGGCAGCTTTAATTGATTAATTGTTGATGTCTATTTGATTGGTTGCGGTTTAGTAATCCAAGATGTTATTTGTCAAGCTACTCTGCATACGTGCTTGAGCCTGCAATTTTTCTTAATTCTCCTCCCCCCCCACATCCCTCTGCAACTCCACCCTCCCTCAAAGTTCAATGTAATTTGCCCCTTCTCTCAAGTTTGACGACATCAGCATTGGCCACTCAAAGATCTGTGAAGGACATTGATTGAGATAAGTGGGATACGCATTGCCACTGACACAACGTACAGTAACCTTGACGAGTGTTCTCTGGCAGCCACTTGAGGAGCACGGCAGACTGTGCAAGCTGGACAGTGGGCAGGGCTGACACCGTGGCGCTAACCTTGAGCCAGGCTCCTGTAGAGCCGTGGCTCGGTGTTGAAAGCCCGGAGAAAACCCAGCGAGTGTGTCAACTCTCAACTTAATTGGGTTAGACTGCAACCATGGATGCCAGCCATCAAACTGAACTAATTAACAGCTGAAACAACCTTCAAAGCCATAGACAACAGCGTGTGTGTGTGTGTGTGTGTGTGTGTGTGTGTGTGTGTGTGTGTGTGTGTGTGTGTGTGTGTGTGTGTGTGTTACACAGTGATTCCCACACCTCTATCACAACCCCATTTTCTTGTGTCTTTCTTGCACTTCTGAATTCACCTACTGCACTTGAGCAGCACTTACTCGTATTTATCTTTTTTTTTCCCCAGAAGAAAATTGAACAGGTACAAAAGAAAGCACTATGTGTTCTGAAAAAGAGGTGTTGGTTTGTTTCGCTGATTGAAGGGAGAAAGAGTGGTTAATAAACTCTAACAGCAAGAACAATCTCTGTGAAAATGCTCAGCATCACTTCAGAGTCTCTCTCAGTTTGACGACGTGTCAATGCGTTTGTTTGTTTTTGTATATGTGTGACATTGGCCCATGAGCATCCGTGAGCGCAATGTGTGCGTTGCATACATTTTGATTCATGTTAGCATACCTAAGTCCTGGGCATTCGGGTGGTGCAGGAGTAAAATACTGTATCTGCCCAGCACCATGGAGACTGAGGTTTGATTGCTCCACGGTGCCTCAGGCTTGATGCTCCAGCGAATACAATTTGCCATGTTAGTTGGCGGGAAGCCGGCAGGGGAGAGAGTTCTCTGTCGCTGCAATAGTGACTTGTACAGGTTGGTTTGGGGTGCCTGTTCGGCACGGAGCAGAACTGGGAGGATAGCGTGTTCCTCTGCACGTGTTAACACCCTCCCGGTGAAACTCCTCACTATCAGGCGGAAAGAAGCAGCTGGCAACTCCTATGGTGAAGAGACATGTGGTTGTCTACACCAGGGGGTATTCAATGTTTTTCAGGCCAAGGACCCCCTAGCTGAGAGAGAGATGAAGCAGGGACCCCCTCTATAAAATATTGTTTCAGATTAAATTATATTTTTTTACTTGGTCTGCTCTTTTTTCTCTCTACACCAAACCTCTTTGCCGAAAATAGCCGATCTACAAGCTTGTAGATTTGCTATTTTTGGCTAATATTCCCCTCAGAAAAGAGATGCTAGGGTTCAAGTGGTTAGTGTTTAAGAAAAAAAAGTCCCTATCACACAAAGATTTGGGGGCCCCCCTGTAGTAACTCTGAGGATCCCCTAGGGTTCCTGGACCGCCTGTTGAAGACCCCTGGTCTACACACTCCCCAGGCCAACAGTAGGGCGTAATGACAGGGACTATACACATGGGGGAAATTGGCATAATGACTATATTGATCAAATAAAAATAAATGGTTAGCACAAGTCTCAAAAAAGGGAAGATGCTATGGCAGCAACAGTGGCTAATGGTAGTAGAGTGGCTGGCTGCTTGGGAATTGGATAGTTTCACAGTTCGACCCTTGCTCCCCCCTGGGTTAGTGTGTCGAAGTGCCCTTGAGCAGGACACTGAACCCCTAACTGCTCCATGAGCATGTTGGTACCTTGCATTGGTACCTTGTTTCCGCCGCCGTCGGTGTGTGAATGTACAGTATAGGCATTAACCCATTCCCATAACAACCCATGCATCTCTGTCATTTTAGCTATAGCCATTATTTTATACTTTGGCTATTCAAAAATAGCAGATATACAAGCTCATAGCGCGGTACCAAGTGTCTATGGGCACTATGAGCTTGTAGATCTGCTATTTAAAGAAAATCATGAACATTTGTGCAAATCTTTGAATATATATATTTTTAAAGCGAACATTTGTAACTCAAATCTTTGCTTCTGGGGGTCCCTGGAACTAAATGTTTTGAGAGGGGGGTCGGCGGCCAAATACGTATCATTTTTGGGGGTCCTTCACATGAAAAAGTTTGAGAACCACTGATATAGTTAGGATTTAGAAGACATTTTGTAGAATGCGTTCCCGGATTGAATGAGTTGATGGGTGAATGTGCCCATTCATTCACGCAAGGTGCTTTGGATAAAGGCGCTATATTAATGCACCATTTACCACTGACAAAAAAAAGAGGACTCATCAAATTCCATCAGTTTCGACGTTTTGTGTCATCGAGCCCCAGGGATCCTGTTATTCCCTTCTGATTCATCAAGGTCTCGTATATGGTCATATAGAGGAGGGCCATGTTTGACCTGCCAGCCAGGGGTCAGGGGCCAAATGCAGCCTTATTGAATAATAAATATATAGAAATGTGTCCCAGCTGTAAGTGATGCCTGTTGTTTCTCGTCGTCTCTCTCTCTCTTCTTCCCCGGCAGACACAGACGGCGCACCAGGTTCCTTGTATTTGCTGTAATGGCCTGTATATATGCAGGGTTTCATATTTCAATCACCGCCGCGGTGGCTGAAATTGGTGGTTTAAGATGAAGTTGAAATTGGAAAGAGGCTATCATGTCTGCCTGAGGAAACACATTTGAATTCTGGCAGAGAAGGTGCTTGGCTGCAACTGAGACTGACAGGTCAACGGGAATGGAGTCCAGGCTAGAAACCACAAGTGTTACACCGGTTTTTTTGAAGCCTTAGCCAAACAGTTTCTACATTTCGTGCCAGGGACACAACAAGACTTGAGGAAGTATTTCATTTCCCTGAATCAAATCAATGATTCATCATTGAGAATATTAACGAGCCATAAATGATGAATTAGAGTCTGATGAGGTAGATTCACGATCACGCTGTTAAATGTCACAGGATTGTTCGTTTGTAGTAATGAGGTATTTGTAATAATTAATGTTTCATGTTATTTGCTCATACATTCTCTATAGATAATGATATGCTGCTACACGCTCATTCTCCCTTTGTATTTGCACTGTAAGGCCAATGAAAATGAGTCTGGGGGTTTCACCTTTTCATTTCTCTGCTGCTGCTCAGTTCTATCTCTTACTTGCACTCTCTCTGCTCTGCTCCATTAACTGAATATTCATTATGTGGCTAATAGTGGTTCCTTTGAAGAGGAATGATCATATTTCATTTCTCTTGCTTGAGAAAAGAACAAGTCAGGGAGGAGAGGGCATAATCGAGAGGAGTGTAAAAGAAAGATAAAGAGTGGAGAGAGGGAGGGAGGGAGGGAGGGAGAGAGAGAGAGAGTTGGATCAAGCGATGAATGGAACGATGGAGGGGAATGGAGGTTTGGGGGAGTGATGGAGGCAGCGGGCCTAAGATGAGGCTCTCAGATTACAGTGTGATTACATCTGAGTCTATTTGGGTGATAGGATTGATTGACCTGCACCTGCGTCTTCGTGACTGTCTCTCTTGTCCTGTCCCGGTGTCCGTGCGGGTGTACGAGGTGAGGTCGTGTTCGTGTTGTTCTCTTCCTCACGTCTGTCCCCTTGTTGGACGAGAATTCTCTCTCTCTTCTACCGCTTTTACCACATCGCTATGGAGTATATACCAGAGCAATCTTGAAGCAGAGCAGAGTAGATAACAGTATAGTGTCGAGTGGAATTGTGGTAAAGACCTAGAAGTGTCAGGCTATCAAACGATAATCAAGCAATATAAAGCGATAGCAGATAGTAATATTACTGTTACTGTAATAAGAACTAGTGACCCCAGGACAGTGATGTTTTTACTGTAGGTTTTCAATATGAGTCCTGGGTGGTCTTTTATATGAGTGAGTCCCAGGGAAGTTCTTTGGGTCCCCAATAAAATCGCTTTTGACAAAGTGCAGTGTTTAGCTCATGTTTAGTCTGTACGATTAGAATAATGGTTATATTCATGTACGTTGAAAATGTGTCTAATTTTACGAACAAAATCCCAAGTCGGACCCAAGTCGGAACTATATACATAGAGCATAGTAAAGTAAATATGACAAATAATATGATGATAAAACAATGACTAAGTAGCAGTCTGATGATGTTTATGATCTGCAGCATTTGGCTCATCATCAGACTCAGAGGCTGAGGTAAGTGCAGCCTAAGGCAATGTACTGTAGAGCCAGCCACAGGTACTGATATCACCAAATAAAATCCATCACTTCAACTCACTGTACATAAGATTTGTTTGGTCTTTGAGGAGCAAGTGCTTTCCATTCATTTCAGAACTCTATGAAAATTTACTCGCAGGGACTTTATACTTGTTTAAGACAGAATCCACCGTCAGTTTATTGTAGGTTACATTATCATTGCGTTTCAGCTATTTTAAAGCATTGATTGATATGAAAGTAGTTCTTGTCAAAAATAGTCCCTGGAGTAAAGATTGACTTTCAGACAAAATTCTGATGTCTGACTTATTAAATGCACAATTCTGTTGAGCTAACATTGACTCAATAATTGTTAGAAAAGATGGTAGCATTTGAATGACTTGAATGACAAAATGTAAACAAATGCATGCAAGATGAAACAATTAGCGGCTAAATGATCTATGTTGTATGGCTGGAGTCTGGAGATATGAGTACATAATTGGTGTTTAGAGGGTGTGTTTATGGTCCTTTAAGCTAACATTATTTTCCAGTTGAAAATCGGCTATTCTCGTCGAATGACATGCTTGCGCGACAATGAATTAGCGCTTACCGTGTAAGAAAAACTCAACCAGTGGCCGTAATGATATTTCTTCGCACCAACAGGCTTGGAGCTGCAGCCCTCTGCTGTGTTTATCGCCTTATTGATCACCATCACAAGGCAGTAATTTGCTGGGACTTGCACGGACATGATTAAAGATCCACGAGCACTGCATGGTGGCTCAACTTGGAGTTGGGGTGTGACGGCAACCAACACACGCCCGCCCGCCCGCACACACACACACACACACACACACACACACACACACACACACACACACACACACGGACACCCAGAAACAGGGGAAGAGAGTGGGGGTGAACACTTCCATCATGGACGTCGATGGCTCTAAATCTCCTGAGCTAACCTTTTAATACTCTCAGATCATTATAGATGGATGGATAATTGATTGTGTTTGGGCTAATGGGATTAAGAGATAGGCTTAGGCTGGACACAGTGGTGGCGGTGGTCATACTCAACGTCACCGCATGGATTGGAAGATGGAGAGGCAGTTGGAAGTGGGGAGTGAATGGACTGGGGACTAAATTTAGAGAGAGAGCGAGTGTGTGACTGTGTGTGTGTGTGTGTGTGTGTGTGTGTGTGTGTGTGTGTGTGTGTGTGCGTGTGCGTGTGCGTGTGCGTGTGCGTGTGTGTGTGTGTGTGTGTGAGAAAGAGAGAGGGGGGGAGAGAGAAAGACGGACAGACAGCCAGCCAGAGAAACAGCATGTTGGAATACAGTGAGATAGGGAAAACGACAGATAGAAATAGAGAGAAAAAAACAGGGTAGATAGATAGATAGATAGCTTCTAGGTCTGCTTCTCAGTCCATCCCTAATTAGCGGTATGAGAAAGCCAGAGAGCTGATGGTATCCCCATAGGAAAAGCTTGTTAGCGTAAGAGATGCTATCTGCCGGCTATTGGTTTTGGCTGTGTTTTGCTGCCTGGGTGACTCAGTGGGTCTACGGTGTGCTGTGAGATGAAAGCAGAAAAAGGGGAAGGGGGCAGCAAGGTGGCGAGGCGGCCCACCTCACTCCCCTTTATCATAGCCTCCTAACTTTCTCAGCAGGCCATTGCACTTCGTTTCATCCCCTACTTGTTGTGGGCTTGTTAGAAATAGGCTTGCCTCCAAGCTGCACTTTCCTCCTGTGAAGTCTTTTCAACTTAAATTTTGGCAAGATGAAAAGTAGAAGTTCTGCTGTGGGATAGAGGGATGAAGTTGTTTTTATCCATTTCATTCACCCATTTCTGAGATTTCTTCCACTGCCTGCCTGATTACGGCAGCTGTGTGTTCTTTTGGGATACAGTATCCCTATAGGCAACGGCAGACTCCGAACTGGATAAAAACATCGCCAGTTGACAGTCTGAGGAAAAAGCTTGTTTTTTTTTCTTTTTCCACAGCACTGCTATGTTGACCGAGCACCTCTCATTCTACACACGCCCAGTTCTATATGGCCCAGGCAAAGCCCCATAGCACGAGGGTTAACGGGGCCTGTCATTGCTGGATCACTGGCTCCATTCAGATGCCCAGCCAGCCAGATCAGGCCACAGATTTGGGTTTTGTCTCCAGTGAATAGGGAGGCTGCTGCCACAGCCCAACAGCCTTTTATACTGAGGGACTTTTTTTCCCCCCACTAGGGCTCAGAATATGCCAGGTCAGGATAACTGTTGCCATTTTGGTGGGCGAGATGAGGCACTTTGCCAGCTGCTTCCTGCGGTGCGAGTGTAGGGAGGCTGGACCGTGCGGTTTTTCTGTGGCTGTCTGGGAGAGACTAAGGCCGACGGACAGAGAAAGAAAAGACGCAATGAGGACGAAAGAACATGAGGGAGATGGATTGTAGATGGCTATTGATTGGTATGAGAAAAGAAGATGATGAATTAGGGTGCATCTGGAGGTGTCTGAATGTCTCTCTGTCGAGTGGAGAGGGAATATGAAAGGGCACTGCGCACTGTGCAAGTGCATGAAATAAAAAAATAAAAACAGGCTAGCGCGTGTTTATGAGTCAAGAAGAATAATGTATTACTCTGACCCCGCTGTCTGCCTGTGGTTATTGAGGAGATGACAGGTGAGATGTTACCATGGCTACCTGGAGTAGGGGTTGGTTACAGTGTGGTGTTATATTATTCACACTTGACCCATGGTTTTTGCAATAAGAGGGCTTTCTTTGTCTGTATTATTGTCTAGGTTTGGTCAGGAGATGGGTGATATTGTCATGATTCATGCCATTAGCACACTGCGGGTGTTAGTCGAGTGTCAGTCCGTGCATAAATTGTGTGGTGCAAAAGCGCATATTAGCTCTATGCCTTAATTCTCTCCCTCTGTGGAGAATTCCCAGATAGCTGCGCTGTCCCGAGAAAGGCCAGATGCTGCCTCGGTTTGCTCCGCTGCCCCCTCTGCTCTCTTCCCTCATTCCCAGGCTCACATCAAACACGTGCCGCCCAACACCCCCCCCCAGCTCTAAATCTCTTTAATTCTATCATCTGTTGCCCATTGAGGGTGGTAATTTTGTCTTTACGCAGCCTTTTAGTGTGTCATTAAAAAGTCCGTGAGGTTGGTGGCGGGGCCCTGTAGCGGAGAGGTGGCTGGCCCTCAGGCTGTGTCTTCATGTCGAACCTCTGTGCTGCTTTCCTCCAGGGATGGATCCGGCCATAAAGATACTGTTTGAACAGCTCGATCTGGACACACAGAGAATATATTACAGATTTCCCACGTGTCTTGCTGAGACCAGGCACACTGCGTCGCTCGTCACATCCTTTGATAACCACTAAAGCCACACTGTCATTGGGGAGGGAGCAGCATGCAGACTTATTAAGTTGATTTAGTTTTTTTTCTTTTTTTTTTTACTGTTTTCCCTGCAGTTAGCAGTTTCCTGCATTTACCACTTACCTAGTGCTTCATTGCTGGCAACCAGATGAGCTGTGACCGTAACCAGCATCTGGAAAGTAAAGGTTATATAAGAGCTGTTGTGCGGATTTTTTTTATAGGAAATAGTTTTTTAAGTAATTTACAGCAATTCTGCCATTACTTTTACAGCAGTTGGAGCCCGCCTGAGCTCAGTTAACGACTTTGCTATCTTCCAGATGGAAAGCGACACCCACACTCTGACAAAACAATGATTCGCAAAAATATCCACTCTCACCGTCGTAATAACCCATATCAAATTGTTTTATACCATTACAGCGAAGCCACTAACCCACAGCTTAAACTTAATCAGCAGGCTGTTTAGGCCTGGGTCTTTGGATCCGGGGTTCACTCCTGCTAATGGGAGAAGGGGTCGTGAGAGTGACTTGGTGTTGGGCCTCTGCCTCTCTGGACAGCCACGCTACTCCTCCAGGGTGAGGAGGCCATGTCTTTAGCAGACCTGACACTAAAAGAGATTGGCCTGTCTTAATCAGTTGAGTGCCTTACACCAGCACTGTGTTCCTATGTCCAATACAGACTATGACCTGTCCTACTGCCCTGCTCTCCAGCTGTTCCTGTTCACTGAAACTCTGCTATAAGAAAGGAGGGGGGGTTTAAGATTTTGTGGTGGCCCAGATTGCAAAAAATAGACCTTACTAGTTAGGCCTACTACTGGAGATACGCAAATAGATGTAACTTGGGACTGATTGTGGCTCTGATAATAAGGGTTCATCCTGAAATATATTAGAGTATGAGGTATCAATATGTGAAAACTTTGTATTTTAGCCTGAGGGAGGCCCAAGGGCATAGGGTCATCCACCAGGAAGCATTAATGCACTCATGTTTCAGGTTTCATGACAATCTGCCCATACAAAATTTCACATAACTGTGCAAGTGGAAAGTTTGGCCTAACGGTGGGGAAGGACCATTGGGTCACAAAAATTTGTCGAGTGAATCCTCGGGTTCATAAACGTGCTCCATGGCAATCCAGCCAGCAGTTTTCAAGATATGATGTTTGGGAGCCAAACTTGTGGTGAATGCATGGACAGACGGACGACCAACTGACAGCCATCCTTAGAGCCCCACCTCTATCAGAGCTATTAAAAACATAATTGTTGTTTTAGACTGGATGTATCTATTAATATTTCCTTTATCTGAATTCTTTATCCGGTAGACAGAGGGCTCTTGAAACCCTCTCATGTTCGCTTGAGGATCCCCAGGCCCAGACCGTATACCGCTATGCAATTAGCGTTGTCCAGAAAATGCACAGTGCTCTCACTATACAGTCATTGTGTGAGCATAATGCAAAATTGGTGTCGAGTCCCTTGAGGAGCACTGCAACGCAGAACGCTGTGCGTGAGTCATAACCCAAAGACAGGTGCCATGAGAGTGTCGTCGATGATAAAACTCCAAAAGCTGATTCATTATTCTACAGTATGTGAATCACTCTGTCTGAGAGCATTTTGCAGCATCTACCATTTGTGCACAGTGAAATCCTCTGTGTTAATTTAAACTCAACACTCCTGTTCGACCTGATAAATACGTTTCCATCCTTCTGCTGCATGAATATATATTGTCTTTGGTTGCTAATTTATTCATACATTCTTTATTTTTCTCAGTTTATTCCTTATTCTGTATATTTGCTATGTATCCTACAGTAACCCAGAGAAGGTACAATTCCAATTTGTATATTGTTACTGTTGTGCAGATACCTTTTACATAAGTGTTTTCATAAATGAATGTCCTATTTTTTTTACTTTGTTTTATGACAGTGTCTCGCAAAAGTAGTGGAAAATAGCAGATCTACCTGCTGTTTTTGAGAAAAGTTTAAAACAATTGACTTTTTAAATGTTCCTCTATCATTTCATTCCCAAAATAGGGAGGCCATGTTTAAAGTGGTTAAGTGTGTCTGTGGGTTTTTATAAATATTTAACCAATGGAAAGTATTTTAAGAGCTTGTGACTAAATAATAACTACATTAGAACACACGTTATTTTGTCCATTTCCTGAAAAGTAATAGTTTTGGACATACAAGGTCCTATTATAACTTTCATTTGATATTTTATTACCTACTTGTATGTTTTACTACACACTATTTGTTGGACATTACTTGTAGCACAGTCTGGTGTTGTCTGCCGCAACAACATTTCACTGCTCATACACGTTCCTCAAATAAAGTCTTTGAATATTTAATCTACAAGGCATTGTAGATGCTTATTGTAAGGTTGCAAATTCCAGGCTAGAGACAGACCTTCATAATATATAATAGCACATGGAATGAATACATGCGCTACAGGAACGTCATCGTAATATCACAGAGAAATTGTTTGCCGTTGAGGACGGTGCACCCCCATTCATCTGTTTGATGAGATTATTATCAGCAAATATTCCCTCCGCTATCTTCAGTATTTACCCTGGTATCTTGTTGGCAGAGACACGTTTCCCATCTGGGCATGTTTTTCACCTGGTATCGGCAGCGGATAAAGTAAACATGGGCGTTGTTTGCCAGGGAGCCGGTGTCAACACCAGTGATGTCACTGATACCCATTGTAGCAAACAACATGGGGGGGAAACAATGATACGAGATTAGCTGGCCAACGCTCAGGGACAGACCAAGGGTAGCGGTATGACAGTATGGACACATACGGTATAATGACAGCTGTCTGTTATTATAAAGATGATCCTAATCCACAGTTTCCCAGCACTTAAAACACAACAACAAGTCATGAGAGCAACCATAATCTCCTGACCTCTCTCTCTCTCTCTCTCTCTCTCTCTCTCTCTCTCTCTGTGTGTGTGTGTGTGTGTTTCTGTCTCTCTCTGGCATGCACTCTGAGAATGTTAGGTGCAGGATTATGCCCTGGTATGGCAGATCATCCCCGGCCCCCCCTTCCCCTCACCCCCCCCCACCCCAGAACTGGATTAGAGGCCTGGTAATCTGTGTGTGGCGATGTGTGCGGTGACACATGTCAACCATGGGGTGCCTGGAGAGAGGTGTCCCTGGGTAGATTATAATAGGACCTCCTTGGGTAATCCTGGCTATAAAGCTGCAGACTCCCTCTATAATATCATCCCTGCCTAAACAGCCATCCCCACACGCACAAGTGTGAACGTGCACACATTCGGTGGCCCGTGGGCCTCCTTGACATTACCTTCCGTACGTAACCTCCTCAGCGCCCGAGCCTAGGCCTGAGTTTCCTGTCACATTCTCTCAAACGGACACGCAAGGGCGGCTCACTTTCACTTTAGAGTGGGACCCGGTGGCGTCGCACAACCTTTTCTCCTCTCCTCCTTTTCCTATATACCCCCTCACGTCAATCGTGACACTGTCACTCCGGATCCATCTCTGAACTAAGCTGTCTCTGAGCTGAGAGCCAGACACACTTGAGTAACGCAGGCGGACAGACTAACGAACCCAAGCGGTTCTCTCTTGAAGTTGTATGAAACGTCTCACTGTTGTCTGCCACTCACTCAACTCGCCTCAACTCTTTTTTCACTCCTCAAAATTTTCTTTCCACTGATCTAATTTGCAATATTTCCCCACATTAAATTAGATGATGCCTGTACATGCGGAACAGAGTACACATGGCCAGGGAATTGAGAAGTGCAAATAATTCCCTCATGTGGAAAGGCTGCAATTAACTGGGGATGTCAGCCTTTGTGAAATATAATTGAGTTCGGGACGAAATAAATGTCTCTAATCCAACCAACAGAGTGCTGTCAATCAGCGATCCTCGTGTCCCCAAAGCTAACTGTCATGCTTGTTTATGTCTCCCCCCTCTACCCCAGATTACTTTTTTTGGACACTAATGCTCTTGCAGCTGCCTCTCTTTGCCACGTGGGTGATTGGGTTAGCTTCTGCATCCCTGTTGGGAGTGGGATGCTGCACTGTGGGGAGAGTGCACATCTGTTTTCTCTGGCTGTGCCGGAGATATTGTTGTTTGTGTAGGCATGGTGTCACCCCACTGTATTCCTGAAGCCACATTTCTCCCCCCTGTTATTGAGTATGAAAAGGTGAGATAGCCTTTGATGTTCAGAATTATATCAACAGGGGAGCCACCCATTAGCATAGGGCGTTTTCACCCCAATTCCACGGGTCGCTGACAATCGGCCCCTCACCTGTCTGTTCAATCAATAGGCCTGTCCCGTTCCTCAGATGTGCGAATTACCCCTGTCGCTGCACCAATTCCCCACCAAGCATCTTCAAGACATCCTCCTGGAAATGTCAACCATTTGTACGCTGCACAAATATCGCCTGTCATGGCAAAGAGATGAGTGTCGACCTTAAAGTGCTGGCAATAAATGAGTCTACTTACAGCGCAATCGTTTTTTTTCCTTTTGTCCTCTCTAAATTCTCACCGTCTGTCTTTCCAACTGCGACAGTGGCCTGCCTCGGGCTCTAATGTGTGGCCTTTCTCTAATCAGTCCTGTTACTAGTAGGTGAAGGGCCTGAGTCACATCAAAACACTCAAGCATCACTGAAGATCACCTCGAGTTGTGCAACCGTGCCTGCATTTGCGTGCGTAGGTTTTCACGTTTTTCTGCATTTGGCTTGTCTACTGATTGCCTTTCAAGGGGTCTCCACAAGGTGCAGATACTAGAATCCTAGCAGTCTCCCATGCAAATTGATTAATTGCAGGCCACCTGACGAATGGCTGCCTGCCGCCAGGGACGCTTTGTGAGCCCTCTTGACTAATCAGCTGTAGACGGAACGTGGTCACTCAACATGACCTCGCGGCGTGCCTGGCAACACTGCCACGTTCGACGAGGGCCCTATAGTCGGAGATGAATCTCTCTGAGGTCTTTATCACTAAGTGACGCTGTCGTCTCTGGCAGCACGAGCCACGATGACACCTCAACCAGACACCTAGAGGTCTGTGTCGATGGCATAAATGCACGCTAGGCCTCTTTAATCCCCTTATCTCAGAGTGTTTTTCATCTCACAGTGGAATAGATTCGGGATTGATTGTCTTCACCCTCCAGTTGTTTTGTTTTGCGTTGTGTTTGGCCGGAAACAATGAGGCGTCGAATGTATTGGGTTTTCGTTTTCCTGTTGAATGATCAAAATAAAATTTATGCAGATGCTGCTTTTACTGCAGACTTTGAGAATGCGGCAGCATAACGCATAACATCTACCCCTGTAGATACAGCCCCCAAAAAACTAAATGTTTTTTATTAAAAACATCTGATATGCAAATGTCTGATTAAAACCCCCTACAAGTATACGCTCTCCTTTTCTTGGCAGTCTACAGCATATTTGCTCAGTGTCTCACCACATGCTGGTTTTGGGAGATACATACTTTGTCTCACCAGCTGCTTCCAAATTACGTCCTCGAGTTTGAGCATCTTGTCCAGCGTGTTCACATTGGCATTCAGCATCTATGGTGAAATGACTGTGTCTTCGCCCGTGCATTCGAATGCCCATAAAAACCGGAGTGCAGAGCAGCGCTTCTGAACGACACACCGTTGTGCTTCCAACAACACCTTTGCAAAGGAGCAAATTAGAATATGTGAGTGTGAGTGAAAGAGAGATAGATGGAGAGAGAAACAGAAGGAATGAAAGGTATAGAGACTGAAAGAGAGGAGCAGGGCATGTGTGATCTTGTTGAGACGGTGCCAGGTCCATGGGAAAAAAAGTCACCAGCCCCTCTGTCAGCACATCGCATGAAAGCAAAGAGAGGCTCTGCAGAATTGTGGGAGCTTATAATTATTTTACCTTCATTTGTTTCCCTACCGCTGCGTGAAGACAGTTTTTTATTTTTTTCTGCCATTGCACGAGTGTACACAAAGAGACCCACCATTATCACAGTCGCGATCGCCCATTACAGTCTCACCCGCCAGAGTGCTCGTTAACTGCGGCACAAAAGAAGGCTCCAAAACAGACAACGGAGAGGTCCATCTCTGCCAGCCTCAACCGACAGCTTGTAAATGGATTCTGATGGCATGCAGGCACCGCCAACCGTCAACTAGCCAGCAAACACCCCCCCCCACCCTATGAGGAGAAATGGGATGCCATCCAACCTGAGCCTGAACCAGTCTGTATTTATATTGCTCATTACAGAGAGGTGGACTCTGCTTAAATGCTGTACATACGTCCCTATATTTCCGTGCTTCAGAATTGGAACTTTTCCCTCCCATCTGGAGGTTTATCGCTTGTGTCAGCTGTGGTGCATTGTGCTTCTTTTCTTTTTTTTTTCAGGGCCCGTCTAATTCACTGTATGCACCTCACTCTGTCTGCATCCATTTGCTGGGTTTTGTTCCCTTTGTCAAAGTGCATTATTGACGCTAATGGCCTTGGATGCCATACATGATTGGATCTGTCAGCATTCGTCAGCTAAAAAACAAAGTAAAGGCCAGTGGACGAAGGGGTATATGTTTTCTATGTTTGTGCGTGCATGTGTCGTCTGCATACTGTACTGTAGTTACTCGTGTGTGTGTGTGTGTGTGTGTGTGTGTGTGTGTGTGTGTGTGTGTGTGTGTGTGTGTGTGTGTGTGTGTGTGTGTGTGTGTGTGTGTGTGTGTGTGTGTGGCGTGCGTGCCTGCGTGCAGGTATGCCTGTCCTGTGCACGCAGGTTTACCCCGCATCCAGGCTGAAATATTCGAGCGCACGTTCACAGCAAATAGCCAGGAGCGGCAGCAATATTATTTGCGACAGCACTCACTTTACATTTCTCAAACTGCAGATGGAGCGTGCTGTTTAGAGCTAAATAACCACACTGTGGTAGAATCTAGCCTTGGACAAAACCAGATAGCTTGGGGCATGGGTAGGGGCCCTGGAAAAAAAAAGAAGTAGAAAACATTTAGCCCGCTTTGGTCTGGCCTGTGGACTGATGGACTTACAGGTATTACTAGAGAGTATTAATCCCTAGGAAGAGCTGGATGATAACGCTGTCCCTAACACCATGTCATCGGTTTATATCAAACACATCCCTCTATCCACGAATCAGCCCTCGGCAGGGGTGATGTCCTGACGCGATTATCCTGTTGTAGTCAAATTAGATTACAAAGGACACTGCGCTTATGGCCTGAGCAGGTCCCCACTTTCTGTAAGGGGATATAATCCTGCTCCCTCTCTTGTGCCCAGCCCTGCCTTATCAGATGGCCAGGGATTTGCAGCAGCAACCCTGAAGCATCTCACCGGCAATAACAGACTGAATAACGCAATCCACTGCTGTGGCCTCTCCTCTTCCACAGATAGAGAGCACAAAGCACTAACCTATAGCAGGCTATACTCCAGGTTTATCACTTCCACTCTCTGCCGGCTCCCTCCTCGTATCTCCTGGGTTATCCCGAGCAGCGCTTTGACCAGCATGTTTGATATACTGTATATTTGGAGGGATAATATTGGGGGGGAGAAAAATGGACTTGCGAAGAGATTAGAGTGAGGGAAGTGGAAGTGGAACAACAACAATGTACGGATTACAGGCAGGATTTGTGTGAGGAACACATGATATCCTCTCTTCATCCCCTTATCAGATTGGCTGAGATGGAGAGGCAACAGTGGTTGGGCCAGGAGAGTTGTGGGATGCAGTGTTCTCCTCCAGAAGGATGGGATTGATGAAAAACGAAATCATACACAACCGTTTCACAATCACAGTTCATAATTTTGGAAATAATCTTACAAAAAGTGAGAATTCTTTGTTTTCTTAAAAACATTTTCACGTGGCGTACCTATTTTGGTCATGTGACAAATTTCAGAAAATGTCAATTTTTTGTTTTATTTCAAAAGGAGCAAAAATAGCCGATCTGCTTGTAAATCATCTATTTTCGCTATGCGTTGCACGCCGAAGAATATAAGGGTAGTTGTTATTAAAATCTTCCCATGGAAGAGGATAATATCACTTGTTTACACATTCAGTCATATTATGTTGACCTTCATTTTAATTTATTGAATCCTGCGATAAAGAAGATTCTTGAAACAAATTAAACGGTACTGGAAACAAATGTAATTATCTCAACCCACTGCCGTGAGTTTTTTCCCCCCTCCACTTGTTTTTAAAGAGGACTGGATTTTTGAAGGGGGTTTAATGGCTTGTTAAGATTGAATTTTTTTCCCAGCACGGTGGACCATGTTTCTTTTTTTTACGTGTGTGGGGCTCTCGAACCTCTGCGGTGAGAGAATTATAATTTAACCTATACAGACAGAAAATCTATTCTTTCCCTCCCACGAAGCTGTACGCAAACACGAGCAATCAACAGCATGCCCTTTACTTGTAGTTATCTGTATTGACTGGGGGAAAATGAACACCCGATTCCCTGCTGTGGTCATTCAGAGAGGGCTCTAGACAGCCAGGGCCTGGCTGACGGCAGAAACCTTCAACCGCTAACTCGCGTCAGACAGACCTTCCCGCTTCAACCGCTAACTCGCGTCAGACAGACCTTCCCGCTGTTCCGTCCTAACTCTTCTCATCTCGTCTTCCCTTCACGTCCTCCACCTGCCTCAACTCGCAGGGCTACAGGACGGGCTTGTCCCTGTGCATAATGACAACAATAGCCCCAGCCGGTCTACGATGAAGTACTCTATACAGGGCCCTAGTGGGGTGGGGGGGGGTGGGGGTTTTCTCTGAGTGGATTGGAGGAAAGAGAGGAACGTGACAGACAAGTGCAAGGAGCAGAAGAATGTAATAGAGAGAGGGAAAAAAAGAAAGGTAATTAAACACAGATAGCGAGAGAGACAAAGCATTAGAGACGTTAGTGAGAGAATGTGGGATGGAAACCGAGATGACAATTATAAGCAATAGAGCCCTTGGCGTCGAACTCGGGCCTCATCTCTGGGAGCAGTCCGTTCTCCTGAATGGGAGACAGTAAATACCTTTTTTTTCCTCTCCCGTCTTCCCCAGACGTCACTCTGACCACCGATGCCACAATGCAGACCCTGATGAGGGCCACATGCAATCACTCTCTCTTAATAAAATCTCACAGTTCCCATTACACCCTGGCACAATGGGCCCCGTGCTTGGCCGCTGATTGAGTTCGCACTCTCTCAGAGCTATAATAGCAGCCAAGTGATCACCCCCCCCCAACCCTAACCACCCTCCCTGCCCTCCCCCTTCCCCATGCTCAGCCTTCGCCCCTGCCTCCTTCCCTCACTCTATGGAGCACTGCTTGCCTTACTTGCCATCGGAAGTGAGATTCCTCTCGACTCTGTGCGTACGCACCGTTTTCCCTCTGTCCTCACCTCCTGTCCTTTGCCTTGTTCTCCTCATCACTTTCCCCTCCCACTTGCTTGGTTTCCTTCCACAAATGAGCCCCAGTTTGTTGGCGGTCATCGATCTGATCAATATGTGGCTACTTTTAAAATGTTGCCACGTCTTATTGACACGACGCACACGTTAATCATGGAGGTGTTAGTGGCTGGGGAGACAGTCAGTTCAAAGAGTAGGCTGAGGGTTTTTTTCTTTTTTTTAGGGAGGTGTGTCATTGGGTTGGGTTCGATTCTTCCATTGAGTGAAGGGAGGATGGGGGTTATCAGAAATGGGCTGGATTGTGGGAAAGTTTAACCGTCACTGACATTGAAATGAATGAGGCAAGAAATCAAAGTTCACATGCTTTAAACCAGTGAACAGGCAAGGGTCAGAGCCAGGAGATTAGTCAGAGAAAGCAAACTTTACGGCAGGGATCAGGCAGAGAATAAGGGCCCAGGGGTTCAGGCAGAGAATCAGAACCGGGCGATCAATCAGCGAAGACAGGCTTAACCGGCAAGCATCAAGGCAGAGAATCAGAGTCCAGAGAATCAGGCAGCAGTTCAAGCAGGAAGGTTCAGGAGTCAGGTAGTAATTAGGGTTAGACTTAGTGTAATGCAATCTGTTGACGAACAAGTAGACTGATATACTGCCATACTACATACTGAGGTCATAGCAAAGCATGTGTGAGTCCAAAATGACTGAAGAATTAGTGACCATGAAAACAAGTAGACTGATCTAATGAAATATGAATAGGACGGGTTTATGACAGAAAGGGAATTTGCTTGATGTAATTGAGCCCCTCTCTTCTCTTGCAGCACTTTGGCCTGAGGCAAAAACCCACCCTTAGGCACAATTCCCCAGACACTCGAAATGAGAGAAAGACAAATCCGGGGGCTGGGAAAGCAAGGTTGTAGACATGGTGACATACCTGGAATGATTTCACAGGGATAAGTGCTCGTTTTCTCCAGCTTTAACCACTTAAGCCCTACTGTTTATACTTCACTGTTTGACAAATAGGCGAAAACAGCCCACAAGGTGTTAAAGCGGCACAATTTATTTTAATGAATAAAATGTAATTTTGTCCAATCTGTATGGTAGAGTATGTTAATACAAAATAACTTGGGGTGGTGGTATTTTGTCTCCCTGCTCTTCTATTGAGACATTTAGATTGTGTCAAAGCTGTGACCGTGTGTTCTACCGTGTTAAGCTATATAGGTAGTATACCGTACCTGAAAATTTGAGAGAAAAAAAACATATACCGTCTACTAACCATCCGAGGTTATACTGATATGCAGGAGGAGGGGCTGGGGGCATCTGGACTTCAATAGCCTTTTTCATGTGATAATGTGGCGTCCGAGGTGAAGGCTGTGGCTATTGAGGTGATAATGACCACTGGCCATGGGAGTTTCGAAGTAGTTCACACATTAACTTAACAATAGATATGGCACACTTAATTAGTATTCAAACTGCACGTACATCACGAGTGCAACAACAACACTGTTGCACACAGTATAAAACTCATATATATAGGCTGTTACGATCCTCTAGTCTAGGGAATGAAAGGAATGAAAAGTGAATTGTTGTTTTATTGAATGACCTTATTTTTGTTTCTTTTAGGTTTGAAATTATATTTACAGAGTAATCTTAATACAATATTTTACAATGAATGCACTTGAATTTTACATACTTGAAAACAACCCCAGACGCAAACCAATAAACAAACAAAACAACCTACCTATCCTTACTTTTTAACCCTCCAACTATCCTAACCTACATCAAAATAAAAAGTACAATGGAAATCTAAACTAATCTATCTGTTCTAATCTAATATGGCAAAAGGTTTGTTTACAAAAAGCTGGCGCTGGTGGTTTGAATAATACATACAACAGGGTTGTGGTTGAAACTATAGTATGTCAGAAAATAAGGCACAATTCTGCAGGGTTCTGAGACTCACATTGAAATGCTCTGTATAGCGGGTTCACAAACTCAAAATGCATAAATGTGGGCACATGTAGAGCACAGAGGGCTACCAAACTTTTAGTACCCCTACTCCTACTGCGACATAGCACTCAGTGGACAGCATGTAACACACTGCCATTTCACACAGCTGCTGACAGCTTTTAAATAGGAGGCCTTCTTCAGTGATTGGTCCAGCATGATTGAAGGTGCCACACCAATCAGTGGCAGCCAGGTCTCCTCCACAGCAGGACCTGAGCTGGCTGAATGCATACCAATGCAACAGTGAATACAATAAACAAACACTTTACCTTTACCCTTACATAGAACACAAATATGTAACATAGATACATATATACCGTATGTTAGATGTCACTGTCACTGTTTGGCGTTGAAACATGGAATTGTGACGCTTCACCACGTTTTACGAAAACTCACGCTTTCGATAACTTTTCATCGTTAGGGTCTCTTGTGTACGTGGAGCTAGTTTGAGATGGATCTGACCATCCTGCTAGGAGGAATTTGCTAAAGAACGGCATACAAATGCACCAAAATGCCACAATAAAATCAAAATGGTTGACTGCCTGTTGGGTCTAGGTCATGGCTCCAAGAGACTTTTGGAAGTCGGTACATGATACATGTGTGTAAAAGGTGTAGGGGAAGCCTTTGAGACACATAAGTTATTACATTTTTCGCCAGTTGTGATGTGTGTGCAAAGTAGCGCAACGTTTTGAGTACGTTTAGGCCCTCAAAAACACGATTCATTATCGGGAAAATAATAATCTTTGCAATTTAGGGCTTCGCACAGGTGCAGTGCTCGAGCCATAATAAAAGAAAATTGAAAAACTTTGAAAATGTTCGCCTATATTGACAGGACGAAAATAGGGACACTAGGTTGAAAGTGGTTAAGCACTACGATTTTAAGAGAAAATTGATTCAACGTTTCGAAGTCAAGACTCCTCCAAAAACCTGTAGGTGAAAAGAAAAGGAAATGAAACGTTTTTCATTGAGACAGTGACGGACAGTTGTGCTTACCACAGCCCCCGACAGGAACTTTCCCTCAACAGCTCAAGCTCCCAGACTTTGCCATCATGTTGTAGCGGATCGACAAGCCGGATGTTGTTTTTTATTGAAACAACATGGATTTCGAGCGGTGAAATTCACCCAGCTGCCTGCACTCCTGAAGGATGGATGAGCCTACGTTCACTTCTGTTGTTCTGGTTCCCCTTGTCTTCTTTTCCAAGTAGAGTCAATTAAGCAGACATATAATGCTCTCCTCTGCTTGTGGATTCGCAGAAAATGCCATATCACCATAGAAACGCTCATGAGATGTTCCATCTTGACACTATACCGCAAAGTTTTTTGTTTTGTTTTTGTTTTTTTTACATCAAAAATGTGAACGCTGCATCAACTACATCACACATGAAAGCCTCAGATCTCTGGCTTCACGTTTGCAAATGTTTATAGAGCTGCCAATAACCATAGGAAAACAACATTCAGTGTAATTGATTCTCCAAGTCATTACCATTACAGCATGTTCATTAAATACTGGACTGTACCACTTTGCTTTGATCTGAATTCCTGTAGTAATTATATGAAGTCAATATTATAGAAAAGCTTGTGCTCTGGACTCGAGGTTACCAAGGAGAGGGTCAGGTGCGAGACAAGCCTGCACACTGACCAAATAAGAAAAGTAAAGAAATGTGGATGTTTCGGTCTTCAGACCATCAGCAGCATACCATAGCCTATTAGCCATGGTTCACATGACGCTTGTATACAAGCGTCATGGTGCCGAGTCCCCCTGGTTTATAGCGGTGTTCGATTTTTTTTACATTGCCAACTCTCACATGTACATAAACTATTAACCATGCGACACTAATGGTTGGGAGGTGTATTGCACTCTGATACATTACAAAAAAAAAAGGCCGGCGATGGGATTAAAATGCTTTTGGCAATGTAAAAAAATCGAACACCGCTATAAACCGGGGGGACTCGGCACCATGACTGTCATGGTATGACAGTCATGTTTCAGGGCTACATAGCCTATATACTATTAGGGCATTAACCAAAAAGTCGACTTGTTGATGCGTCAATGTCATAAAAATAAGGCGACGCCCACAGGGAGAAGTCGAAGTTTTTTTTAAATTTAATTTAACTATTTTGATCATTATTTTTGCTACGTTTGTGCATGTGTACAGATTGCAAACTGTAAGATTGGTTATTGCCAAGGACAGGAGTGATTCTTTCCTTTTCCAACTGTGTTTGAACATTTTGTTTTTCAATGTATCCAGGCATCGGCAGTTCTCAGCCATTAATTAACGAGCCCTTTTTCAGCTGTGCCTCTGCCTTTGATGTGCCGAGGTCTGCTGCGTGCAGCTCTGTCCCAGTGATTGACAGGCTGAACTGCACTGTGCCAGAAGTCAGAATAAGAAGCCGCAAACTTTATCGTGTTGGATAAATGCGGCCAACATTATGTAGGGCCTAGGCCTATCATTATCCAATGTTGCTGGTTGCCATGCAATCTATAATATTGACATCAAAACGAAAGCCGTACATTAATGGATAAAGAATTGCTTTAGGCTATTCTATGAAATCCAGGTACGTTTCATTCTCGGTTTATAAAAGGAAACCGTAGTTGATTAAGAGACGTCCACTGTTGGAAATCATTCAAGCGGCAGTGCAACACATTCCCAGAATGACTGTTTAACTTTACTGGGAGGCTACTGTTCTAGTTTTAAGCTGTCTGTCTGTAATGACATTGATGTCGCTGTCTGTCTGTCGCTGGCTACTGCTATTGTTGGACAGCAGTCTGTGTGGTCCCCCATCCCCCTCCCCCGCTCCCGCAACCCCCCGTTGTCAATGTGATGTTGTTGTCAATGTGATCAAGCGACGCATCAACACGACTTCAACTTTTACTAACAGAAAGTCGACTTGCAAAAATCCGAAGTCGTTAATGCCCTACTATATATATATATACAGTATACACACACGCACACGCACACACACACACAAACACACACACACACACACACACACACACACACACACACACACACACACACACACACACACACACACACACACACACACACACACACACACACACACACACACACACACACACACACACACACACACACACACATAGTATATATGGAATAAATGCCCTCCTGCTGACATGATGTGACATCACTGTCACTGGGAGCCGGACATAGTTCAAATGAATGACTCATTAACTCTCAACACAATTGAGTAAGTGAAGTACAGTTAATAGTAAAGTTAGCATAGAGCAGCTGTAGCTTTTTGTTTTTTTCCCAGATGATGAAACGGCTCTTTTTAAAAGAGAAACTGAGTCACTGGTCAGTGGTGGCAGTGAAAGCCGTGACCTCATATGCCCTTTGCTGGCAGATGTGGTCGTCATGCTGAGATGTGACAGTGGTCGGAGCATTCGTGTGTGGTTACTGCAAATTAAAGGATGAGCATGACGCTCACATGTGATTTATTGAATGAAACTCACTCACACCCCGTTCTGAGGGCCTCCACTGCGGCGCCCGCAATCTACTTTGTACTGCATCCAATTTTCTTTTACATATTGGCTTATCATGCTTCAATGGTGCACATACATCAGCACATGTAAACACTAATGCATGCACACACACACAGAGACACACACACACACACACACACACACACAGAGACACACACACACACACACACACACACACACACACACACACACACACACACACACACACACACACACACATATACACACAACGTATATATAAACAGACAGACATAAACATAATTATAAAAACATATAACAAACGAGCATGTGCATGCACACATTAGCACACGCACGTGCGCGCGCACACACACACACACACACACACACACACACACACACACACACACACACACACACACACACACACACACACACACACACACACACACACACACACACACACACACACACACACACTGCAGGTGGTAACCCATTAGAGACCTTTTGATTAGCTGTTTGAAGGTGTGAGTCAGAAGTAAATGCATGCTCTTCCCGCTGTGAGTCTACTAAAGGTCAGAGCAGCTGCCGGCTCCTCTCTGCACCGTGCTCCTTACCTGAGTCCAGGCTGAGACAACGTGCCAGCGGGAAATAAGAGCCGTTGCATAGCACCACTAGTAGACTTACAGCGGGGCTCAACGCGCACGTACCACCTCCGCCACACACACACTGAGAAGATGCAGAACTGTGCGCCGGACTCATGCGGACGGACGGGATATCTTCGGCACTTGACACTGTTCTTGTAGATAAGAGTCTGGCTTCCAGCGATCCAATTTGTTCTGTCAGGGTGGATTTCAGATTTCTTAAACTTGGCCAAGTGTGTCACGGATCGGGCGAGAAAAACAGAGAGTTACACAGTGAGGGATGTACAGGATATCCGTCCAAGTGTGATGTTTATAACCACGTGAACCCTTGAGTCCCCCTCAACAGCTGGCGAAAACAGCAGATTGGCAAGCTCACAATGAGCTTGTAGATCAGATGCTTTCGGTGTGCAGCAACTGCTGACTTAAACAAACTAAGTATAAAGGTCTTTACACAACCGGAGGCGTGAGGAATAAACAGCATGAAAACTAATAAAGGAATAGTTCACCCAAAAAATTGCTTATTTTCTATCAATTACACACCCCATGAAGCCTTGAATTCATGGGGATTTTTTTGGTTTTGTCGCATTCCTAAGACAATATTTTGATGACCGTGTGTATTTCCGGTAGGAGACACAAAGAGTCTCCTTTGTGTCTCCTACCGGATACATTAGCCGGTAGGAGACGGTAATCAAATTATTGGCTTAGACAAAACAATTCCTTGAATTCAATGCTTCATGGGGTGTGTAATTGATAGAAAATAAGTAATTTTTTGGATGAACTACTCTAACTTTAATATAGTTCATGAACCTGCTTTCACATATTATTATATTTAACTGTTTTCTATCTCTTACTCTTGCTCTCACTCTACCTCTGTCCTCTCTCTTCTCACGGATTACTACAAAATGATGGAGCGCACAAGAAAAATAATTTCACCCACTGCTTTACACCTGTAAACCGGTGATGTGACAAATAATAATAAAACTGACACTATCAACTGAAATGAAGGTTGATGCCTTTATTTACGAGGGGAAAGCGACCTTGTTCCGAATAAAAATGTTGTCGCTTTATCGCCGCAGAATATTCTCGTTGTGTGTGTTTTCTGCACTCGTGACACAAACAACAGTTCGAAGAAATATATTTTCGGGCGAATGAATCGGCTCTGGTGTGTAAGGACCTTAACTCAGGCTTGATGCTCCCAAGCCTTGCACCAGCTGATTACAGTACAGTATGTCATAATAATTTCTTATGGATTGGTAGATAGATGGACATCCTTTGATGTTCGTTGGATTCATACATTTGATCCAACTGGTCTTGTCTATGTGTGGGGCCCTGATTCCACACAGATAAGGGCCCCCAGTGTCAGATCTGTGGGGCGCCATGCTTTATTTCCCCGTGACAAATCCGCAGAAATGCTCACATTTCATCCCCGTGCCACAGTGACAGCCTGAACGGAGGCGTCCAGCGCAGCGCACACTGCAGCAATAGACAGCCAGCGCTGACAATAATACCACCGCTGCTCCATGCTGACAAAAGCCCATCGCAATTTCATCGTGCAGGGATGCAGAAAAGGGGGGGGGGGGGGGGGATTAGAAGAGAAGGAGGCCAGTCAAGGGGAAAAGACTGTGAGCTCCAGACAGGCTGCCACCCTGATCATAATCCTCCAGCAACACCTTTCTCCTCCTGTGTAGGTGAGAACCGTCAGACTAAGAAACGCACACACACACACACACACACACACACACACACACACACACACACACACACACACACACACACACACACACACACACACACACACACACACACACACACACACACACACACACACACACACACACACACACACACACACACACACACACACACACACACACACACACATAAACAGAAACACATGCAACGACGGCTGCTGGAAGCGACATGCACATTTGAGCATGCACAGCACAGCAGAAGCAGAAGCAGGCGGTATGAAAATAATTCAACCCTGTATAAGGAGTCTCTGGGTGCCATGCATGGGATTAGATCACAGTGGATTAGTGGAGTGCGGAGGCAGGTTGGCGAGAACAGATCACCTAGATTGAAGGGGGATTTTAACACTCCTAAATGAGATACGCGCGCACGCATTCAGAGATAAGATGCCGCCTTGGAAAATGGGTCAATTGTTGTGCAGGTTTTAGCTCGTGATTAAGGCAGATTATGTTCCACCAGTGAGCAACAATGGCAAAGTCAGACAGCGGTCCCATTGTACTTAGCCATTCTCTCTGTCAGCCTGCCTGATCCCAATTTTGTACTTTCAACTGCGTTTCAGACTTTTCATGTTTGAGCAATGGGACTTAAGTAGTATGGCACTGCCTGTCAGGCAGCAGATTTGGGGCTGAAGCAGAACAGAACAGAACAACACACAGTGTAATTGGACTCACTCCCTTGACCAAAGACAATTTCAAAGAAACTGGGTGTGATTGTTTTTCTGGCCCTACCACTGTACCTTTCCCTCCCGCATACACTCTGTAGTGTGGATTGATTAGAGCTGGGGCACTAGGGCCATAGCTGGTGGACTGCTATTGATTGATCAAACCCTGACGTTGAGTGTTGGAGGAGAGATGGGGGGCTTCATGTGGCCCCCTACTCCATCTTAATGAAGAGGAGGCAGTGAAGGCTGCCTCCTTTGATCCTGCTGGGATTAAAACGGTGGTGTGTAAGGAGGCAGAGAGATCAGGCCTGCACTGCCTGTCTGTCTGTCTGTCTGTCTGCCAGTGTGTCTGTCTGCCTGAGCCATATCATTCACAGAAACGTGACAGGAATATGTAAGGTTCTCTGCGCTCCTCTGTGTGAGGCCCAGGGCTAGGGCAAGTCCACAGCAGGGCCAAGAGGTGCAATGCACCATGCGGTCAGTGTGCAGACCGACCATCCGCTTTGATTGTTATCATCATCACTTGCTCTGTATCATTTTACTGAGCCTTGGTTTGATGCCACATGGGAACGTGCATGCTGCATGTTCTCCCTTAAATTCAAGGAATCGCGTTTTTTGTTTTAATAGGGCATAGCAGTGGCGGCCATTTTGTGGTTCCACTTAAAAAAAAGACCATTCATTTTTCCCATAGAGATTTTTTGGGGAATATTTAATTATATGATGTACTATATTTAATAAATACCCTTTGTTTAGCGGTTTAAAAAAACCCTGAATATTCACAGAATCAAAGGTGTTTTGGTCCTGATTCACTTAGAGCCTGGATGGCTTGATTCTAGGCTTAAAATAATTGATATAAATATTCATGGAAATCTCTATGGGAAAAATGTATGGCTGTTTTTTGAGTGGAACCACAAAATGGGCGCCACTGCTATGCCCTATAGACATTTCTGATTTCTCTTTAGTGTACATTTCTGCAAGCTCAATCAGTTGTCTTTCTAATTCGCCGCTAGGGAGTAATACGCGCGTATGGAGTTTGCACCTGAGTTCACGTGCATGCGTTCGATTGACAGATAGTGAGGGATTTATGACCCCCAGACAGGTTGACAAGCCATGATTGATTTATGACCAGGTCAAAACATCCACCATACCCTCCCTCCCTCCCTCCCTCCCTCCCCTCCTCCTCTTACTTCCTCAGAGCACAGAGCCCCTACCGTGGCGGCGACAGGGGGCTCCCACCGATCAAATACACATGCACACACGTGAACTCCCATGCACATGTCGGGTACACATAGTATATACTACTCTAAAATTACATTTGACCACCTATAGCTCGTCGGTGGAATAAGGAAAACAGGTTGAGATCAATAAAATCTATCCGCCATGCCTTGGACAGTGTTTTGAAGGAATTCCTGAAAAACTCCAATGAATTTAAACCCCCCCCCTACCCCCTGAATAATTAAAGCTGATATTTCTCAGAGAAAACACTTTTTGAAGGAGCTCTAGTAGCTAAGGATGGCTTTGATGCGGCCTAAGCTTCATAAAACTTTCAGATGCCGCCGAGAAAGTAATTGACATTTTCGCAAGTTGGCAGTCAGAACCACATGTGATTTGCCAAGTGTGCGTGGTCAGTCTCTCTCTCTCTCTTCGCTCTCTCTCTCTCTCTCTCTCTCTCTCTCTCCCCCGTATGCCCAATTTATGGTCCATACATACAATGGTATTGCACGCCAAAAATAGCCTATCCACAAGCTCACGCACGGATGCGACACGCTGTGAGCTTGTGGATCTGCTATTTTCGGTGCGCGACACTGTCATACGACCAAGTATACATTTTACTCTCTGTGTCTGTCTCTGTCTCTGTCTCTGTCTCTGTCTCTCTCTCTTTCTCTCTCTCTCTCTCTCTCTCTCTCTCTCTCTCCCTCTCCCTCTCCCTCTCTCTCTCTCTCTCTCTCTCTCTCTCTCTCTCTCTCTCTCTCTCTCTCTCTCTCTCTCTCTTTCTGTCTCTCTCTCTCTCTCTGCCGTTATCAGTTTGATCTGTTTTATGGATTTCTTTCTCAGCTCACTTGAAAAATTCAGTTAATTGAGCCATGCTGTGAAATATCTATCAGATCAGGATACAAGCATTTTTCAGAGTAGAGTACGGTCCATCCGGTGTCATATCCACACGATACACAGCGTGCGGAACATAAACCATGAGAAGACAGTTGATTTACACACACATCTGTCTTGATTTATCTCCCCCATGACACGCACACATTGAGGCGAGCACTTTGGGTGATGAAGCAGCAAGGCTACCTGGTACTTAGGTTTTCAAGCCCTGGGGGGCAGTGAAATGCACCGCGATGTGTACAGTACTGTGACAGTAGTTATCTCCATCGCCTGCACTGATCGCTGTAGCGCGGTGCCGTGTGATGCTACGATGTTAGCATAACCTTCGAGCTGCTTTAGAAATGGCCTGTTTGTGTGAGAGCCAGGCACCAATGTTTCTCCAGTTTGTTTACTGAGCGAGCACACACACACACACACACACACACACACACACACACACGCGCACGTGCGCACACACGCACGCACGCACAAGCATGCACGCGCACACACACTTTCACTCACACAGGGACACAGTCTTTCCTCACATGTATCCAGCCATAGGAGGGAAGGTGGAGTTGTTAAAGAGAGCCTGATAGCCTCTGGCAGGAACTGTAGCTCCGTCTGATTGTTCTCTGCATGAGAGAGCGAAAACACAGCAAGGCGCGTCTGAGAGAGAGCCTCTTTCTGCCACTCCCCCCCCCCCCCCCCCCCCCGGCCCCCCCTCCAACAACCTGCTCATTAGGCGGTAGAATGTGGGGATCTGCATGAGGCCTATAAACTCCATGCCTGGTGGAGAGAGAGAAGCGCGTCATCTCCTACTTATCAGAAGCTGTTGAACCCAGTCGATGCGCTTCCCGTCGTCTATGTTATCAATAAATCATTGATCACTCTGGGCGGTCTTGGGCCGTCTCCGTAGAGCTGCCTGCCTCGCTGACACATTTTAATACACTCGATTTTATGCGCTTTTTTTATACGCGGGCTTGATGTGTTTTATTGAGCTAGTTACTACAGAACATAAACTAGGGATTACAGCCCTATGCATAAAAAAAATCAAGGGGAAGTGAAAACATCATGTTTTCTTGTTTTTCTTTTACATAACCCATTTCCAATTCTTCCGTTTTTTCCCTCTTCCATAGTCAGTCCACATTGCCATTCGCTGGTGTGCATACTTTTTCATTTATTTATTCATTTTAATGTCCCATTATCCGGAGAATTTGCCTTAGCCTGCTCCCCTTCCTTCCCCCTTCTCCACCGTTTTCCTGCCTTTCCTACCTGTTAAACAGGAGATGCTGTCATCTGTCAGGCTTTTAACTGCCTGTCACATCCGTTTCGCTGCTCCTCTTCTTTGAGAGCTGTCTCCCGCCCGCCTCCTCCTCGCCGGCTCCCTTCCCTGCGGTTTTTCTGATGCCCGCTGGGACTCACAGGGCAGAGATGTCAAACCCCGGGCCTGCTGTGGCGAGAGAGGGAACCAGCACAGGGGTCAAAGGATGATGGAAGGAAGAGATAGTACCGGATTGAAAGACCAAGGGCCGCCGCTGCAATCACGCTGTGCTTTTTTCGCCCCCTCTTCTGTAGAGGCTGACTTTTATTGATTTTGTTTCCTAACCTGAAACACGACCACAGTGGAACCTTCCATCGTCCTATAGATTGGAATTGATTGCCTTGAGGGTCTCTTGTCCTGTAAATATTTGCAAAGCTTATCGATTGCATTAGTGGCTGTTGCTATTTGTGTCTATGGTATGGCAGGTGCCGTTGTTAAGACCAGACTAATGCAGGCAGGGCCCGCTTTTTTCACAGCGCATTAAGGTGTCGCTCAGCGCGCGCGCACACACACACACACACACACACACACACACACACACACACACACACACACACACACACACACACACACACACACACACAGAGACGTCTGTCCTGTTGTATATGACCTCTCTACACGGCCGTTGTGAGGAAAGACAGTGGTCTCTCCTGCTCGATATACACGCGGGACCTTCTGAAAGGCGCCCATTCAGGTAGATGATGTAATGGCCGCCATTCGTTCTCATTAACGAATCCATTCATCTTTAGAGGTGATGTCAATACTCAATTTAACGCCAGATATCTCTGTGTTTAAGAGCCATGCCCACAGAGGACATCAGAGCGAGTGCGTGGCACGCAGCTAAAAGGTGTGAAAGGCCTGACCTTGGGAGTGACACCGTCCTCCCTGCGCCGATTGAGCCAAAAAACAGAGGGAGAGGGGAGGAGGTAAATGATTTTTAAAGCCTCTCTCCTCTAAAAGCCTGGGAATAATACTCAGATATGGGAGCCGGTGGCAGGACTGCAGACTGTGGATATTCTCTGTAAGCCGAGGAATCAGTCGGACCCGGAGGGCGTTGCTTAAGAGCACAGGGCAGAGCAAGGCAGCACGCACCCTGCCGCACCATTAACCCCCCAATGCCCTCTCCCTTCCTCCAGCCACCAGAACCCCCTCCCCCCCACCCCCTCTCCGCCCATTCTTCTGTTGTCTCAGGAACAACAAAGGCTATTTTCAGACAGCCTATCCACGGTGGAGTGGGGAAACGGCAGTCCTAAAAGCCTTCATGACTTTTTAATCGGCGGCTCAGGGGCCCCGCGTCTGGCGGTTTGCGGAGTGGACCCCAGCATCAACGCACCACAACATGGAGGTATCAAATCCCCCCCCACCACCCCGCTCGGAGCACAGGCCTGTCAAAGCAGTTGGGCATGGAGGTGGCGGATGGGTGGCATGTGTGAAGGTTGGCAGTAGAGAAGAGAAGTTTTGCGGTTGAGACGAGTCGAGCACCGGGGCTCAAGGAAGCCGGAAGGGGGAAGTATGGAATGTTTGTACGGGGAGAGAGGAGCGAGAACGAATTTATGCGAAACTGCTGAGAGGGAATGGCCTCGCACCAAAATAGCAGCCTCAGAAGTGAGAAAGAGTTTGTCTAGCAGAGTTTGAAGAGTATAGAGTGGAGTTTGTGTGTGTGCGTGTGTGCGTGTGTGCGTGTGTGCGCGTGTGCGCGTGTGCGCGTGTGTGCGTGTGTGTGTGTGTGTGTGTGTGTGTGTGTGTGTGTGTGCGCGCATGCACACGCGTGTGTGCGCTCGTATTCCGTGTTTGGGAAGGATAGCACAGCATTTGGAAGTGATGGATTGTTAAAGCATACCAAATGGAGTGTAAAAGGTGGCTGGTGGGTTTTATTGGAGAGCGGGAAGGTTTTGTGATGAATAATAGGCATGAGTGAATTGGTCATTGTCAGAACCCTCCAGAGCCTATTGAATCAGCAAGGCTAGGGTTTTACAATGAGCTTCAGCCATGAGGATCGGCCCGTTGGGCCGTAATAGATGGAAAGTGAGTTGATGGAGGCAGGGGGGGTACAATAGATGAGGCTTGCTCTCACCACCCGAGCAGTGTTTGTCTGTGGGGAAATGGGCCACAGGAGAGAGCCATGTTCCTCCCACACACTGTGCAGAGAGATCACAGTGGAATGGCGGGGGGGGGGGGGGGGATCTTGTGATCGCACGCGCACATGCACACTGAGTAAACATGCTACAAGGTTAGTATGCTGGCTAATGATGCCCTGCTGACCCAATGCTAATGATCCCACTCGTTTGAGCCGGGAACATGATGGGCTTTGATCTGCTTGTCATTAAGGGACTGCCGAGATCATGCTCGTCTCTCTGTAGCCTGATGAAGAATTCAGACATACATGGATACACAACACCGCAGAGACAAGCACACAGACACGTGTGAAATTATACATACATGAGAGTGGAAATTTACATGGGTAACTTAATGGGTTTGCATACACCTACACCTTCAGCACCGTGCACGCACACATTATGCACAGATGCACGAGCGCTCATACACAATACATATGCCACACACACAGCAAAACATAAAAAGACCCTCCAATCCATGGCAGGGATTAAATATGTCATTTAGTCTGTGCTAAAAGAGCAGTAATAAATAAAACCGATGATTTATTAATATCTGGAGTTGTAATCCAGTGCATTATATGTGTATTAAAGCACATTACTTGGTGTGGCATCATGAGTGCTTCTAATAAAATTGGAAGTGCCTACGGGTATTTCAGACGAGCCGCGGCAGATCTCTCACTAATGGGACCGATGTAAATATGTTCATTTATGAATCTCCCCTCCAATTTAGCACTGCTCATATTGTCGATGAAGATTATCTGGGGATTATGTGTTTTGGAGACGATGGAAAAAAAAGCCTCTTGATGTGTATTAATGCGGGGCTTACAGATGCAGAAATATGGAATTAGGTCCCGGCATTGGTTTGGAAGATACAAATTTGAAAGAAAAAAAATCTATGTCACTCATCCTCCCTTTTTCCGTCTGGCTGTCTGTCAGCCCATAATTTCCTGATATTCATTTTCAAAAGTGGAAATTTAACAGACGTTTATGATGCAAATCACAGGCCATAACTCTGCGTGGCGTGGGGGGCTGCATTAAGCCTTCAAATCACTCATGCCACCACATGGTGCCAACTGCATTATGCCTATTCACTTGATCATTTGTAGATATTTCAATGCGTGATTGCAGCCGACGACAGTCAATGCCTCCGCTTTGTAGGTCCTCAGAGGAGTACAGGGTTCACTGTGTTACCGATCTTTTTTTCTTTTTTTTACACTGGTGCGGTGGTGGGAACATTTCAATAACACTGCACTCTGAATACATTAACCAGGGAGAGAGGATGGTCTTCCCATTTTAAATTTATGTAATTTCTAACGATAACCTCCAGGATATACCTGACATTGTGTGAGGCGTAAAAGTGCTGTGCCTGTAATTCTTTTCTTTTTTTAATACATAAAGAGCTCTTGCATATTTATAAGGCCGTGTCAAAAAATAGAGCTAACCTTGGTTTTTGCGTTTGCAAATTCAAACCTGGTTTACACCTTCGCCTTTTTCCTTTTGCACTTCCAATTCTCTCGCATGCGAAACGGGGTTGTCGGGGGGTGAGGGGGTTATTATGCTGGAATTCAGAAACAGGGCGGGAGTTGAATTCCCTCTCCAACATCGTTAACGGCAACATACAGAGTTCCAGTCCAAGTTAACAAATGTAATTAGCATCACTTCGTCAGCATCAGATGGGATAAAAGCCTCAGATTACCGCCGCAGGCTGTAGTTTGCAACAGTTTCATGATGATGACTATCGATCAGTGTTATTTCTTTGTAAGGCAGCCTACTATAAAGGATATACAGCATATACTGTACAGTACACACACACACACACACACACACACACACACACACACACACACACACACACACACACACACACACACATACATACATACATACAACTATACTATATGTATGTATGTATGCATTGTAGAACAGTGGTTCACAAACATTTTCTAACATTAAAGGTTTAATGACATTCACTTTTACACCACATTCAAAGTCTTTGTCCTGGTCCTTCAAAAGTGTACAAAAAGTTTTAAGTGAAAATTCCATTCCAGTGATCCATGGCAGGTGTTTTTCTCTCACATTTCTAAAGCCTTTTCAACTGCAATGAAAAAATAAATCTTTGCCTGCGGGTGTCGCTGGTGAGGGATTTTGCCTGTCAATCATCGCCTCTGCTCCGCCCCCCCCAAAGGAAAGGATAAGGGAGGGGAGGGGCGAGGAGGAGAGTGGGCGGGATTAATCGACTGTGACCTCACTGTCGAAGGGCCAAGCTCAGATTACTTTTCAGCCTAATTATTCAGAAAACCCCAGACCACAGAAAATCCACTGAATGTTCTAAGTTCAGGTTTTTTGGGTGTAATCGAGGTCATAAAACCCCAAATAAAACATTGAAAATAAAAAAAGTGAAAATGAATGTCATGATACCTTTAAGGACCCTCAGGCTGATATTTTGGCCATAGACTGCCATTTGAGAAGATTTTGTGCCAGGGACTCCCCATGAGAGAATAGTAGATCTACAAGCTGTAGAAACAATGTTCCTCATTTTGCTGGGGACCCCCTGGAACCTGCTCAACACCTGGGGGTCCCTGGACCCCACTTTGAGAATCAGTGTTGGAAACAACGGCACGATTATTAGCAGCATAAACTTTCCACATTCCACACGAAAATATGACAGATACAAAAACACATCGGAGCAGGTTTTGTTTCATTGAACTGAGAACAGAGAGAGCCCATAACAAACGTAGAGTGCAAACATTCCACTCACTTGGTTTCTTCTCTCTACAAGGCCTTCATGTTGTAATTACCTCAGTCAATAGAGATGTACAATACACAAACAAAGTGGAAGTGCGTGCAGCTTTCCTAGTCTTCTCTGCTTCTTCCGTCAGAAGCAGCTGAAGTCACTTCTCCAATGAATAGACCTCAGCGTTACGCACGATGTTCACAGATTCGAAGTCAGCTCCAATTATGAACGCCCCAGGTTAACAAGTCACACGTCCCTGTCGTCGCCAGACATCATGGACGATCATGTCTAGTGAGCGTAACAATTAGCATCTCTGAACCAGGACTTCTTGCTCTGTTTGAGAGTGCTGTGCCTCTCTCCCACAGCCGCTGTATCTGATAATTGAGACGGGAGATGGTGGGAAGTCGTGTAAGAATGAAGCCAAAAACGCACACGCTCATTAGCATAATGTCAGGGCATTCATTCAGATCTGTGTCTGCCTGATGGCATGGCGCTCGCTGCCGGTGTTCACGGTTCCGCCTGCCTGAGACCCGTCTGTGTGCTCGAGCAGCGGGGCACGTCTGCTTCAGTCGCATGGAGCAGACAGCCAGGAGTCTGTCTGGGTGGGTCCGAGTCCAAGGATCCTAGCCTGCTGGGATTGGATTAGGTGTGTGTGTGTGAATGGCAGCGTTGCGGTTTCCATCTGAAGGAAGTGCTTTTGGATGGTATGGGAGAGGGGAGGGGAGGGGAGGGGCGGGGGTCTCGCCATGACACCATCACAGCGTTGGGACTTGCTGGACTAGTGGGGATGATGGGAGAAAATTGTGGTCAAAAGGTCCCACTGTAATGTGCCGGAGAGAGGCAGTGATGTGACAAGCTACAATTATGTCAGCTCTCGCACTCCAGTGGTCTACACTGGGGACAGTCTCTCTGTCCTGCCATTGGCTGGCCTATACTGTCCAAATTGCCCGGTACACTTCCGTCCTCTGCTACGGGTCTTTGTGTCCTCCTCTCGGAAACTTTTTTTTTTTTACAATGCAGTCCGCACACCCTTGAGACGTTCTCATTTGTCACCCGTAATGCGTCCACGTGGAACATCAGCCGACATGCACATGTAATCGAATGCCGTGTGACATATTGTCGTTGTCAGAGCAGGCTCTCTCCGAGTATAGGAATCCTTATCCCTGAATGGATGATACATTAGCAGCAGTGGAGGTGTTTGTCACCTACGAAACAGATAAATAAGGCATGGTCCGCCCTGTTTGCTATCCCTCTCCAGGCTCTGAGGACGTTAGGCAGGCAGGCAGGCAGGCAGGCAAGCAAGCAGACAGACAGACAGAAACACAGGCAAGCATTGTAAATGTAATGAAGGGAGATAATAATTATTTTCTCTGTTAGCTGCTCTCTGCTATTAGCATTTGCTGCCAGCTCCTGCCACTCACTGCTTGGCACGCGCACTCTGCCACTGATAGGAATCACAATCAGCATCCATTCCACACACATATTACAATGGTAGGAACCGTGATACCTTGCACCCTGCAAAACACTATTAGCATGCCGGTGCTATCTCACCGACTCAGAAATTCAAAGGCACGGGGAGAATTGGAGGGATGAGACATGGCAGTCTGAGTCCATGCATTTTGCCTGATAATGTTCCGGTGTCCATATCTTAAAGACATTTACACACAGACAACCATCCTAGTCTCTCTTTCTCTCTCTCTCTGGGCGTGACGGATAAAGGCGAACACGGAGAACAGACAGGGTTTCAACAAGAGCAAAGATATCCACGCAACGATCGTACGTACTGTAGTCGTACGCTCACCTCAGACAGACAATACCATAACACTGTCTATATGTTAATGGCGGGGACGGGAAGTGCAAGACTCGGTCTGGTGAGTCTGGCAATTACAGCCACATCTGATGGCCGCAGCCTTCATCCAGCCTCCCTCAGAGGTCTGGGCAGCACTCTATCAACAGCAGTGCAGGTGCGTCTAATAATCAGCATCTCCCATCTCAATGCGTGTGAAATAATGCTTCCCCCGCCATACCATCTACTAATTAGGATCTAATTATCCCGGCTAGTGTAAACAATTGCAGCAGATGGCACAGCACGCAGTATTAACTCTAATGACCTGGGGCCCTGTGGAATTCACATTTCAGCGCGTTTGTTTATTTTTCTCCATTAGTCGTTGCCCTACTTTCTAAATTCACTTAGGCCTGCTTCCTGCCTTGAGAAAGTGCTGCCCGCCTCCCATTCCCAAAGCTGCCTTCTTGGTTTTTCCGCGTCTCTCTCCCACATACTATCGTTTATCTGCTTGATGTTTCCCTTTGTCGTTGGCGTTTTTCAAACCGTTGTCAGATATATACGCCTCGAAAGGATCAAGTGAAAACTTTTACCTACTTTCACCCTCAACCCATGCCCCCCCCCCCTTCCCCCTCTCCCTGGTGTGGAAAGAGGAAAGGAGGAAGTTATAGAGCGACTGTGTGATCCGCCGTGCAAAACATAATTTCTCCCGCCAGAGTGCGGAAGCTGCCTCACACACCTGGGAAATAATTCTATGAAGTCAGTCACACAGTCATATTCACTCCACCTTTACTTCTCCCTATAGCTGACTTCTTAAGACAAGGCAATTCCACATATCCTGTCCTCTGGGTGAGTAGAGGGGGGTTTGGCAGAAGAGCTGTCACGACCGGCTCTGAAGACATGCGCCTTATTTGCATGCCGCAAAGTGATACGTAGTCAAATGATTCCCGCGCCGTGTTAACGAGACTGCTTTGTCTCCTGCCGAGCTGCAGCAGGTACATGGAGCTCTGGTCATGCCTATACCTATGCCTTAGCACACAAAACCGGACGGGGCTGAGCTGGCTGGAGACCGGAGACTGCGTACAGGGCTTGTAATAGTGGCTGCGGGCGTGCGAGGCTTTCATTAATTGATGCTGGGCCTTGTGCCTGTGCTCCTCTGCGCACCGTGTTCTCTGCCAGGAGCTGGACTTGCTAATTAAGCTCCTGGATATCACAGACATGTCCCTGGGTAGGGCTGTACGCCGGTTGTGACTTGGAAATGTAAGTGAAAGAGAGGTGGTGGGGGCATGGAGAAAGAAGGAAAGGAGAGAAT
>NC_137615.1:15775344-15995344 GCF_963280865.1 Gymnoscopelus braueri
ATTGCACGTTGTACAGTGTACCCATCCTCCACTTCTGCACTTTGCATGTTGGTAACTTGGTACTATGAGTTCGCCTTTTTTTGTCATTTGATCAATTTGTCGGTCTGGGTCTCGCAATCTGGTGGTCTCTAATGGCGGCTTCGAGGCTTGTTGACGTGACGGTGGTCTCTAATGGTGGCTTGTTGACGTGACGCTGTATCGCTAAGTGCTTGTAGCCGCCAAGCTCCTGAGCTAGGTGGGGGTGCGTGGGGTAGTGGTTTACAAGTGGGTGTGTTTAGTTTTGAGTGTGTGTGTGTGCGTGTGCGTGTGCGTGTGCGTGTGCGTGTGCGTGTGCGTGTGCGTGCGTGCGTGCGTGCGTGTGTGCGTGCGTGCGTGCGTGCGTGCGTGCGTGCGTGCGTGCGTGTCTACTGTACGTGTATGTCGTGCGGGTGCATTTACTGGCAAGATGGAATTACAGCAAAGCCATTGCTCCCGCGTCTAGTGCCCAGGGAGAATGAGGACGGTCTCTCCATTTGGGCTCAGACGGGGATCAGTTTCAAGGTCCTACTGGGTCGGGCTGTGTTTGTGTTGGAGAGGTTCATGCAGGGGTGACAGAGAGAAACGGATTAGCCAAGCGCTGGACCGTGTGGACTGCCTCTGACATGGCATGCCGCTGGTGTCACCAAACAGCAGAGATCGTAACTGCTGCCTTTAGGAACACAAGTGATGAGATAGATTTTTTTCTGTGTTCGATTTGCCACCCATCTCACGAGTGATGTGTGTGGGTGTGGGGAAACACACACCCTTAGGCACTGTTGCCGAAGTGTGTGTGTGTGTGTGTGTGTGTGTGTGTGTGTGTGTGTGTGTGTGTGTGTGTGTGTGCGTGTGCGTGTGCGTATGCGCGCGCACGTGCGTGCGAGCGTGCGTGCGTGCGTGTGTGCGAGCGTGTCTTTGTGAGAATCAAAATCTCCTCACAGGGACAATTACAGAAAAATAGGAGGACATTAGGACATTTAGTTGGCCTCACTTTTCAAGTGCTTGTTTTAGGGTTGGGATTTCAGTTTAGGCTTATGGGCTGCCTACAACAGGAATGATAATTATAGCGATAACTATAACGATGTGAGCATCACCACTCATAAATGAGAACGTTCTGTAAACAGTTGGCGCCAAACACGTTACTTGACTCCAGCTGTGTCAGAGTACCAACATGGATATTGATGACGTCTCACTGCTGTATGCAGAGAAAGAAAAAGTAAACCGGAAGGATATGGGTTCTTTGGAATGTGGGCAGTAAACCACGGTTAAACATCCATGATGTGTGGGTAGTTCAAATAAGGCCTAAAAGATGGCCTTAGGTATTGTAAAATATTGTACGAGGAACGATGATAAATTATATTAAAGTGATTTATATTTAATTTTTTATATATATGACTTAATTTTGGTTAATTAGTCCTAAACTTTTAGTGACGCACATCCCTAAGGGGTACACAAAAGTATTCAAAGACGAAAGGTCCTTGAACATACTACTACTATCTTCTATCAGCAATAAAGTGTACAAAATAAACAGCATCTCTCTCTCTCCTCGCCTCCGTGGTGCTGAAAGAAGCTCAGCAGTGGCTACTTTTCAACAGTTTTCAACATTATTAATAAGAATAATGTTAATAGTCAAATAAAATCTAGGTGGTCTTTTTAAGCAGACCACCTCTCACTCTTCATACTACACACTCAGTATAGGTCTCACCTCCCCAGCCTCCTCCTTGTGGCATTTAGTTCTTCACTATGTCACTGTGTTAATTGTATGGATTTCTGTGGATTGTCTTGTGTTACATCTGTGTAAGTTATGCCCTTGACGGGTTCAATGTGGATCACTGGCTTCCTTCAAAAAAAGGCCTGAAAATTCATCTTTCAGGAGGCCAAAGGGGAGGTAAACTCACTTCTAGAAGTTTTAAATTTGTTTTTCCTTTTTCCCTACTCTGTACATATAGTGTTTTATATTTGTTTATGATATTGTACTTTGGTGTTATTCTTTTATGCTAATGTTGATGAATTGGACTTTTTTGTGTTATCCTTTTAGCTCAAATGTCTGACTGTAGCTGTTTACGTTTCTGTCTAATAAACTATTCAATCAATCAAAATGTTATGTCCATGTAATAACTGTATCTTAGGCTCTGCTTCAGTGTGTTCTCAGATTCTGTGTCATGCTTGCGCAGATTAATCTGTAGTAACACAGGTGCAGAGTCACACCGCCAAATTCTATGCAATATCATTGCAATAAATGGTTTATCTTGGGGAAAGTGTCTGACTGAAATGTTGCATCTTGCCGTTTCTGACCACAAAAAACTATTTACATTTTTCATCTATTTCCACGTTGCTGCCTCCCAGCACAGCAAATTGGTTGGCGCCCCCGGGCACTCGCCGATGCAATATGTGGATAATCCGATTGGCGCAGATGATTCATTATTTTTTGAACCTCAATGATGAGTCTCTCAGCAATGTCATCTGGCATGTTGAACGTGAGTGATGTGATGTCTTAAACGTGACGCCCTGTAAATGCAGATGGATTTTGATTGGCTGTCAGTGTTCATCAAATCGCTCAGAAAGTGATCCCAACGATATCGTTAGTCACTGTCGCTGTAGCCGTGGTCTAGATCAGTGGCTCTCAACCTGTGGGTCGGGACCCCCAGGGGGGTCCCCACATGATTGTCGGGGGGTCCCCAGAATAGATGACAGGGAAGTGACAATTTAATGACTTTTAAGACCTTTTTAAAACCTAAAAAAGAAAAAGACCACTACTATATCAAATATCAAAAGTAATCAACAAACTATACTATAAAATATGTATCTTTGGAACCGAGTCAAACTAAATGTAATGCCTCAACTTATACTTTCCAAGTGCTTGTCAGGGTGGGTGGTCACCAGTTCAAATATGATTATGTTGGGGGGTCCCCATTTCAAATATGATTATTTTGGGGGGTCGCAGCCTGAAAAGGTTGAGAACCACTAGTCTAGATGCTCTGCCATAGACTTGAGTTAGTATGATTTTTAAAGCAATATATTTATAGTTATTATTCTTTGTGTGGATGTGCCCTTTATTGGGTTAGAATAAAAAAAATTGGTTAAGGTTAGGCATGTAGTGCTGGTGGTTAGGGAATGAATTTTGGTAATGGAAATCTGTCCTGTCCTCACAAGTATAGCTCTACAAGAATGTGTGTGTGTGTGTGTGTGTGTGTGTGTGTGTGTGTGTGTGTGTGTGTGTGCGTGTGCGTGCGTGCGTGCGTGCGTGCGCGTTTTTTTCAGATTTTAATGAACAGTTTCAATCAGGCCCTACCTATTGTACTATTAGTCCCCGATATCCCCATCCATTCACCTACACTTCCAGAACAGCAATGCAATATCCTGTTCATTGGCAGTGTAAATCTCCAGTGCTGTGCACGTGAGTGTCGGTGTGCAACGTGGAGGAGATGCTCCAGTAATCAGCCGTGGGAGTGAGTCAGCCAGCATGGTGTTGAGCAGGAACCAGGCGTGCGGTGCACTGGGGGACTGGGGGGGGGGGGGGGGGGGGGGGGGCTTACTGCAAGCTATTAATACAGACTTTAATTAGCCCAGCGCCACAAACAGTGGCACAATCGGCTCAGTGTCGCCCGTGGCTGGTGAGTCAGACAGATCAATAGGTCTGATCATGCCTTTTTCATCAGCTCAAATGAAAGCACTTTGTCTCCGAGGCCCGAGAGCACCGAGCTCTTGCATGTCACCTTACTACTAGCCACGGTCGGTGCGCGGCGCCGGCTGCGTTGCACCGCTGCAGATGGGGACCTGTATAATCGGGGGCTGCGTTAGGGAAGTCATAAAGATAAATGAAGGAAGGCACAGAGCATAGCTCATCCTGTCATGAGGGGGTTTAGGGGCAGAAAACTTTGTGTTTTCCAAAGCAGTGTCACACCCCCACCCCCCTCAATCCCCATACTCGCGTAACCCCCTTTTTTGCCGTGGTACGGTTGGTCTCTAGGCATCTGCTTTGCGTTGTGTATTTGTCCTTGTGTCTCTCTCTCCCCATGCTGCTGTGGGTACGTTTGCTCGCACTAATAATTTTTCACTCTTCATTTAGACTTCTTGGATAGCACAAATTGTCCTTCTGCCTCTTTGCAAGTGGATTTGAATTCAAGATGGAGGAGGAAAAAAAGCAAGCCACTTTGGCTGTAACAACTTACTCTGCTGCATTTTAGCAGAGTTTTCTGTTGACCTTCAAGTTCCCAATCAGTGCCAAGGAAAAATGGAACTAGCTTCTCTTTTTTTTCTCCGCTCCTTTGAATTGCCGGACTTGTGTACTGTAAGTTGTCAGCTTCACAGCAATCACTAAACCTTCCCTCCTGCATCCTTTTCCCACCACTTTGCTTTATCTCTCTCTCTCTCTCTCTCTCTCTCTCTCTCTCTCTCTCTCTCTCTCTCTCTCTCTCTCTCCCCCCAGTGGATGATGTTCCGCCCTACTTTAAGATGGAGCCCGTTCAGACCCAAGTGCACCTGGAGGGGAACCGTCTGGTCCTGACCTGCATGGCCGAGGGCAGCTGGCCCCTGGAGTTCAAATGGATCTACAACGGCACGGAGCTGACCCGCTTCTCCCTGGAGTACAGGTGAGAGCCAGAACCCAAGCCTCCCCCTGGACATCACTCCCTTTTTTCCATCAAATGTAATTAGGCCGCTACACCGGGAAATGTCTGTGCCATTTAAATGTAACTAATAATTCATTTTTATTCATATTCCAGACTCATTTTTTATGGATTTATTCAAGGCTGATTTGGCTACGTATCTCCCCTGAGACATAACATCTTGTGTTCAGGGGATTGTCAGATTCTTTCCGATTTGTACTCCACATTGTATTCAGCACGCAGATGGTGCGAGACGAGGAAAAGAGCCCCCTTTATGTCGGTGCTACATGCTCTTAGTCACCAATAATTTCATTGGCCTCGTGTAAACTCTGCAGATGTTTATCTGCACCTCCACCCCACCCTCCACCCCCCCTTTACGAGATTTTCACGTTTTTCACTTTTTTTCTGAATGATATCCGCCTGCAATAGACAGCAAATGGAGGGTATATTTTGTTGTTTTGAGAGCCCTATTGTTGCATTGAGAACACAATATTCCTTTTTTTCCGCGTCAGCCATTACAGTGTGGGTGGGTAAGTGTGCTCTGCCAACAATAAGATGTTTTGCTGACCATGAACTTCAAGAAAAGCTTTTTTTGCACATGCTACAGCTTCCACCAATACAATATCAAGAATTCTTCCCAATAGCACTCAATTGCAAAACCAAACTCCAGCCTTTGTTCCCTCAGTCTGTGTGTGTGTGTGTGTGTGTGTGTGTGTGTGTGTGTGTGTGTGTGTGTGTGTGTGTGTGTGTGTGTGTGTGTGTGTGTGTGTGTGTGTGTGTGTGTGTGTGTGTGTGTGAGTGAGTGAAGAGAGAGAGAGCGAGAGAGAGAGAGAGAGAGAGAGAGAGAGATGCGTGAGGTGCCTATAGTGTGTCGGCCACTGTTCACGGTTGCTCCCCTGAATGAAACACGTAGGCCCTGTCTGATTGTGACCCTGTTCCCTGTTCATACTGACAGCCTACACATGAACAGACACTCTCAGGTGTCAGTGGCTGATGGCTATCTGGCTAACCTCCTCACTGCAGCTTCCCCCTCCGTCTCAGTCCTCACTCTCTCTGTCTCTTTCTCTGTCTGTCTGTCTGTCTGTCTGTCTGTCTGTCTGTCTGTCTGTCTGTCTGTCTGTCTGTCTGTCTGTCTGTCTGTCTGTCTGTCTGTCTGTCTGTCTGTCTGTCTGTCTGTCTGTCTGTCTGTCTGTCTGTCTGTCTGTCTGTCTGTCTGTGTGTGTCTCTCTCTCTCTCTCTCTCCAACCCCCCCTTCCAAACCTCTTCTGTCACTCACCCTCCCTCTCTCTCTCTTGTTCTCTATGTATATGTGTCTCTCTCCTTCTATCTCCGTCTTTCGCTCTGCCTCTCTTCAGCAGTCTGCTGTGTGCTCTCACGTGTCCTCTGGGTCTGCCTCATAGACCAGCAGCCCTCTGCTTGTTATTCTCCACCAGCCCTGATCAAAGAGGCAAACTGGAATCCATTTAGCCAAGGAATCAGCGCATACCACCACCCCCCATCCCCCCGAGTAGCGATGCAGGGCGAACATGGCAGGGGCGGACTCACAACTTCTAAGTGGCTTTATTGAGCCGACCAATTAAAGGGGACACAGTGTTGGGCTTATCAAGATGGCATTTACCTTGCTTGCACATCCGGTGTCTGCGTCACTCGCAAAGCCAGGATGAATATACCAGATGCGTTCATATTTGATTTGATAGAGTGACAGATGGGCTTTTTGTGTCTTTACTGATCTCTATTATGTCTTTGCTGATCTCTACTTGTGTCTTTACTGATCACTGGATCTTTAAATTAAATTATGTTCTGTGTTATTCCCCCTTTCCAGTTTTTTCACGTCTCATCCACCACATCAGCGCTAAGGCAGACCATTATTCACCCACCTTAGATGCACTTACACTCGTGCAATGGGACGCGATACATGAGTGGAATTCCATTTTGCACCTGTGTTTTCTGTCGTCCGAAAGATTACCACTTCTTTAACATCCTGGGAAAGGGAATGAACGCTTTGCAATGACAAGGCGGGCCCTGTCCATCAAGCTGATGGTGACTAATGGTGCTGTGTGATGTGTGCTGTACGTGCGTGCGTCTGTGTGTGTCTCCAATTAGGTACCTGATTCCCTCCCTGGACCGATCGCACGCCGGCCACTACCGCTGCATCGTCAGGAACCGTGTGGGCGCTATAATGCAGTGCAGTACAGAAGTGCAGGTGGCCTGTGAGTGCAGTTATCTTCCCCTTTACAGAACACGTGAACCCCGTCTTTAAATGAGTTAGGAGTGGAGGGTGTTGTGAAAGGATGGAGGGTGTTGTGAAAGGCCCGTCGTCTTGTACTAGGATGAGTCACTCCGACTAAAGGAGCTTAGCTAATGTAAGGTGCAGAACAAAGACAACGCTCTGCCGCCAGCATGCATTCAAACATCCACTCTTCCAATGCTAATATCAGCCTCTTTTTTTGTTTACCTTTCTCTCTCTGGCACACTCTCTCGCCTTTCTTTAACTACTGTACCTTTTCTCTAGATATGGGTGGCTTTGTGGAGGCAGAGAGGTCACAAACCGTATCTCAGGGTGAGGGGTCTCTCATCCGCGCTCCACGGATCCACAGCTTCCCCAGACCACAGATCACATGGTTCAGAGATGGCCGGAAGATTCCCTCCAGCAGCCGCATGTAAATCTAGACCCTTATTATACGTATTCTTGGTGTGTGTGTGTAGTGCGTGGCATGCCCTTTCCCCATTGTGTCTCAACGTGCATTGTCACACGCTCTCTACAACAACATAAGGCCAAACCAGAACAAGGACATACTGTATTTCAATCCCAATTCAAAAACAATACTTTCACATTTTAATTTATTCTAATTTATTTCATTTCATTTTTTTGCAATCCTCCCACACGCAGTGTTAGGTTGAGCAGAATAGCTAATGAATAAAATACATGGCACGCCCCTATTGACTTTGCAACCAGGATGATTGATGATTGAAGGCGGGGGAGGAGGGGGGGGGGGGATAGAACAGGCAGCGGGGGAGCCAATTAGGCAAAATTGGACAAAAGGTGTCAATTGATGATGTGTTTGTGACTGACAGTGCTCAACCCAGTGTGTGTGTGTGTGTGTGTGTGTGTGTGTGTGTGTGTGTGTGTGTGTGTGTGTGTGTGTGTGTGTGTGTGTGTGTGTGTGTGTGTGTGTGTGTGTGTGTGTGTGTGTACGTGCGTGGTATGCTGGTGTACTTACGCATACGTACCAGTGTCGAACATACGTGAGACTGCATGGGTCCTGTGATTACCCTCTTTGCATGCGAGAGGGATACACTAATTCATGCGTTAGGCAATGCAGGATGCTTGATGCATGCATGGTTGCATACCAGTAGCTACATTACTGTGTGTATCCAAACAGTGCCTCTGTGTGTCCGGCGTGTCCCAGCTAATCATCAGAGATTAATTTAGCCATCCAGTCAGACAGGTTGACAGGCAGGCTGCTCAGAAGCCACATGACATTTATTATTCAGCAGCACGCTGCGTCATGTCATGGTTGACGTGAAGACGTTCAGACGTTTACCTGGAATCGCATCCTCTCAGTAGGACTCATTGGAACAGAAACGCATGCGTCACTCTGCCCACGACGCCCCCAAGAGATGGGCGAGACGCCGCCGAGGGAGCAAAAAGCACAAAAGCTCCCCCCGCCTCCCGAGCACGTCTCCCCCCTGCTACAAGTTATTCAGGAGCCGGCCACTATGCGGTCGACTGTTATTGGGTCGGAGTGGAGCAGTTAAGCTCCATTTTATGATGCTGAGCGGCACTGACAGGAAGCTGTGCGCTTGCCGCTTGTTTGCTCGCTCCGTGTCAGGCCACATTGATATGCACGGGCGCGCGTGGATGTCGAGGCGTGTGTTGACTTGGCGAGAGCCACGGCCCCTAATGGTCCAGGAGTGCGTCTGTTTATCCTGCACTGGCAGATACACAGACGCTAATCTGGCTGTGGACCAGTGTCAGCTCTCATCTCACGCAGCCTGGTCTCACCTGGTCAGACCATGAACCTGCCGACATGCAGATGCTCGTACCCTCGGAGGCGCACAGCTAACATTATTATCCACTGCACGTCTCTCTTGGTCACACATTATTTGTGTGTTTGGGTGTGTGTGTGTGTGTGTGTTTGTGTGGGTGGGTGGGTGTGTGTGTGTGTGTGTGTGTGTGTGTGTGTGTGGGTGTGGGTGTGTGTGTGTGTGTGTGTGTGTGTGTGTGTTTGTGTGGGTGGTGCGCTTGTGTATGATGCATTATAAAAGGGGACTCTCCGAGTCAGACTGATTTATTAACTCACAGAAGTAACGAGTCACAGGGTTAATGATATGAGTGTTTGTCTCTCTGCGTGCGCGTGTGTGTGTGTGTGTGTGTGTGTGTGTGTGTGTGTGTGTGTGTGTGTGTGTGTGTGTGTGTGTGTGTGTGTGTGTGTGTGTGTGTGTGTGTGTATGCGCGCAAATAAATACTTGCCCAGTGCCATCACCTTGGACAACACATTGGTGATCCTGTCTACGGTGGCCCCTGATGCTGGTCGCTATTACGCCCAGGCTGTCAACGACAAGAATGGAGACAACAAGACCAGCCAGCCGGTCACACTCACTGTAGAGAGTAAGCACGCACACACACACACACACACACACACACACACACACACACACACACACTCACAGACACACACACACACACACACACACACACACACACACACACACACACACACACACACACACACACACACACACACACACACACACACACACACACACACACACACACACACACACACACACACACACACACACACACAGACACTCCCAAAGGCACTCATTACATGCACCTTTGCAACATCCCAAGCCAAGGACAGTGTGAGTCACCAGCTATCTCTTATCAACAGGCTGCACCGGCAGCTGGTTGCAAATACAAATGCCATAGACCAAGTTTTCTTGTTCATCTCTGCTCTCAGTTCAGCACTGGAGCACCTGTCCAACAGGTGGCTCAGTCAAAGTCAATGGAAACATCCTTAGCACCCCCCAGTGGCTACACCTTTTGGGTTATCTGCCCTCAGTGCCTTTCCACAAGAATTGTCAAATGACTTCCACTTCATATAAGCTGGTAGAGATCTAACTAGTCATTTGATCGTTGAGGGACACAGAATGCTAAAGGATATTCCTTTATCAAGCCTAATGGTAATATCTAGTCCGGGCTGTTCGAATTTTGAATATGGTGTATAACACTATACACCATATTCAAACACAAATTAAATGATCACAGACAGAATCCATAAGAATTAATGGATACCCTGTTAAGACGAGCCTTGTTGGTGAAAAAGGTCAATTCTCTGCTGGGTTACATATGCGTACACAGTCAACTGTGAGGGACAAATTCACAAAAGGATCGGCCATGTAAAATATAATTTTTGGACAAAAGAGCATAACATTTCCAATGGTTAGGGTATGGTCACACATACGAAGCGGAGTAGCCAACGCATGCCGAGGCGTCACCTGCGTCGATTACCCATGTTGTCTTGTGGATTGTGGGCCGTGCCCGTTGACGTTTTCTGGTGTGTAGTTCATTTGACTTACGTTGGAGTGATTGGCTCACTGAAATAAAACTACAAGCGAAATGCCTGCCAAGTGATGTGCTTCTTTCCTATTGGTTGACGCATGGTCAAAGTTCATCAATGTTGAACTCCATGTTTCAGCCGCGTCAAGTTTTCTCAAAACAGGACACTGACACTTCTGATGTGGATGTGCGACCGTACCCAGAGACCTCTAATAAAATTTGCCATTTGATTACATTAGCATTTTCTGGCTTTTGCCAGGCCTATATAACGCCTCATCATCAGCTCCACAAACTCCTCGGTTACAGTCAAAGAGATACATCAACACCCGAATAAATAGTGCAGCACAAAGACACCATTTATTCACCGCCAAATACATCATCGCAATCAGATGTAAAACAAGGGCAAGTTGCACTCAGCTGCAAAACTTTATGGGTGTGTTTTGTCATATCATTAGCGCAATATTGTTTTGGAATCGGACCTTGAGATGGCACAGATATCGGTTGCAAGTCATGAACAATTCATGGTGCTGTCAGCGGTTGCAACCCATTCTTTGTGAATTCACCCCTGAGAGTGTAAAAATGTATGAGTCCATTTTGAATCAATTTTTGGGTAAAGTATTACCCTCTCTGAGCTAAATGAATGCTGAGGACGTTACTGTGTAATCATAATCATAACCATTACCTCCCACCCACAATAGTTGTCCTTTTCTCCTGATGTGCCCTTCTGCCTCTGGTTAACAGGTCCATTACAGTCCCACAGCATCCTTTAGGCTTCACTCCAACAGAACTCTTATGGGCTGATTGAACAGGCCTATAAAGCCCCCCCCTCCCCACCTCCACACACACACACACACACACACACACACACACACACACACACACACACACACACACACACACACACACACACACACACACACACACACACACACACACACACACACACACACTTGTATCTCCGGATTTATTAAAATGCCACTGAGAGCAGTGTATGATCAAGTACACTCCATGCGTGCGCACACACGCACATATACACATAGGGATTGTTTTAGAGTTACGGGGCCTGCCTTGGTTATAGCAGCATGTGATTGGTTAGGGTTGGCCGAGAGGACGCCCAACAGAATTTAATGCATGCGTTAAATTTAAATCAATATTTTAATGTATCTTTTGGCCTCTGTTCATGCAAATGCAGTTACCGAACCCATTAATGACTAACGATTATATTTATTATGTTAAGAAAAAGCCCCGCATACTTTTTTCCTGTTAGCGATAGGAACACAAAGTTGGCTGTGGAAACACTGTCAAGACATGTGGCTACAAGTTCAACATTAATTTGACATGCTAAATATCAGATTTATGCTGGATCAAAGCATGTTATTAAAATTGAACTTCTGAATCTAAAGGCACTGAGCATTTAATATACCTCCAACAGCCATTACTGTATTATACCATATTTATTCATTACGGTTACTCATTTTATAATTCTTCACTAAACATTAGTGGAAATACAGATTCCTGTGATCACATATTTTTTAAAAAAAAAGTATGCGCTTAATGACCAGATGGACTCAGGTTAAGAGTTAATTATAAAAAAGATTTTCCAGTGCGCTTTTAGGGATAAATTACGTATCTCCATGAACAGGTGTCTCCATACATTTCTATGAGCCATACAGTACACATATCATATAATATCATATCATTGCCGTCGCGCAGAAACCTTGTATCTCCATGTTTCATAATCCATATGAAATGGATATGATGCTTCCTTTTTGATGCGTTTCAGCCACTAAAGGCCTATTCATACTCGACGTAAGACCCTTAAGTAAGCATAAGGAACGGAGGGGGAGACCAAAAAGGGGAGGGGGGATGGGGGGTTTGTCCGTCAGGTACGTCAGGTTGAGCTCTGAGCTCAACCTGACGTACCTGACGTACGTTCACTTCTTCCCTCTGGAGGATGAATAGCCTCTTGGCCCTAATCACGCATAAGAAACATGTCAAACTATGAATGCACTGAATGCACTGATGTAAAGAACGTACCAGTTCCTCACCCCCGACGTACGTCAATCCCCATCTCTGTCTAGTATGTACGCCACTTAACATGGTGTGCTCAGTGGAGAGCAAATCTCTACCAGGAGGCACGCCCTCCCTCCATCATTGTGTCTGTGTGTGGTGCATGTGATGACAGGTTTTGGCTTTGTACTGTGCATGAATGACCAGGCACGGGGCAACGGGGGGGAAGGCTATGATAAAGGATGCTGATTGTTTAATGCCTTGTGTCTAATATGCATGTGGCCGAGTGGGAACACAAATCAGCCTGGGAATATCAATGACAGCAGCCTCCATATCAGTCCAAATTGACATAAGCATAATAAAGTAGCTGGAGCATATGCAGCCAAAGCACATCAACCAGCTGATCTGTCAGTTTATGAAAGCAATACTTGAACTAAAGGGACCAGCATGATAGAGTATAGGAACAGTCCTCCACGTGTGCTTTTAGGCTCCATGCAGTAGTGTACTGCACATGCTATGAAATAAAGTTATATTCTGATGGCACTTTTGGGCTTTGTACTAAGGACAAAAAGATAATAAAGAATGTGGGATAGCAGCAGTCAAAATGTCATTATCAACAAAAATGTGTTGTCCAGCAGACCATATCACATGGAGAAAAGCCATGGTCAAATAATTATTCAACGTAACAGGAGACAAAGTGCACAGGAGACAGACAGGGGCGAATGCAAGATTCTCCCCCCCCCTGCCTGCTGCCTGGTGGAGATAACACACACACACACACACAAGGGCTAAGAGCTATGACCTGACAAGTTGTCCAGGCTTTTTCACACATCTCCTCCTCTCCACCACCACTCTCACCATCTGGAAACTCAATAAAAGTGCCTGCCCTCTCAGTGTGAACTGATGTTACCGATTCAATCACTCCCTGAATGGTGAATCCTTTTCCCAAATTATCCATATCTCATTCACAACACCTCTCTCTACCCCTGTGCCCGCCAGCAACTCTGACAGTGGCCAACTGCAACGTACCAGATCATAAAAATACACTTTTAATAACCCAAAGATGTTTGTGTCCAGGCTGTGTATAAAAATGCAAGAAGATGTGAACTTCCTAACCTATTGTTCAAGTGGTGTTTTCATGGTAAATCTAAAAACAGTAAAAAAAAAAAGGATGTTAAGAAAACCTTGCGGTTTAGCCTCATACTTTAACCGCTTTGAAGCATTTCAACTGATTTGTGATCTCTGCTAGTACTTTAAGTGCTGTAAAGGAAATTATGGACATAAATGGGATCTCGTGGGTCCATTCAGTTCCATTTGAGTTAAATTAACAATTAGGATTGTATTGTTTACCTGTGTGCCAGCTTCCCTCTATAGAAGAATGGGATGCACACTGAACACCACGTTGTGAAAGTTAACAGGCCTTTATATCTGCCATCAAACATTCATTTGTACATTTGTGCAGTTTATATTTCACACAGTCCTGAGAAACATCAAACATAAACATCCATCCCACAGAAAAAGATGTGAAGTGGAGGGGATCAGGCTTCAGTCCAAAGCAAATGCTCATCAATGACAACTCAGTATGAAAGCTATCAATCCGCACAATACAAATGATTAGGGTATCTTCTACTAAAGTACAAGTTGTGGCGGTGACTGCTGAAGGCATGCAGATAATACGCCCATATATGGGCTGGACATGCCCAGTGCCAGCACAAATTAGGCAATGGTCAGTTGTTAGGCAAACGTTACACGCCGTAAGACGCTGTTATTAGGCAAGGGTTTATGTTGTTGTGTGTGACGTCAGACCAGAGCTCGATCAGCGAGAGAGAGAGGGGGTCAGGGGGCAGGGATAAGGAGAGGGAGAGGGGGAAAGAAGGAGAGAGAGCCTATTTCACTCTATTCAACCCGGCCAGTGCTGGGTACCGGAGTGCGCTGATCGATGCGTGTTCCCCAGCAATGCCAGGCGAGCTGATAAATGCTTGTAGATGTATCTGTATTATTTTTGTTCTCTGCAGCGTAGATGAGACACACACACACACACACACACACACACACACACACACACACACACACACACACACACACACACACACACACACACACACACACACACACACACACACACACAGACAAACATGATGGATGATATCTCTTATCTGATCAGCTAATATCAATGTTTGGACTCAGGCACATTGTGTACATAATGGTGTGTTAGTTGAGTTTTTCCTGATCTGCTTCTGATGAATGGATTGATGATAGCCTGGAGAAAAAAATAGAAAAACGATGCGGAACACACAAATAGCATAAAATCAATTAAGCTGTCCGGAAAACAAAATGAAACTTCTTTGTCAGGCTAGGCCGATGCTTCGTAATCATTTGCCAACTCAATGCAATTTAGAGATACACTGGGTCAGGGATAATTTAACCCAGAGTGTAAAAAGAATCCACACAATCCTGGCCTAGTTGTTCAGAAAGTTGAATGGGGGATCTTCCCAAAGTAGGATTAAAAAAAAAAAAAACACACACAAACACAATAAGCCTACTATTTGACCCAATTCTAATTGGAACCTGTAGTAAATAGATGTCCCATACTGTACTCTCTGATGTTGAACACACACACACACACACACACACACACACACACACACACACACACACACACACACACACACACACACACACACACACACACACACACACACACACACACACACACACACACACACACACACACACACACACACACACACACACAGCCAATCACAGGGATATTGCTCCTGTCCAGGTGATTCATTTCAGCTTATAAAGTTGTAGGCATGACAGATTTACCCGCCATCACTCCCCTTTTGATAAATAACTTAATAACTAATAATAACTAATGAATAACTCAAGAGAACCAATTAGGGAGATACAGATAGCCTACCCTTGTATTGCGTACCCAGACAATAAGAGATCATCGCCTACTGATACATCTGTGGAAACTTTAATTCAATGTTGTGGCTAGCAAACCTGCTAACAAACCTACTGTATGCCTACTGCCTTGGAAATCAATCCTGATACTTACATCCCAATATGAAGGGCCGCTCTAAAGTCTTTGCAATGATTCTGCAACCCAGTTTTAGGCCCTACATTGAATTTATATGTCACCAGACGTATTGGTATATACATGTAGGCGGAGAACTCTGATTGACTGGCTATGCAAGAATACAGATGCCCAAATTAAAGAGGAATACAAGAGTTTGAAACGGTTGTACAGTCTGCATTAACAACTTAGAAATCTGTACACTTGCATGCTTTGGTGCAAATATGTATTATTATATGCTAAAGAAAAGTCATTGTAATTCATTTCACATTGTGGCAGAATTGAAAAACAATACATTTGCACTTCATATTGGCACTAATATGCAGCACAATATTATACAAATCTTCAGAGATAGGGTAGGCTAAGTGAAAACATTTTGTACGTTTTTTATTTAAAAAGTCAAAGCTTTATATTCTGATAGTAATCATTGCTGTAGAGTGTTTGTTCAATAACAGGGATCACCCTGTCTCTCCAGCTCTTTATGAAACAGGGGGGAAAAAATCATCTGGGTTGCCAATTTCAGCCAATCAGGATAGAGTACCTACTTATTGCCTTCAATTACCTATTCATCACCTTCAATCCATGAAATTCACGGATGAACAAGGGTAAATTGAGCTCAATAACGGCGTGAATTGGTGTTGGCTAGTAAGTGGTGACTGGATATGATGGGCAATCATGGCTGTAAAGAATGTAGAGCCAGTTAGCTACACAACATGCAGCTTCATTGCTCTCTGGCAATAAGGTCTGGCTGCGGCATGCAGCACCTTTTTTATAAGGGCACCCAGTGAAACAATGAAGGCACGCCAAAATCTAAATGGACTACATAGCACCTTTCTCCAAAGCACTTTACAATGTATTTCACATCCACCCATTCGCACATCACTCCCTGACAGTAGAGGAAACAAGGAAGCAAGGTACCAACCTGCTCATCTGGAGCAGTTAGGGGTTCAGTGTCTTGCTCAAGGACAGTTCAACACACAGCCAGGAGGAGCTGGGGATCAAACAGGGAACCTTCTGATTCTAAGACAGTCGCTCTACCTCCGGAGCCACTGCCGCCTCAATGTGATGTTGATTAACGTAAACATATCTTTATTTAACCAGTAATGGCGATTTCTTGTTTATGTTTCTGTTCGGAACAGTTAAAGATGTTTCCGTTTCTGTTTTTATTTCTGCTCCTAGTCAAATACAGTTTGTTTCTGTTTTTTTTTATTTACGTGTATTGTTTATGTCTCTAGAAACAGTTCAGAGCTCTGCTTATGTGCATGTTTTTCAAAGCAACATTGGTTTGGTTCCCCCTAATCCATATACAAACTATTCAAGATGACCAAATCCAGATTAACCGTGCTCTAAATGGGATTACATATCACAATGTAGGCTAGCTTTGTAAAGAACAACAGGCAGTATAGCAAGCATGGGGTCACGTTAAGTGTTTTTATTTAAAGAGACAGAAACAGTACATACAAAAAAATACAAAGCTATCCTTCCATTTATTTTAAATTCATTTAACCCATAACAAATAAACAAACATACAAACACATTTATTATCACGTTATTCACTAATACATTGTGGATATTTTGAACAAATGTTTTGAATAATAAAAATGCTAAATGTCCAATAGTTCAAAAATGAAGAATGTTCAGAGTTCTTCTTAATTTGTGGCGAGACCAGTATTTTGAATCTGTGCTTTTGCGAAGCGGACCTCAAGTCTGCCTTTGGTTTGCTGTAGTTTGGTAAGAAAGATTTGTCCCTGTGCCAGACCAATCTGTACTCCTGCTCTTTCGGTTTTCTCATTTAAGAAGTGATTTATAGGCATCATCATCTTTGTTTGGCAAAGAACGGTTTCGAGTCTCTTCTGAGCTCCTGTGGCTTCTTCCTCAATAACAGGGCTGTGATCCAGAATAAATGTTTCCTCTGCATTAGGAGGAACTGGCTCGCATTTCCTCTTCAATAGTGGGCTCACCGCCCCCTACAACACCTTGAGTCCCTTGCAGAGCTTGCAAGTTTTCACCTCCAGTAATGTCAAGAACCCCATATGTGTAATCACCTCTCCTGAAGAGCTTGTTGCCTATTGCTTCAGCTGCATGGTTCTTTATTGACTTGCCCTTCAGATGCTTCCATCTGCAGTATATTTCTCTCTCCATATGGTCCTCTTCTGGCTAGATACCATGGCATTCAAATTCCAGGTGATTTCAACCCAAAACATTTTTTTCTTGTTGTTAGTTACTTCTCCACCCTTGGTAGAATTAAGTTGATCTAATATTGAGGCAATAGCACCAAAAAACCCTCCAGCATTTGCGTGGGTTTCTACAGCAGTGAAATCAGGCCCTTTTGAGTCCATGGTTCCACCACTTTGGTGTAGTGAACATAAAGTTTATAGGCCTTAGGCATGATTGATTTAATTGAAACACAAGCCAAAGCACATCAGCTAATGGATGTTTAATGGCTGTGTGTTTGAAACGACCAATTACACAGCCATCTTATTCAGTCGTTCTGAGAGGACTTACAGAGAGGCACTGACATGTAGGTATTGTTCAATAGCACCATTTTGGTAGGAGTTTGAATACATTGCAAGTTATAAATAAATGTATGTAGACCAAATGGTGCAAATGTTGTTTTATTTGAGAGGTTTTATTACATGTTCCTGAAATCCACAGGATCAGCGTTAGTCCTGATTTCTTTTTTGATCAACGGTATCCCAATCCTACTTAAACCTTTTTAACAACACATACCCACGGATCAAAAACAAGACTGGATTACGTGATGTTATTTGGATAGCGTGTTGTTTAGATAGATGCTAGGGTTTGATGCTTACCTAGAATGCTAGTTTCTTTGAAGCACTAAATTGTTTTTTTCCTTTGCACTCTTCTTACGTGACCATTTACCCTGTTGTTTGTTGACTAGGGTTCATCTCTTACATGTAAATCGCTCTGGATAAGAGCATCTGCTCAATGCCTAAATTGTAAATTCTGATCTAATCTGACTTCAAAATCCTTTTTTTATTCTTATTTATTACAAGATTTTGATCCAATCGAAATTCAATCAGATTACAACTGGACCCTGTGATAATGTAGTCCTTAGTGATCCATTTCTCACTTGAGAGAGTTTAGATTGAGTCTACCTGATCCTTCTATTTCCTTTTTTTAAAAGAATGACGACAAGTGTGTTATAAATTCAGCAGGTGACACATTGAAACCCCCTGAGGGACCTTGAGACTCTGCCTCAAAGACAAAAGGGAAAAAAATACCAAACAATGACACATCAAGGAGGAGAATGGGAATGAATATGAATACAGTATAACTCAAATTGTATAACGAAATAACCTGAAACTGGTATGCGTGCATACGTGTGCTTGTGAGTAATTTAGTAACTTGCTTAATGCAAGTCATTAAATATAGTTGTTTTTAATTTAAAAAAGACTTGGGTTTAATTATTTTGCAGATGAAAACATGTACAGCATAACTTCGGTATGACCCTGTTTATTCCATTGGGAACAGTGGAACACAACAATCAAAGCTTATTACAAGAACCCAGGCTGCAGGGGAAAAATTAAGATGATGCCAATTAAAAAATATGCGTCTTGTCAGTTATGACTGTGAATTGTCTCACATCTAAGCCCTGCACATCACGAGACAATTGAATTACTATAGCTCACGTTCACATTTGAACAGCTTGGGAGGGAATTGAGGAAAGAGGCAGTCCAAATGGAGCCTGGCAAAAAAAAAAAAAACTCTTTAAAGAGACAGTGTTGTTTATTCACGCAGTCTTCAAACTTGGAGTTCGGCCACAACACAGCGATGCCAAAACAAAAAGGAAAGAAAAAAAGCGCTCTAAAAGTATGTAATTTCAAATAAGTGGGGCCATGATAGGAAAAAAAACAGTCTGCCTGAAAGCTTGGGCCACCGCCCCACACCTTATACATGTACACTGCTATAGTGCACGGAAATGGAACACACATTATATATTTGAGCACATATACGCTCATACCTGTGCTTCAGGGAGGTGTGTGATTGGGGGGGGGGGGAGGGGGGTGGTCTGGGTGAGACCAGATTCAGAGAGAGATCACTGATTGAGGGCAGTGAATCGATGGCTGGCTGCGGGCTCTGTGGAGCCAGTGAGCGATGGTGCTGCATTTAATCGCCGTCTCTGTTTGTCTCAATTATACTACATAATGGTTCCTATCACCTGGGCTAACGCCGTGCTCAGGAAATGCTGTGTGCAGTATAAAAAAAAAGGGGGATCTAAAGTAAAGGCGAGTATTAACTCATTAAAACCGGGAAAGCATCTGTGTCACTTTAGATTTTAACCACTTCAACCATTATTTTATAGTTTGGTTATTCAAAAATAACAGATCTACAAGCTCACAGCGCGTCACTTCGTGCCGCGCTGCGAGCTTGTAGGTCTGCTATTTTTGAAAAATCGTGACATTTTGACTATGATGATTTTTCTTTCTTTGCTTCTGGGGGTCCCTGGAACAACATATTTTGAGACGGGGGTCCTCAGCGAAAAACCATATATTGACATGAAAAAGTTTGAGCACCACTGATATATAACAACAAGTCTTTTTCCGAAAACTGTTAGGATTGAGAAGATATTTTGTAGAATGGGGTCCTCAGGTCTTAAAGGGTTAATAACACACAGGGAGGCTGGGCGACGGTACGCCGGCTAGGTAGCCGTGATGGATGGTCAGCCTCCCTGTAAGAACTCGCTCGTAAACACTTGGTTATATTGAGTAGATGCGCAGGCGAGATATGAGGTCAGTCTGTGTTTCTTTTTTTTCCCTTTATTCATTTCTCCCTCCATTCCTCTGTGTGTGTGTGTGTGTGTGTGTGTGTGTGTGTGTGTGTGTGTGTGTGTGTGTGTGTGTGTGTGTGTGTGTTTGTGTGTGCAGATGTGGGGGGACCCGCGGACCCCATCGCCCCCTCCATCATCGTTTCCCCCAGGAACACCAGTGTGACTGTAGGACGGACTGAGGCGGTCATGGAATGCATCGCCAACGCCAGGTGTGTGGTTCCCTCTCACTCACATCTACACACATACACACACATATACACACACACACACACGCACACACGCACACACCACACGCACACACACACACACACACACACACACACACACACACACACACACACACACACACACACACACACACACACACACACACACACTTTTGTATTACTATACTTGTGGGGACATAAAACATTTTTATCAGCAATTTCGTAAATGTCATTTGACATTTTAAATCCTAACCCTATAACGCCTGATTTATACTTAGTTGCACACCGGTGTCGCACACCAAAAATAGCCAAGCTCACAATGCGCTATATGAGCGAATAGATTGGCTATTTCTAAGTATAAACCAGGCATAACTCTATAACTCTATATATCCCCTAAACCTACTGTAACCTTTAAATGCCTAATCCTAACCTTAATCTGAACCTAAAGGCAGCTCTCCACCGCACCGATTTAGTCCCGACTCGGCGGCGAGAGGCGTTTGAAAGCGTCTGCTGCCGACAACCTGTTGTCGAATAGCGTCGTTCCTTCAACCTAACGTTATTTCAATAGCGTTTTGTTTAGATAGATGCTCGGTTTGATCGACCCGACGATGAGAAACCGAGCATGTTCAGTCTTTGGGCCGACTAGTAGAGCCGTGGGGTAGTGAAGAGGGGGGAGAGAGGGGGTTAATGGTTTGGTCCGAGCTGGCTTCGGTGTTGCTAGATTTTGTGAGTGAAACAAGCGACCAGGTCTATGAAAAGCAAGCCCAAATAAACAACTACACTTCACAGACAAGCCCAAACAAAAGCAACCAGCAACTATGAATATTTACAAGCGACTTTACAGGAAAACAAGCCCAAAGTTATAATAAGCAGACCTGGCAACACTGGCAGGCCAGCCTGCCAGCTATAACGCAATAACACAACAATGTGCGCATCGGCCGACTGATTAAATGCCAACTTTTGCCAACAGACTGCCAGTCTGTTCACCAAATATTTTTTTACCATAAAACAACCATTTTATCCTCACAATGTCAAATTGTAAAGTGTACACAGACACGCACACGCTAGGGCATTAACGAATAGTGATTTATGGTATTCGAATTATTCGACCCAAAAGTATACGAATAGTCGATTATTCGGTTTGATTATAAAAAATTTAAAAATTTAAAAAAGTTTTTTTTTTTTTTTTTTTTTCAATCACATTGATGACTCGACTCAAGGAATGCGAGTTGACGTCACACCAGAGCTCACAGCTGCGTGTCTGCTCTAGAAAAGCCACTAAAAAAAAGAAAATCTAAAAAAAAAAAAAAAAAATGCTTTTTTTTTTTTTTTTCGAATAGTCGAATAGTGGTTTGATAGTCGAATAGTCGGTTTGATATTCGAATATTCAAATATTCGACTATTCTGTGAATGCCCTAGCACACGCACACGCACAATACACGCAGACACACTCAAGACCACCTCGCCGCTGACATTTCATCATCACTGGCGTGAACCTTGATATCTTTTGTTTGAATGTGATAGCCAGATGCACTGTATACTGTACATCGCTCACCTTGTTCCTCTCCGCCATCTGAGTAGTTGATTCAAGGTTCCTCTCCTTGCTCTCTCACCTACTCCTCACCCCTTGTCCTGAATGCTGACTATTATCTCCCATTCAAAGACTTAATCAGAATGACAGAATCTATTCCATCATTCCCTCAGCGAGCCACAACCTTGAAACGGAATAAAAATCTGTATTAAAAGCCACGCTCGCTTTCATTCTCTCCCTCTGTCGCTCTCCCTCTCTGTCTGTCTCCGTCTCTTGCTCTCTCTTTTCACCTTCCCTCCTTCAGGCCACTTGTCAAGATGAGTATTACTTGGAGGAAAGATGGAGTGGTGGTCAACACGGGTATCCGAGACTTTGGCCGCAGACTGGTCGTCAGCCTGCCATCGGTGAAGGACAGTGGCTTCTATGAATGCGAGGCGTCGCTGCGCAGCAGCAGCGTCCCACCGGTCACCGCTGGTGCCTACTTGCACGTTCTTGGTAAATGACATCCAGTCCACTTCTCAGCCTCACACTGCCTAACTCAGTGTCAGTACAGTCTTACAGTTTGTAGTGCTACAACCTGGAAAGTGAGTTTGCAGTGGGTTCCCTCAACAGATTTCCAATGGTTGTTTTTTTGCCAGACCCAAGGGGTCGGGCTTACATGAGGCTTTGTACCTGTTTCGTCCATACATGGGCATGGTCACTTTGTCCTCCGGCCCCAGCCAAAAAAAAGTCTGTCACTTTGTCCTCCGGCCCCAGCCAAAAAAAAATCGGTCCCCCTTTCGTCCCCTTTCGTCACGAACTATTCATGACATCATTATTATGTCACAAGTATGTAATTAAGTAAAGCTCATCATACTAGAACTTCATTCTGGGTCTGGCAGAACCAGGTCTCCTGGTCTTGTTTAGACCCTAAAGCAGTGGTTCTCAAACCTTTTTTGTGCCAAAAAGGACCCCCAAATTGATATATATTTGGCCGCCGACCCCCCATCTGAAAATGTTTTGTGTCAGGTACACCCAGAAAATTCAAAATTCAAAACCTTCCAAACATCAAAAATAGCAGATGTACAAGCTCGCAGCGCGGCACAAAGTGATGTGCTGTGAGCTTGTAGATCTGCTATTTTTTTTATATAGCCAACATATAAATGGACGAAGTGGTTAAAATGATATGATGCTATATTAAATACTTTTGCTGGGGACCCCTTGGAACCCCCCCCCCCCCACTTTGAGAACCAAACTGACTAAAATATGTCAGTATGATATAACTAGAACTTCTGCAGTGGTTGGAGGTGGTCTCGCTACTCTTCCACTGAGAAATGTCGATCCTGTCAGGTAGGACACTTACTGTACTGGATGACAATGTCAATAAAGTCCTTTGAAGCAGGTGGATTGGACAACCACCATTTTTACTGTAGTTTGGAAATTGTTGAAATTATACCTCTCTCCTTCAGGACAGGGAGGCAAGAGACAAAACGTACTGATTGTAGAGTTAATATCATATAATGAGCCTTTTGCTTCCTTCCTAGAAAGCTAAGAGAGAGCTATTTTCTCACCTACAGAGCTAAGAAATACTGCCTTAATAAACCCAAAAGTCCCATTGGAAATCTGTGGTGGGAACTCATGGTGGGGGGTTCACTTCTGGGTTGGCCAACACCTCCATAGCAGTAGATCACAGAGCCATGCTGACAAAGGGTATTTATAGTGCGTTTTACTGCGTGGCTCTGCAGGTGTCTAGATCAGTCTGTGTGTCTGTCTATGTGAGTCCAATTTCTTGGGCACACTGCCAGTAGGCCACAGAAGTACCTTTCCCACATATTATGTTTAATTTTAATTTCATAATGAAAGTCAAGGGGACACTGATCGGGCCGAAACCATGCCCAGATTTCAGAGTCATACATCATAGATATGTCATAGACCAGGGGTCTTCAACGTTTTCAACCCAAGGACCCCCTAGCTGAGAGAGAGATGAAGCAGGGACCCCCTCTATATTGTATAAAAGATTCAGATGAAACTTATTTTTCTCTTTTCTCCCTACACCTCTTCACAACGCCTTGCGCTGCGAGGCGTTGTGAGCTTGTAGATCTGCTATTTTCGGCTAATGTTCCCCTCAGAATAGGGATTCTAGGGTTCAAGTGGTTCTCTCACACAAAGATTTGGCGGACCCCCATAGTAGCTCTGAGGACCCCCTAGGGGTCCCGGACCCCCTGTTGAAGACCCCTATCATAGACGATTGACGTCATAGGTGACTGATGTCATAAGCTGGGCCACTTGAAGTCTGAGGTCCTCATTGGAGCCACGCTGCCCTATGTGGATCCCAAGATCCACATCAATCGTTTCTTTTGTTTTTTGTTTTCTATAAATTGGCATTTCGCTATTAGATATCTGGCGGGTGCTTTTATCCAGAGAGTGTCTAACAACGGCTGCAACATCAGAGGGAGGAGGAGGAGGAAAAAAAGCATCGATAATGGTGAGTGTGTATAGCAGTGTTTTATACTAATCTTGTTTTGTTTTGTTTCTTCCTACAGAGCATCCTTTGTTCGTCAAAGAACCCCCGACTCACATCAGTGCGGAAATGGAGAAGGTGGTGGACATCCCCTGTCAGGCACGAGGTCAGAGGTGTTTTCTTTTTGTTTGATGTTGTGAGATGGTTTGTTCTCATGTGAGAGAGAGAGAGAGACAGAGAGAGAGATGATCAAAATAAATGTAGCTTCTCCTGCCTCCTTACCAGTGATGTAAAGTAACTAAATACATTTACTCAAGTACTGTACTTAAGTAAAACTTAGAGGTATTTTTGGGCGGTGAAACCGCCCCTATATGTGAGGTTTGGACAGGGGGTCCCATTGCACCCCCCAACCCTGCGCTGTGATTGGCCACCATTGTACCCCCCTAACCCTGCACCGTGATTGACCAATCACAGTCTATTCAGGACTGTGATTGGCTAGTGAAACATGACACATGTGCATAGCCCTGTAAATAGGACTATGCACTTAAAAAAAACACATTTATGTTTTTTTTTTAAGTTAGGGTGTACAATGGTTGGTCCACAATATTACTTTTCTTCCATCACTTCTTCCATCACTGTGATGACCACTGTGACCACACCGCCCACTTCACACTGGGTGTGATTTTTACTTTACTGGAGTATTTCCAACTTTCAATACTTTTACTTCCACCCCATTACATCTCGGAGACAAATATTGTACTTTTACTCCACTACAATTATTTGAAAACTTCTTACTAGTTACTTTGTAGATTTTGATTATTATTACAAAACATACATTAACCACTTCAGCCCTATATACATTTCGGCCATTTGAAAATAGCCCATCTACAAGCTCACAATGAGCTTGTAGATCTGCTACTTTCAAAGGATTTTTATACATTAAAACATTTGAGAACTTGTGAAATGGGACATTCTGCATAATGAGCACTTTCTACTTTTGGCACTTTAAGTACATTTTGATACCCATACTTTTGTACTTAAACTCAAGTAAATTTTGAATTCCGGACTTTTACTTGTAAACAGGGTATTTCTACATTGCAGTATTGATACTTTTTCCCCACCACTGCTCCTTACTGTACTTTAGGCACACCCCAGCCGGACATAGTGTGGTATAAAGACGCGGTGCCCATCAGTCCGGTGAAGATCCCCAGGTACAGAGTGCTGGTAGGAGGGAGTCTACAGATCAACGGCCTCCTGCCAGACGACACCGGCATGTTCCAGTGCTTTTCCCGCAACCTGGCAGGAGAGATTCAGACCAACACCTACCTGGCTGTCACCAGTACGTTCAAACACACACCTTTTAAACACCATTGAGACCTGAAGCCGATTCTACATGTCTCCTAAATCTCAACGGTATTCTGAAAAACGTATGTTTCTATATCAGTGGTGCTCAATCTTTGTCATGTCAAGGACCCCCAAAATTATATGTATTTGGCCGCAGACCCGCATCAAAATATTTAGTTCCAGGGACCCCCCAGAAGCAACGATTTGAGTAAAAAATGTTCGCTTTAAAAATATATATATTCAAAGATTTGCACACATTTTCACGATTTTTCTAAAATAGCAGATCTACAAGCTCGTAGCGCGGCACTCGGTGCCGCGCTACGAGCTTGTATATCTGCTATTTTTGAATAGCCCAAAGTGTAAAATGCTTTTTAGCTCGAATCTAAAAATGACACAGTTCCAGGTCTTAATGGGTTAAACCCATTAACACCGGGAAGGCATCTGTGTCACTTTTTGATTTGAGCTAAAAAAAGCATTCTTTTACACTTTGGCTATTAAAAAATAGCAGATATACAAGCTCATAGCACGGCACCAAGTGCCGTGCTATGAGCTTGTAGATCTGCTATTTTTGAAAAATCGAGATAATTTTTTTTAAAGCGAACATTTTTAACTCAAATCTTTGCTTCTGGGGGGTCCCTGGAACAAAACATTTTTAGATGGGGTCGACTGCCAAATACATATAATTTTGGGGGTCCTTGACATGAAAAAGTAACATAAGTTTACATAACAATAGCAACATACGTTTTTTTCAAAAATACATTTTGTAGAATCGAAACCTCAGGCCTTAATGGGTTAAACACCGGGAAAGCATCTGTGTCATCTGTGTATTTTTAGTGTTGGCTATTCGTGCCGCGCCGTGAGCTTGTACATCTGCTATTTTTGAACATTTTTGGAAAACCTTGAAAGTGTGAGAACTACTGATTTAGCAGGAAGAAGAACTGATTTGCAGAATCGGCCTCAGGTCTTAAGGGAGTAGTTCACCACAAAAAGTACTTATTTTCTATCAATTACACCCCCCATAAAGCCTTGAATTCATGGAGATGTTTTTGTCGCATTCCTAAGCCAATAATTTGAAGACCGGCGGAATCTCCGGCTGAGACTCAATGGAGACTCCGCCGGTCATCAAATTATTGGCTTAGGAATGCGACAAAAACACCTCCATGAATTCAATTTCACTTCAATTTCCTAACAAACAGTCCTGTCTGATACTGCAGCTTCTGTTCTGTTCTGTTCTGTTCTGTTCTGTTCTGTTCTGTTCTGTTCTGTTCTGTTCTGTTCTGTTCTGTTCTGTTCTGTTCTGTTCTGTTCTGTTCACCCCTCTCCTCTCCTCTCCTCTCCTCTCCTCTCCTCTCCTCTCCTCTCCTCTCCCCTCCCCTCCCCTCCCCTCCCCTCCTCTCCTCTCCTCTCCTCTCCTCTCCTCTCCTCTCCTCTCCTCTCTTTTTTTCTTATTAATTCTTCTCCATACAACCTCTTTTCTTCTCTTCTCGTCTCTTCTCCTGTTCTCTATCTCGTCCCCCTTGCCTCCATCACCCATCGTCTATCTCTTCTTTCCCTTAACAGTGACAGGTTTGTCACCTCAAATGCTGGGGCAATTATTGGCTATTTTGCACAAGAGAATGAGCGAGAGCCAGAGCAGGAATGTCATCTTCTCCGTGCCATGTTGGCGAATGAGACCTGGCAGAAGCCCCTTCGTTAACGTCTTATGGCTCTATTAAGCTCCGAGCCATTGTCCGCTTTGTTGGAGAGGAAAATCTATTCATGTCTCATTATCAGCTCTGATTGCGTGTGTTGCTCATGCTTATGTGTGTGTGTGTGTGTGTGTGTGTGTGTGTGTGTGTGTGCGTGCGCGTGTGCGAATGACCTCCTCCTGCACCAGGTATCGCTCCCAACATCACTGCCGGGCCGGCAGACAGCGCGGTGATTGACGGCATGTCAGTCATTCTCCACTGCGAGACCTCCGGAGCCCCGCGGCCAGCCATCACCTGGCAGAAAGGTGGGTTTGGCTTTTGGCTTGCAGCAACGGGGGCAGCCGGGGTGTTACATTATTATAGCACATTGCCATTCTGTCAGACAAGAAATGTAGAGACAAAATGGCAGCCGTATACCGTATGCACCATTCCTGGAAAATGAGGGATTTCTTTTTCTGTCTTTTTCTTCCCCCCCCTCTCTCTTCCTCCAAAGCAGGTTTGACTTGCATGGAGTTCTCTCTCCCAGGGCGTTTCTCTTAGTGCTGTGATTTCTCTCTGCAACGTTCAAGAGCTTAATTTATGCCCTGTTGTACGTCGGTGTCGCGCACTGAAAATGCCAGATCTACGAGATCAGAACACGTTGCATCGCGAACGCGTTGTAGATCTGTTAATTTGGACAAAAAATATTAAAGTGGATCTGTGTCAGTGGGTTTTATAAATATTGAACCAATGAAAAGTATCAACAAGAGCTTATGACTAAGTAATTCTAGATTGGATTCATTGGAACACAGGTTTAAAAAAAATCAATTTCCTGAGAAGTAACGCTTTGGACATACAAGGTTTCCTTTCCACTCGACAGCGACTATATGCTCTTCTCATTGCCCCCCCCCCACTCTCCCCCCTCCTCTCCTCCATCCATCCCTGCAGGGGAGCGTGTGTTGGCCAGTGGCTCGGTCCAGCTGCCCAGGTTCACGCTGCTGGAGTCGGGCAGCCTGCTGATCAGTCCGTCCCACCTGTCGGACGCTGGCACCTACACCTGCATGGCCAGTAACTCCAGGGGCATTGATGAGGCTGCCTCCGACTTGCTGGTCTGGGGTCAGTGGAACACAAACCAGGTTTATTACCTACCGCAAGGCAGTACGTATTTATTGCAGCCCTGAAGAGACAAAGCAAAACAAAACAATCGCGACTATGAAAACAAGCCGAAAACCATTGAAAATGTCAAATTCATGTCAATGGAAAATTGTCTTTTGTGTGTCTCTCGGCTCCTGGAGAAGTTGCCCTTTTCGGTTCAGGTCTTATCATCATCAATAGTTTATGAATGCATGTACAGAGGTGTGAATTGCACCACAGGCTCTCTGCACCATACAGCCGAGCAATGCGAGAGAAAAAAAGAAAGAATAGAGAGAAAAAAAACTCCACTTGTGTAGGATGGATCAGGCAACAAAGCTAGACAAAGCTGGGAGTGAATCCAGTGTAAACTCAGCGGCCTCAGTTCAATCAGCCGTTCAAACAAGAGACTCTGATGTGTGACCTTGCTGTGTGTTTTGTTTTCCGAACAGCGAGGACCCGTATCACCAAGCCCCCACAGGACCAGAGCGTCATCAAAGGAACCAAGGCCGTTATGACCTGCGGCGTGACCCATGATCCCAGCGTCACCGTCAAGTAAGGACCACTTGCTAACGCTGCGGGTTTCTTTTTAGTTTTTTTTTACGCCACTGTACAAGATTAAAGGATTAAGTTGAAAGCTGACATAATTTTCTAACAATGCAGCCGCATTTTAAGCTGTCACACACATTTCTTTTGAGGTAGGATTAATATCCCTCACTCTACCATCTTTTTGGAGTGTTTTCTCAACACGAAAACAAGATCCATGAATGGCAATGCTGTTCTTAAGCACATAAACCCTCTAATTCTTAGAAAATTAGTTTTTTTTCTCTTTACACCAAATTTCTTTGCCAAAAATAGCCAATCTAAAAGCATGCAGATCGGCTATTTTTTGGCTAATGTTCCCCCCAAAATATGGATGCTAGCTAGTAGCTAGGGTTAACCCATTAAAAACGGGAACGCATCTGTGTAACCACTTTAACCATTATTTTATTCTTTGGCTATTCAAAAATAGCAGATATACAAGCTCATAGCGCAGCACCAAGTGCCCCGCTATGAGCTTGTAGATCTGCAATTTATTTTTAAATCTTGAGCAAAGCTTTGAATATATATATATTTTTAAAGCATTTTCTTTTACTCAAATCTTTGCTTCTGGGGGTCCCTGGAACGAAATATTTTCACTGATATTACAGCAACATAAGTGTTTCAGAAAATCGTTAGGATTTAGAAGATGTGTAGAATTGTATCTCAGGTCCTAAAGGGTTTAATAAACTGGTGAAATCTGTGCGGAAGATCTTGCAGCGTTTGTCCGCTCCTAAGGTGACCTCTTATGGTCAATTTGAGGAATTAGCCGTCCTCTCTTTCTTCGGCGCCCCCCAGACAGACTTGACTGTGATAGAGTGCAGGGTATTTGCATCTGTCTCAGAGGGTGTGGAGTGATGTCTGTGGAGCCCAGTGATTAGAGTGCCTGTCACCTGTGGGGCCCTGGCATTGATCGGATCGCGAGGTAAACAGATGAATATGTAAACAGAGTAATAACTTCAGACAGCGCCTTTAATTAAACACAACACAGAAGAGATTAGCTGGAGAGCCCAAACAGTCGCAATTAATCATTGGGAAGTTCTAGTGCGTGTGTGTGCGTGCGTGTGTGTTTGTGTGTGTGTGTGTGTGTGTGTGTGTGTGTGTGTGTGTGTGTGTGTGTGTGTGTGTGTGTGTGTGTGTGTGTGTGTGTGTGTGCGCGTCAGTGCGCGCACGCGCGTGTGTGTGTGTGCGCTCGCGCGCGCGTGTGTGTGCGTGCATGCATGCATGCGTGCGTGTGTGTGCGCGTGTGTCCGTGCGTGCGCACGTGTGTGTGTGTGTGCGTGCGTGTGTGTGTGTGTGTGTGTGTGTGTGTGTGAGATGAGTGTGCATTTGAGAGCGAGACTGAGAGCCGGCGAGAGATGGAGAGATGTGAGACGCATGGTGGTCAGGTGTCAGGATGACATGTATGTGAGAGACAGAGACAGATTTTCCATATTCATATCACATCGCCAGCAGCCTCACAACACTTTCCATACGGTGTCAACACCTTCTGTGTTTTGCTGTCTGAACCGAGCGCCGCACACCGTCACTGTGTGCCTGTGACAGCGTGGGCCTGGTTGCGTGTCAGATGTGTTTACGCGCGCACATGATTGCTGTAGGGGCGCAAGTGGGTACGTGCATGCCAAATCAATGCTCATGTATTGGTGTGTGTGTGTGTGTGTGTGTGTGTGTGTGTGTGTGTGTGTGTGTGTGTGTGTGTGTGTGTGTGTGTGTGTGTGTGTGTGTGTGTGTGTGTGTGTGTGTGTGGGAGGCTGGGCCACAACGACACATTCACAAACTTGTGCTCTGTGGCCTGCAATTAGGAAAGTTTTGCAAAAGACGAATGCAAAAAAGTTGGCTAAATACTGTTCTGTCTCAGCTATCTTGTCCAGTATGTCTATCTGGAGAAGAGGATGTTTCATTTATCCTTGAGTAGCTAAGGGGGAGCAAAGAAAAAAAGACAAAAGAATCATCTGTCAAATTTCTGTATATAGTATGTCATCAACGTGTTATCTTGTGTATCTCATGTGCTGCAGTTGTATCTAGCTTGACCGTAATGTAACCTTCTTTCAGTGTTTGGATCTATCATGTATGGCGCTTTTTGTGCAGATCCAAATATAAGAATTCAAATGTGTGTGTGTGTGTGTGTGTGTGTGTGTGTGTGCTCACATGTTCTATACATTCCCCAGGCACATTTGGGACAAGAGCGGCTCGTTGATTGACGTGAGCGTGTCTCCGCGCCTGCGGCTGGATCCCGACGGGACGCTTCACATCTCCCAGACGTGGTCGGGCGACATCGGAACATACACCTGCAGGGTGACCTCTGTGGGGGGGAACGACTCCCGCAGCGCCCACCTCCGAGTCAGGTCGGCACAGCAGCTTGCTGTCTCCTCCCCTCTCCCCTCCCACCTGCCTCATCTTGCTCTCTCATTACTTGTCTTGTGTCTTGCTAGGTGGGGAGGGGGGTTCTTGGGTTCATCAGTTCCTCTTGTAATCACTGAATCCGTTTCTAATGCTAACGGCAGGCTGTGTCTGCTTTACACAGCCTTATTGACGCAATGAGCCCGATTCACGAAGCAGTTTACACCCATATTTTGAACGTGCCGGCATTTACGAAAATTCTTACGTTACGTGTCTGATTCAATCTATCTCTGTCGGTCTATTTTGCGGGAGGTCTGCTATTTCTCAAGTCTGCTCGGAGGCATGACTTATGGGACCAAAGCTTGCGGATATGTCATTAGAATGCCTTATTATTCATACAAAATCAATTGCAATCGTGCCAAACCTCAAATAAAATATTTATGTGCCCAACATGTCAACACATAAAAAAGAAAGAAAACATGTCAAACGATCTTTGTATGCATATAGACAAGATGCAAAATTGCAAATTCAACAAACACACTATTAATTTATGATAGTGACCACATCACATGAACACAGTCTAACCTTAAGAGGATACAGTATAGAGACATCTAGCTGCCTGTGTCCATTTCTCCATATCCAATTCCGATGTACTGTAAGAGTCGGACAGTGGAGGGTTCACCCAAAGGACAGATCCCCCTCAGTAGGCCAATCAATAAAGCTCTGATAAAAATATCAGATATAGGCTCATTCCAGAATCATCTTTTTACCATGGCAAAGGTGAGTGAGCAATTGTTCAGTAGAAAGGGCTTATATAATATGCATTCAAAGTTTTATTCGCCTTTAGTAGTGAGGTTGAACTTTACAAATTAACATCTTATTCTCATTACACGCTTATTACTTATAACGCGCAGTGGATCCATCGCGTGAGGGACCTGCTTGCCAAAATAAGCTGATCTACAAGTTGTCAAGACTCGTTGTTAGCTTGTAGATCTGTCCATTTTGAAGCGTGATGACGTTTATGGTCGTTAGAGTTCCCGGCTGCGGGTGTGGAGGATCTACACGGGAGCGCGCTCGTGACTGTCATAAAAGGATAATTCCTTTAACAGGTCCGTTCATGAAAGTCCTTGCGGTCTTGTTTCCAATGAGGGCCTGTGAGCAATTAGGGGTTAAGTGTCTTGCTCAGGGACAAATTTCATTTCACTGACAGATTTGCTGGCCTGGCCTGGAATCGTACCTGGGGCAACCAGGGCCTCTGGCTCCCTAGGCGGGCTCACTAACCACTCAGCTATGGCCGCCCCGTCAGGCAAAAATTAGCTACATACACACAAATAAATGCAGTACACGCCGCTTGGTAAATCGCACGTGAGATTGTGCTTATCGAAAATACACCCTCCTTTTGTCACTTTATTTACACGTCATTTACGACCAGCTTAGTGAATCGGGCCCATTGTCTTCATTTTGTTTTCTTTTGTTTATATCGTCCCTGTCGGGGCAGGGACGATATATTATCTCCATATTTTAACATTTTGTGGGTTTTTTTTCGTAAATGAATGCCCTACTTGATCATAAAATTTATAATTTACAATTTAGGCATTTAGCAGAAGCTCTTAATGCAGAGAGACTTACTTGTGTTTACAGCAAGGTAAACACAACAAATACAACAAATGCTTAGAGATAAGCAAGTAATAAATAGTAATCTAGGATCATTGGTAAACCAAGAAGCTTTCATCAGTCTAAACAGTATAATATAAAAATTAAAATCTGCAGATATACTACAGCGTCACACAAAAGTATCACAAAGCTTGCAGATCTGTTACTTTTGCTACTTTTGAATTAGAATCCTGAAAAAGTAACAGTTTTGGACAGTTTTTGATTTTCCACTCGGACAGAGGTCTATATACACTCACTCACGTGCATCAACATAATCCCACAGGCAGTTGCCCCACGCTCCAGAGAACCCGCTGGCCGCTCTGAGCGCCACGGAGAGGAGGGCCATCAACCTGACGTGGGCCCAGGCTTTTGACGGCAACAGCCCCCTGATCCGCTACATCCTGGAGGTCTCTGAGAACAGTAAGTGCTCTCTGTGGCCATGTGGCCACAATGACATCTCCTCCAGTTCCAGAGACACAATTCTCTGGTTAGCGTTAATTGCAGTGGTGGGAAAAAAGTACTCAAATGTTTTACTTACCGTAAATCCAGTAAGACCGGGAACGCATCTGTGTCATTTTAAGATTTCTTTGGGCTATTCAAAAATAGCAGATATAGAAAAAAATCAAACTGTTAGGATTTAGAAGACATTTGTTACACTTTCTTTTTCACGATTTTTCTAAAATAGCAGATCTACAAGCTCAGCAGATCCCTCGGTGCCGCGCTATGAGCTTCTATATCTGCTATTTTTGAATAGCCAAATAGCCAAAGAAAACAGTAGAAGTAAAAGTAAAAAAAATATTAATTATGCAGAATGTCCCATTTTCACAAGTTTTCAAAATGCATAAAAATATTTTGAAAATAGCCGATCTACAAGCTCACAATGCGACGCATCGCGACACGTTGTGAGCCTGTAAATCAATAAAGTGTATATAGGGCTGAAGTGGCTAATGTATGGTTTGTAATAATAATCTAAATCAAAAGTAACTAGTAACTAAACGTTTTCAAATCATTGTAGTGGAGTAAAAGTATAACATTTGCCTCTGAGATGTAGTGGAGTAGAAGTGAAAGAATTGAAAATGGGAAATGCTCCAGTAAAGTAAAAGTACCTCAAAATTGTACTTAAAGGGACACTTCACCCAAACAAAACTTTGTTTCAATGGATTAGTCACCCCATGGAGACTTGAATTCATGGATATTTTTTTAGTTTTTTGTCTCATTCCTAAGACAATAATTTGATGACCGGCAGCGGTTCCGGTAGGAGACACAACGACTCGTTGTGTCTCCTACCGGAACCGCTGCCTACCGGTCCGCTGGTCATCAAATTATTGTCTTAGGAATGAGACAAAAACGAAAAAATATCCATGAATTCAAGTCTCCATGGGGGTGACTAATCCATTGAAACAAAGTTTTTTTTTGGGGTGAAGTGTCCCTTTAAGTACAGCAGTGTTTAATTGAGATTAGTCTCTCCAGCTACAGGCATCACACTGTGATGCACTCTGTGTGGAATCTGTGGATTTGGGTTTATAACTGCTGAACGCTGTGAGATTCTCTCGAGAATGAAAATGATCTCACACAATCCTGTCTGTGTTCTGTTCTGTTCTGTTTGTGTCTTCCATCCATCCATCAATCCATCCATCCATCCGTCCATCAATCCGTCCATCCGTCCATCCATCCACCCATCAATCCATCCCTCATCCATATATGAACCAATTCCTCCATCCATCCATTGTAGATGCTCCATGGACGGTGTTGCTAGCTAACATAGAGCCAGAGTCCAGTGGGGTGACAGTGAGCGGGCTCATCCCAGCACGCTCCTACCAGTTCCGCCTGTGTGCCGTCAACGACGTGGGGAGGGGCCAGTTCAGCAAGGAGACTGAGCGGTGGGTAGACTTCAAGAATGCTGTTTCAGGCCCCGGACGGTTGGCGTAACCGTCTAGGCACCTAGGCCGCATGTCACTCCCCATCTCTCTCCCCATTTTCTGTCAACTAATGTCCTATCGATAAAGGGATAAAAGCTCCAAAATGCTGTTTCAATCCGATAACGTTCTTAGTAAAAAAAATAAGCTGTGTCCTTAGTGAGCGCAACTTCACAGTAACACCCCGGGAGGACTTAACAATCTGACGCTTTGAGAACTTTTACGGTTCTGGTACAGCCTGTTCTTTTTCCCATCTCGTCTATGTCATTCAGTCTCGTGGTTATTTCCTCTTAGTCTAAGCCCTCTCTTTTTTTCGGGTTCCGTTCCCATGGGGAATGACTGGGAGATGAGCCTGCATGGGGACAGCTCTTTTCAACAGATAACTGTGAATGAGCCGAAATTGTGCTTTGTGAAGACTTGATGGGTGCACTGACCCAGCTTCGTCTTGACAACTGTCTCTCTCATGTCTGCCTCTCTCTTTCCCCACCTCAGCCTAACTATCTCTTCTTTAAAGAGTGTAACCCAGAATTGTTCGAATGAGTCAGAACTTCAGACAGACTCGAATTCCCAGCGTGGGGATTTGAAGCCCCCCATGCCTCTTTGATCCTAAACACCCTGTTTCATCTCTGCACAGCGCAGCGCTCAGGCTCAACCGAGAACAAATCAAGATGTCAAAAATTGATGTCTTAAATTGACAAAGTCAAGCTTAAAAGCAAAGTCTGGCCACATCTCTCTCTTTGTCTCTCTCTCTATCTCTCTCTCTCTCTCTCTCTCTCTCTCTCTCTCTCTCTCTCTCTCTCAACCCCCCCCCCCTGTCTCTCTATCTCTCCAACTCCTTCTATTCAGACCAACTCAGTATTCAGTTCATTGCAATCTGTTTTATTTTAAGGAAAGTTACATGAAGTATTTCCAAGGCATCTACAAAGTACTGTACAAAGGGAAACCATCAAGTGAAAGAATAATTAATGGGACGTAAGACTGAAAAAGTCTGTGTGTGCGTGCATGCGTGCTTGTGTGTGTGCGTGTGCGCGTGAGCGAGCGTGTGTGTGTGTGCATCTCTCTCTCTCTCTCTCTCTCTCTCTCTCTCTCTCTCTCTCTCTCTCTCTCTCTCTCTCTCTCTCTCTCTCTCTCTCTCTCTCTCTCTTTCTCTCTGATCTCCCTCTGTCTCTCTTTAATTTTGTCATTCTGGCCAGCCTTAACCAAGGCCTCTTTAATTCTTGTCAAGCTGTAGCAACTTGCCCCTCAGAGAACAGCATTACAAAGACTATCTATTGGATACAGCCGCAGTGAGACTTATCCCTTGACCAGCCTCGCTTTGTACTGCCCCAATTTCTCGCATGATGTCTATGATGAAATGACATAGAAATATGCAGAAGCTATGGATAATTAATGCATGTTTTTTTTTTTAACCCTCCTGATCTCTCCACCCTCTCTCTCTCTCTCCCTCTCTCCCCCCCTCTCTCTCTCTCTCTCTCTGTCCCCTCCATCAGACTGTCTCTCCCAGAAGAGCCACCCAGTGCCCCCCCGCAGACTGTCATCGCCAGCGGCCGCACCAACCAGTCCATTATGATCCAGTGGCAGCCACCCCCGGAGAGCCACCAGAATGGTCCACTCCAAGGCTACATTATCAGGTCTGACGATGAAACCCCCGGCTGATTCCCTCCTACTGAGACGCCTCTGTCTCTGGGCCATCGCTATTCAGACGTGATAATAACTCCAATCTGAATCACACTGTTATGCTAGCTCTCACCTCGCTGCCGTGAAAGCATAATTGGTCCCAATTACACCTTTCCCTCCCTCCCTATCACCTCTTTATGTAGTTCCTCACGGGTTCTATTGCATTGCTTCCCCCTCGTTCTTTTGTTGAGAATCTGCACTCGCTCTATATATTATGATAGTAAGCAAATTATGTATGTAACCTGTGGGTCCGTTTGGTTACATCTGTACACTCTCAGAGTAGCAAATGGATACATGTATAGTATACATTACTGTGTATGATTATTACAGTAAAGCCCCTTACACACCGGGGGCGATTTTTCCAATACGTTTTTTTTAAACCTTATAAAGTCAATGCAAGCTTCCATGGAGCGAAAAAGCGAAGCGAAAAAGCGTCTTTTAATTATTCGGAACGAGTCCGAATTTTGCGTATATTCGCATAATCGCCGGTGTGTAATGACCTTAAGTGATATTGTTTTGTTAAAATAAGTATAAAATAGCTATATATTATGATAGTAAGCATTGCTATAGAGTGTTTGTTCTGTAACAGGGGTCTCCCTGTGTCTCCAGTTCTTTAGTAAACAGAAAATGCATTTTCAGGTCAGAATACCAATTTTATACTCATACAGGATACATGATAAACAAGTGAAATTGGAAGTGATGACACAAAGAAATGAGTGGACACAATTGGAACACTATTAAATTGAAGCTGATATAAGGGTGCCTGACTGGATTAAACATTACTATCTGAATGTAGAGCTTTAACCCTTTTCACAAAAATCTTTTTTGAACCTGAACGATTTCAATTTCTTTTGTTATTGTTCATTGGCTGCTTGGTTTTCTGTGTGCAGCTCCTGGTGCCTTGGGGACACCTGAGCTTCAGACCATCTCCCAATTATCTTTTTGTCTTTCTTCCACTATTAGGTATTGCCTGTCTGGTCTTCCGGTGGACTGTCAGATTAAAAACATCACCAGCCCAGACCAGACCAGTCTGCTGCTGGAGGACCTGATCATCTGGACCAACTATGAGATCGAGGTGGCCGCCTACAACGGAGCGGGCAGGGGCATCTACAGCCACAAGGTCACCGAGTGGACGCTGCAAGGAGGTGAGGCGCCCGAGCGTCCGAAAGCGTGCTCCATCCGATCTCCTGAATCGGCGCTAGGGGTGGGACGATATGGGTACCTCACGATACGATATATATATCACGATATTAGGCCCACGATAACAATATATATCACGATATTCGACGATGTTCGATATATTGCGATATCACGATATTCGATATATATTGCAAGAAATTTCACCAACGATATATCACGATATCTGAAAATATCGATATATTGCGATATCACGATATATTGCATGAAAATTCACCAACGATATATCACGATAGTCCTTGTATTCAATTCATAAACACATAAAATAGCACCTAACAGTTCAAAATCATCATTACACAAATACAGAGTAGGAAAAACAACGTATCACAAACTTAAAAAAAAAAAAAAAAAAAAATCATATATATCGATATTTTTCGGCAGGATATCGATTATTTATCGCGGGAGAAAGTATCGCGATATATCGATATATCGATATATCGTCCCACCCCTAATCGGCGCTGTAGCTGTTGTCCTGTACACATGGGCAGGTTCAGCGTCTTGTGTTAGAGGTTCCAACTGAGAAGCGAGCCACACTTTTCAATGATCTGGCTCATTTATTTATGTATTAGTTTCTGGCAGAAAGCTATTAATAGACATCTCAAAGCAAAGGTTATTTTAACCCCTTGGACCGTAGCATCCCAATTCTGGGGGGAACATTTGAAAAATAGCAGATCTACAAGCTCACAACATGTTGCACGTTGTTAGCTTGTAGATTGGCAAATTTTGGCGATGAGATGTGGTGTATTGAGGAGAAATAAGAGCAGACAGTACAGAGCCAAACCCGGTCAAGTATAGAGGTATATTTAAGTGGATTCAAATATATTCAGAGATGACCTACAGCAGTGTAGGAAAGAGTGGCGACAAAAACTGTCCAGTCAGCTTCACTTATTGTGTCACCTTTCAAACCGAGCACTCCTGGGCATTCACACCAACATAAACAAGGCTGGTAAACAGCCTGCTCTACGGCCGTGCATTTCTTATTAACTCCTCTCACTCGCTCTCATGTTTATCATTCCCTTCCCCTCGCTCTGTCTCTGTCCCTCTGTTTTCTTTCATCCTGTGGATCAGTGCCGACCGTGCCACCAGGGAACGTACAAGCCGAGGCTGTCAACTCCACCGCCATTCGTTTTACCTGGAGTGCTCCCAGCCCTCAGTTCATCAATGGGATCAACCAGGGATACAAGGTGAGTCGGCCCGCTACTGTGTGCCACTGCCCTCTAGTGGTCACAAACAGGAGACCACGCTGTCAAAACGAGCATCGATTGACATTTTGTCATGTCACCAATTCACTTGCGCTCGTAGGCGCACGCGAGGCATCGGTTCTCCCTGTCAGAATCATAGAGCGTGAAAGGCCATGCTTGTTTTTCCTGCCCCCGGTTTGATGTTTCACCTCTCCCGCAGCTGTTAGCGTGGGAAGCCAACCATGAGGACGAGGTCGCCATGGTGATGGCGCGCCCCAACTTCCAGGACAGCGTTCACGTGGGCTACGTCCCGGGGCTGAAGAAGTTCACGGAGTACTACAGCTCGGTGCTGTGCTTCACCACCCCGGGAGACGGGCCGCGCAGCCCGCCTCAGCGAATACGCACCCACGAGGATAGTAAGTTGATTTAACTCTGACATTGTACAAAATATGTATGTAACCTGTGGGTCCGTTTGGTTACATTTGTACACTCTCAGAGTAACAAATGGATACATGTATAGTATACATCACTGTGTATGGTTATTAAAGGTGCAGTAAGTGATATTGTTTTGTTAACCCATTAAGACCTAGCACGCATCTGTGTCACTTTATATTTCTTTGGCTATTTTTGAAAAATCTTGAAAAACAAATGTTTAGATTTTTTTCAAAAAACTGTTAGGATTTAGAAGACATTTTTAAGAATCGCCTCGGGTCTTAATGGGTTAAAATAAGTATTAAATAGCTCTCCATATTATGATAGTAAACATTGCTATAGAGTGTTTGTTCTGTCTCAGGGGTCTCTCCCTGTCTCTCCAGTTTTTTAATAAACAGAAAATGCATTTTCAGGTCAGAATACCAATTTTATACTCATACAGGATACATGATAAACAAGTGAAATTGGAAGTGATGAGTCGACAAAATTGGAACACTATTAACTTGAAGCCGATATAAGGGTGCCTGACTGGATGAAACATTACTATCTGAATGTAGAGCTTTAACCTTTTTCACAAAAAAACTTTTTGAACCTGAACCATTTAGATTTATTTTGCTATTGTTCATTGTTCTGCTTGGTTTTGTGTGTGCAGCTCCTGGTGCCGTGGGACACCTGAGCTTCACAGAGATCTTGGACACCTCACTCAAAGTCAGCTGGAAAGACCCGCAGGAGAGAAATGGCATCCTCACAGGTTCAACCATTAAAGATCACTTTACATCCCTTCTGTTGTTTTTCGGCGTATACAGCCCATAAAGCGGTGTCCGATGTGAAAATGACATATACAGTAACACACACACGCACCCTTTGGGTTTCTTTTTACACCTCGGGCAGGCTATCGTATCTCCTGGGAGGAATTCAACAGGACCAACACCCGGGTCACCCACTACCTGCCCAACCTGACCCAGGACTACAGGGTGACGGGGCTCACTGCCCTCACCACCTACACCATCCAGGTGGCGGGCATGACCGCCAAGGGCCAGGGCCAGCTCTCCTCGTCCACCATCTCCTCCGGCGTGCCGCCAGGTTAGCTGTTACCTATTGCAGTGGTTCTCCACCTGTGGGTTGGGACCCCCAGGGGGGTCCCCACGTCATTTTGGGGGGGGTCCCCACCAGGAGACAGTAAAGGACAATTTAAGAACTTTTAAGACCCTTTTAATACCTTAAAAAAGAAAACGACCATTACTACATCAAAAGTAATCAACAAACTATACAATAAAAACTGGTCAAACATTGGCCAAATTGTCAAAAAATATAAGAAAGATAGCCGATTGCCGAAAATAGACGATCTACAAGTTCACAACGCTGAGCTTGTAGATCGGCTATTTTCACTATATTTATCTGTGGAGCAAAGTCAAACTAAATGTAATGTCTCAACTGCTACAATTCCAAGTGCTTGCCAATGTGGGGGGTCCCCAGTTCAAATATGATTATTTTGGGGGGGTCCCCAGTTCAAATATTATTATTTTGGGGGGGTCCCCAGTTCAAATATGATTATTTTGGGGGGTCGCGGCCTGTAAAGGTTGAGAACCACTGATCTATTGAAGGGTGACTCATCCGACTTCACAATTAGTCACTCGATATCTTAACTGCACCTCCCCCACCCACCCACCTCATATCTTATCCTCGTGTTGCAAGACTATCAGAGATCTCCACCTACTGATATGTCTGGGGACTTATTGAATGCAAGATAGTTGCGGTGGCTCAAACGCCGGTAACAAACCTATGACCACTGTGTTGAAAACCATTCATGTCACTGCCCCAATATGAAGAACTGACTTAAAGACCTAAAGTGTTTCCACCCAGTGTTAGCGAGGAAAGCTGGGAGATTGTCATCAGTCTCTAGTTGAGCAAAGTGTTTAGAGGCAGACTTGTTGTGAGTGTACTTATCCTATAAGCAGTGCTTAGTGAGGGCAACAGTTATGCAGTGCCTCTTGCAATTCTAGTTCCATTTGAAGTGGGGAGAAATCCTGTGATGTTTGTATCCTCTCTATCCCCCCCCCCCAACCCCCCCTGCAGAGATGCCTGGTCCACCCACCAATATAGCCATTTCCAACATCGGCCCACGCTCCGTCACGCTGCAGTACAAACCCGGTTATGATGGCAAGACCTCGATCTCCCGCTGGCAGGTGGAAGCCCAGGTGAAATTCAGAATTTAATATACACCCATATATATATATATATATGTGAGAAGAACCGTCTTGCGAGCTTTTCTAATGGATTATAGCGCCGTGATGCAAAATGATTCTGAAGTAGCAGCTGGCTTGTTGTCAGAGGATGTCATCCCTCCTGTTCCTCTGTGTGTGTCTTCAGGTTGGAGTAATAGGAGAGAACGAGGAATGGGTCACCGTGCATCAGTTGTCGAACGAGCCTGATGCCAGATCATTGGAGGTCCTGGAGTTGAACCCCTATACATTCTACAGGTGCACGCACGCACGCACACACACACACACACGCACACACGCGCACGCGCACACACACACACACACACACACACTCACACACAAACACGGATCATCTATATGTGTTTTTGCTTCACCAGCTTATCAATAATTAAACGTTGGCCTCAGGGCCAGTCACTGAGTATAATTTTATTTCCCATTCGCTATAGGTTCCGCATGCGTCAGGTGAACATAGTGGGCACTAGTCCTGCCAGTCAACCCTCCAGGAAGATCCAGACCCTGCAGGCCCCTCCAGACATCGCCCCCGCCAACGTCACCCTGCGCACAGCCAGCGAGACCAGCCTCTGGCTTCGATGGGTGGTACGTTCACTCACTGCCCACAATGCTTAGTAATCCTTTCATATTGAAACAGGGCCCAATCCTTTAGCTACACTACGCTGCATTCCTTTCATTACATGTTCAAACTACTCATTTTAAGCGATGGCATTTTGACTTTTTCAACACTTGATATATATGTTTAACCCATTAAGACCTGAGGCGATTCTTTAAAAAAATTCTAAATCCTAACAGTTTTTTGAAAAAAATATTTAAAATATTTTTTCGCGATTTTTCAAAAATAGCAGATCTGCAAGCTCGTAGCGCGGCACTCGGTGCCGCGCTATGAGCTTGTAGATCTGCTATTTTTGAATAGCCTAAAGAAATCTAAAGTGACACAGATAAGTTCCAGGTATTAATGGGTTAAAGGTCAGTGGACACCCTTTCTAATTAGTGTTTCTAATTAGTGCCCTTTGTTCCATTGGATGGAAATCTTAATGCCACCGCTACAATGACATTCTAGACAATTGTGTGTTCCAATTTTGTGGCCCAACATGAAGTGTCCGACCTCACTAAATACTTCTTGTGGCTGAATGGAAGCAAATTGCGGCAGAAATGTTCCAACTAGCGAAAAGTCATTCCAATCCGGCCACAAGACCGTTGAAGAGGTCAGACACAGGTGTTGGCCGATTAGGCCTGGCTCACGGATGGCGTTCCAATTCATTCTAAAGGTGTTTGATAAGGTTATAAGGTCGGGGGCTCTGTGCAGGCCAGTCAAGTTCTTCTGCACTCATCTCAACAAAACCATTTCTGTATGGGAGGGAGGGGGGGGGGTATGGGGGGGATGTTGCCTTCCGCAAACAGTTGACACAAAATTGGAAGCACATAATTGTCTAGAATGTCACTGTAGCTGTAGCATTAAGATTTCGATTCAGTGGAACAAAGGGCACTAATTAGATACACTAATTAGAAAGGATGCCCATTCATGTTATTGCCAGAGTCGGTTATACTGATAAAACACCTACACAGGAAAAACCATTAACTATTTAAGAGTTGAATTAACACTACTGGTTTTACTGTGTGTTCCAAAGCCCCTGCCAGAGTGGGAGTACAATGGGAACCCAGAGCTGCTGGGCTACCGGGTGCAGTATTCCAAGGCCGGGTCCAAGGGAGGCGTTCTGGCCCATGTCATCATGGACCGACTGGAGAGGGAGTTCACCATCGAAGACCTGGAGGAATGGATGGAGTACGAGGTCAGAGTTCAGACCATCAACGGCATCGGCTCTGGACCCTGGAGCCCCCCAGTCCATGGGAGGACAAGGGAGTCAGGTGAGGAATGGATGTGTCTACACACACACACACACACACACACACACACACACACACACACACACACACACACACACACACACACACACACACACACACACACACACACACACACACACACACACACACACACTCACACACACACACACCCCCCCCACCCACACACACACACACACACACACACACACACACGCACACACACACACACACACACACACACACACACACACACACGTTAACTGAATTGATGTGGAAATGTGTCCCATACTCTACCACACGAAGACATAGACAGACGGACAGACACCTACAGTATACATGATCACAGTATTCTAACCTCTGACCTTCATCCCTGCTGCAGTGCCGTCCTGCGGCCCCACCAACGTGTCGGCCTTCGCCACCACCTCCAGCAGCATCCTGGTCCGCTGGGGAGAAGTCCCCGAGCCAGACCGCAACGGGCTCATCCTGGGATACAAGGTCGGATTTCTACAGCTCACCGCCTTGTTTTATTTTATTCCACAAAGGGGATCTTTAGTAGAAATCGATAAACATCGTATTACCTCAGCCGTCCCAGCTGGATAACATTGCCGTATCTCTTGCGTGTGTCTCTCTCTCAGGTGGTGTATAAAGAGAAAGACTCAGAAACAGCTCCCAAGTTCTGGATGGTGGAGGGCAACACCAGCCACAGCGTCCAACTGAGTGAACTGGGAAAGTACGTCTTGTACGAGATCCAGGTCCTGGCCTTCACACGCATCGGCGATGGCAGGAACAGCTTCCCATCCATTCTGGAGAGGACCCTGGATGACGGTAAACAGGATGTTAACCGAGTCTGCCATCCCACCCATGACCCAAAATTCTAAGTCTAACCATCTTCACACAGCAGCCATTTTTGGTCAATTACTTGACATGTCTAGTTCATGTGTGACATAGTGTGACATAGTGTGACATCTCTTGTTATTATTTTGTTTGATAGTGCCAGGACCTCCAGTGGGCATCCTGTTCCCTGAAGTCAGGACCACCTCAGTCAGGCTAATCTGGCAGCCTCCTGCCCAGCCAAATGGCATTATCCTTGGTGAGGTTACCACGCTCTTACTGGCAAGATTGTTTTTTCCCGAACACTACGTTTCACCATTCCAGGACAAAGAATGCAATTTTGCTCCAATTTTAGATTTGACTGAGATTCCCAAAGCATTATGCATTCAATCTCCTTAATGTACCTGTTCTCCTAGCTTATCGGATCACAATGTGACTTTGTAGTTACAGTACATTCAAACTAAGGTGATGTCTCCCCCCCCCCTTCTTAGCTTATCAGATCACATACAGAAGGAACTCCTCCAACAGCAATGCCGCCATCGTGGACGTGTTGAGTCCCAGCGCTCGGCAGTACACGGCGACCGGACTGAAAGCGGAATTGGTCTATGTGTTCCGCCTCACCGCCCAGACGCGGAAGGGTTGGGGAGAGGCTGCCGAAGCGCTGGTGGTCACGACGGAAAAGCGAGGTAGGCAGAAAACAATGCATTTGTAATGTGTTCTTTAAATTATTGACAATTTAATATTGCATCTGGTGGATGACTGTGTGTGTGTGTGTTTGTTTTGTTTGTGTGTGTGTGTGTGTGTGCACACATGTGCGTCCCACAGCACGGCCCCAGCCCACCAGCCGTCCGGTAGTGCCTCAGGAGGAGGTGCAAGCTCGCAAAGTGCTGTTGTCATGGGAACCAGGCAGTGACGGCCTGTCCCCCGTCCGTTATTACACGGTTCAGTACAGAGAGCTGCCAGACAGCAATTGGACTGTCCACTCCGCCTCTGTCAACCACGAGGCCAGCTCCTACATGGTGGACCGGTAAACAAACAGCGAAAACAGACCATTGTATGAAAATTATACACATTTCTAATAATAAGACCTTCTGAGGAGAAATAACCCACATTGCTTCTCTTTCTTGTGGCAGGCTAAAGCCCTTCACTTCGTACCAGTTCCGGGTTAAAGCCACCAACGACATAGGGGACAGCGAGTACAGCGAGGACAGTGAGGCCATCACCACACTGCAGGATGGTAAGAATGTGACTTCTATAGTTTTATTTCATTTCAAAATGTAATTAGAGGATAAGCCCCTTGAGATGCTTCGTCTCGTTTTCAACGGGGTCCTTGATACAGCAATATTACAAACCTGTTGTTTTGCCAAGGATTCTTGAAACACCCAAGAAATCCGTGTTTACTAAGACTCACAGCAGACACTAGTAGATTACCCAGAGTTGTGTAAGCTATCACATTCATTAGGAGCTGATGGTTTGAGATTAAAGTATTTGGTGCCTGTACTGTCGTGACTGCGTACTCACTCAAGCCTAGACGTCGTGTTCCCACGGTGCATGACTGAAATCAATAGCACCAGTACGTGTGTTTACCTTCGAGCTAGGCTGTGGCAGTCTGTTTGAATTATGTATCGCCGTCCTTAGCTTTTGTTGGATTATTAACAGCGCGATCCCTTATGTTTGTCTTTCGTTATCTTCCCAGCCCCAGACAAAGCCCCTATAATCCTGTCTGTCACACCGCACACCACCACGTCCGTACTGGTGCGTTGGCAGGTAAGGCGGCATCATTTTTTATTACCTGCAGGCTGGATTTATACATTTCTGAGGCGGCTGGAGGGGGGGATATATGGTTGGCCTGAAGGGGTGGCTAATGGATAGTTAGGAAACAGTGTGCATCGCAGTTCCATTTTAGAGTCTAGATGATGCTCTTATGTGGAGTGACTTACAACAAGTGCAACCACTGAATAAGCAATAACCATTGATATACTCCTAGAGCTGCTACATTAAAATGAGCCGGTACCCACATTAAAATTAACCAGTCGTACGTAGCACAAGGTCAGACTGGGTGAGCATGTGAAAGCCCTGGTGTTTTAGCTGTGCTGCAATGACCTCTCACACAAGTAAAATCTTCAGTGAAGCTGCAATCCAGAATTTTTTGGGGGGAAATAAAATGTTAATTTGATCCATTTGTATTAGGTAGAGTATGCTAATACAATATAACACTGTCTGCAGTGGTTTGAAGTGGTATCCCTGCTCTTCTATTGAGAAATGTAGCGCCTGTGTTCGGTTAGGAACACTAGTGGTTCGTCAAGTGGTTCTGCCTGAGGCTCAAAGTGCATCTCCCCTGCCCAAGCAGGTGTTCCATCTTAGCTCACTGGCAGAAATGTCATCTCCTACGCAGAAAACCTCGGTTCGAATCCCAGGAAGAACATAAATCTTATGCATTTCAGCTGTGATTTAACTCTGAGAGTGTACATTTGATGCACACTCTCAGAGTTACATTTAGGTTTACATTTTACACAGGATTTTACTGCGTAGAATCACACAGCGGCCATTTTGCTCTTACGTCATGATACCCCACCCCCGCAAATACGTGGGGCAGTGCCAATACGAGAAGTGGGCCAAGAGATGGAAGTGTAGGATGCCATCACCAAGTAGTCATGATGGATGAGTGTGTTTCTGGTTCTGGTTCTGGTTCTAGCCCCCCGCCGAGGACCAGATCAACGGTGTTCTCCTAGGCTTCAGGGTCCGGTACCGGGAGTTACACTACGACCGGCTGCGCAGCTTCTCCGTCCGCACCGTCAACAGTCCAGCGGCCAATTGGGCCGAGCTCACCGGTAAGACCACCCTCCTTCACCCCCCCCCAGTCCCCAACCAACCCTCACAACCCTAGTTGTTTACCCAACAACAGTCCTCCATAATACAGATCCCCCAGATTTGAGAAATCTTAAAAGTGGTGGCATTTAAAGTGCTGAATATATATTTATATCTTTTTTTTTCATCCCTCAGTTTTGGCTTTGATGCTATCAGTAGCATGCCTAAGCCCCGCAGTGACTATTATGCAAATAACCTTCGATGACAAAGCTAATCTTCTCTGTCATTTATCTGCTTTTTTTTCCCTGTACTTCCCTCTCCGCCTCCCGTCCTGCAAACCGCTCTGATTTCTCTACCCACCCCCAAACCCCACCCTGTGCTCCATCCACCACCCAGCTCCTTACAGTGTGAGGAATCTGAGCGAATCCTCTCTCACCCAATATGAACTCGACAGTAAGTCTCTCGTCTTCTCCAGTGTTTGCCTTTCATGCATCGCTCTCCATCTGTTTCATTCTACACTTCCATATAAATTTGCTGCTTGAATATTCATTCGTATTAGGTGCGTGCATGCGTGCGTGCATGTGCGTGTGTGTGTGTGTGTGCGTGTACGTGTGTGTGCCTGCGTGTGTGTATCATATCATCATCTCTGAGCTGCAGCCGCCGAGGGCCTGTGTGCCGACTCTCTTGTGTGATGTGTTTTTTTTTTGTCTTTAATCATCACTGGGCTATTCCCCAGCCACCTCCCCCCCCTGTCATTATTCCACTGTGGTTGTTTTTGGTCTCTTTTTAATCACTGACAAATCGTCTCTGTGTCCTCCCGCCCACGTTCTTTAATCTGGCGCGCCTCGTAATGCCACCCTTCTGTTTGCTGCCTCCGTTTGTTCGTTCAGCTCACGATGCCGTCTTGCGTTTGCCGCCGGGGCAACGCTGTGGCGGCGCGTGCTCTCATGCAGCCTCGCCGCTGCTTGTGGTTTGTGTTCTCCTAAACTATCCTGACTAACGGGCACTTTCGGGCGCTCTCTTTCTCCCCACAGATCTGAGCAAGCACAAGCGCTACGAGATTCGTCTCAGCGTGTACAACGCCGTCGGCGAGGGGCCCAGCAGCGCTCCTCAGGAGGTGTTTGTCGGAGAAGCAGGTGAGTTTGTTTTTATTTATTTATTTTTATTTTGGCATATTCCTAAGCCAATAATTTGATGACCGGTAGGAGACTTGCAGAGTCTCCTACCGGAGACATTAGCATCTTTCCGCCGACCGCCGGTCATCAAATTATTGGCTCAGGAAAGCGACATAAACTAAAAAATCTCCATGAATTCAAGGCTTCATGGGGTGTGTAATTGATAGAAATATTAAGTATTTTTTGGGGTGAACCACTCCTTTAAATGAACACAGCATTTTACAGTGTACGCCAAGATGTACAGTATATATACTGTAGTATATAAAAGTGATAAAAAAAGTGTGATGTTCTCTTTTCAGTATTTGTTTCGTGTCTCACTATGAGCGTTGGTTCGCTAGTAACACAGTTATTTACCCTCTCTCTACCCCTGTCATCCTCTTAGTACCCACCGCCCCACCGCAAAACGTAGTGGTCCAGTCCTCCACAGCCTCACAGCTGGAGATGGCATGGGAAGCCCCTCCGCTGGACGCTCAGAATGGAGACATCCAGGGTTATAAGGTGCCATATTTTTCCTTTATGTTTATTTTATGTTCCTGCAAAATAGCCGCACTGACACACAGTGAAATGTAGAAGTGTCAATTTAAAGCTACATTTCATAAGTTTTATGTCCGTTCGTCCCTCGCCTGACAGAGAGAGGCAATTGCAGCAATTTTGATTGTGTACAGTCCGGTGTGCCGTCTGCTTCAAATAACTTTATTGACATTGTCCTAACAGGGTCTAATTCTTTCAATGGAAGAGTAGGGAGACCACTTCCAACCACTGCAGATTTTCTAGTTATATTGTGTTAACATACTGTACCATACAAATGAGTTATGAATAATAAATGAATAATGTTTTATTCAATAAAATAAGTCCTGGATTATTAGCTCTGATTATTAACTCGAGTTTAAAATCTACCCATAAATGGTCAGACTTGTGTACACCGGATTTTACTGTGCATCACCCTTCCCTTTTCTCACTTAAAAATAAATAAATGAAGTAAATTCTGTATCATGCTCTGTTTCATTCCATTCTGCAGATCTATTTCTGGGAATTCCAGCTACAGAACGAGACTGAGCGGCTGCGCACGCTGTTCCTGCCCGAGCTGGGCGTCAAGCTGAAGAACCTGACGGGCTACACCACCTACATGGTCAGTCTGGCCGCCTTCAACGCTGCCGGGGACGGGCCTCGCTCCCTGCCCACCAGAGGGCGCACTCAGCAAGCAGGTGAGGCGTGGTGCAATGGGAGGCTGAGGTGGCCAGATGGTGTTGTTAGCCATTTACTGTAGAGCAGTAAAAGTGTGAGGGTGGTTGTTACCGTATAATGAAGACATTTTCAGTTTCCACATGACCCCAGCTGCATGCTGCTGCCTCCTCGCTTTTCTCTCTCTCTCTCTCTCTCTCTCTCTCTCTCTCTCTCTCTCTCTCTCTCTCTCTCTCTCTCTCTCTCTCTCTTCTCTCACTCTCTCTCTCTCTCCCTCTCTCTCTCTCTCTCTCTCTCTCTCTCTCTCTCTCGCAGCCTCTCTCTCTCTCTCTCTCGCAGCCTCTCTCTCTCTCTCTCTCTCTCTCTCTCTCTCTCTGCCTCTCTCTCTCTCTCTCTCTCTCCCTCTCTCTCTTTGCACGTCCGTCCCCAAGAGGAAATTCATTTGGTCAATAGTGTTAACCATTTGAACCCTAGTGTCCATATTCTGAGCATGTCATGATAGGCAAACACTGGGATGAAATAGCAGATCTACAAGCTCACATCGCATTGCAATACGACATTGTGTCAACTATTTTCAGGGAAGAGATTTGTTATAAAGAGAAATAGGAGGGGACCAAGTATAGACCCCTGGGAGACTCCAGTCAACAAAGTTAAGGTTAAAACTATTTTTACCCATCGTGCATTGCATTCAGGTATTGAATTCTCAACTTAACTTTCCACTTTTTCTGCAAAATAATAATAATGATTTTTATAATCACTGCACCACAGCGTGCAAAAGAGAACAGCTATAGCTGAACAGACATGGCTATCGACGCCATCTTCTCGAAAATACTGCATATATACGGTATGGATGGACCATGCTTTGGACTGTAATGATTTCCATAAGGGTAGACGAGGGTCCCCTCCCCCCGGGGTAGGCCATGGGGAAGGAAGGCTGATGACAGCGGAGAAGGGAAGGCACTGTGGAGTGAGCGGACACATGTGGATTAGGTTTTTTGGTCACAGCTGCACAAAGGAGACTGTGTTCGTAGACCAGCACCAGTCCCTCTGCGGTTTCAGCACACAAAACGGTTTACAGAATCAAATTCACTTGCCCCGCCCCCCTCCGTTTTTAAGGGCTGTGACATTGGCGAGGGGTACAAAGTGCTGAGAACTTAAAAAACACAGCCAGGAATTTTGGCTCTCTGCACCATCGGGTGCTGGGAAATGAGCCAACACAAGCTTTGGGGAATTTTATGCAGAATTGTGGCTAAGTTGTGACACTAAGCTGGGCCTGGTTTGGGTCAGCAGGCAGAATTCTCACAGCTTCTTGCTCAAGGTCATAAGATGCCTTTTTTTTGCTGCTCTGTGTGTACAGTGAGTTTGCTTTTTTCCTGCCATTTATCTGTTCTTTTTTCCATTGTTGCTGATACAGACCAACACACACAGGAAATGTTTTCTCTTCACTGCTGTATTGATTTGTTCTTTACACCACTGGCCAACCCCATATCAGTTATTTTTTCTTGATCTTACCTAAATGACGCTACATAAAAGAGTGTATTTGCTAAGGGCGCTCTGTGGTGCACGGGTAAAGAGAGAAGGGGTTTGAAATGCACCGCGGTGCATTTGGCTTGGCCGAGCATCCATACGAGCACAATTGGTTGTGTTTACTGAAGGGAAACTGGGAGGCAGGAGGGGGGTGGTGATGAATGGTGAGGAGTAAGGTGGAGGCGCTACATGTTCCCAGTGGGGTCTTCTCTGGCAGGTGAGCCAGTAGAGTAGGGGCAGCAGTGATAAGACTACAGAAAACAGTTTGAGCTTTTTTTATGTGCAACAATTACAAATAAAGGAACATATTATTCCATGATTATTCCATGCTTTCATATAATCTGGGATATTGCAGTTAGCATATTGTGATTATTGATTGACTGCGCTCATAGCCTCCTCTGCCATAGGCTACAAGTAATGCCAGTAATTCCCTTTCATCTGCAGTCAATGACAATAAACGATTGATCCATAATCCTCCCCTCTTCCTTCCCCAAAGCCCCCAGTGCTCCCAGCTTCATCCACTTCAGTGACCTGACCACCACGTCCGTCAACGTGTCCTGGGGAGAGCCCAAGCACGCCAATGGCATCATCGAGGGATACCGCCTGGTTTATGAGCCCTGCACTCCAGTGGACGGTGAGAAACTCCGCCTGTAGCCTAATAACTACGCTGTTACCTTGACATTCCCCAGCTGCTGTTCACCCTGTTGGGCTCTCTCTCTCTTTTTTATTACACAGTTTAAAGCTCATGCCCTGATCTGTTACAGATGGGTAACGTGCCCTATAGGAACGTACTATGCCGCATGGTTGCTCGAGTGCTCTGGGGGTGACTCTGTGTAGCCGTCCAGAACTTCCTTTCTCACCGAGCGGGGGCATGGCTAATAGCTGGCTGAAGTTTGGCTGCCCAAACCAGATTCTTAAGTAATTGGGAGCAGAGATCGAATACTAAGCACAAGCTGCTGTGGTCCCTGGACTCCCCTCTAATGGGCTCAGAGCAAAGCCAAGCAGAGCCTCTGATCTCTCTGCCTGTCTGTCTATCTGGCGCGCTTTTGGAATAATAGTCTGTGTATGCCAATATGTTGAGGGATACACTCGCTCAAATTCCACGGTTAAGTCAATGGAGAGATTGGAAGATCTGATCACTGGCTATGCTGCCATATGTGGCATGATGTGAGAGAGACTGTATCTGACTATATTAGTATTCTATATGGCCATCTGTCTGTTTCTGCTGCTTTCTGTGTGGATGTGAATCTCTATATGTGTTTCTGTGCGTCTGTGTACATTTTCTGTTTATGTGTTTTTGTTTTTATACGCGTGAGCTCGCATGCATTAACCCATTAAGACCGGGAAAGCATCTGTCATTTTATAGATTTCTTTGGGCTATTCCAAAAACAGCAGATCTATAAGCTCATGAGCTTGTAGATCTGTTATTCTTTGGAAAAATCGTGAAGATTTGTGTTTTAAAGCGAACATTTTGAACTCCGATCTGTGCTTCTGGGGGGTCCCTGGAACAACATATTTTGAGATGGGGGTCCGCGGCCAAATACATATAATTTTGGGGGTCCTTGACATGGAAATGTTGGAGCACCACTGATATAGCAACATACTGTTAGGATTATGATTAGGATTTTTAGATAAGTATGTGGCCGCGGACCCCCATCTCAATATATTTTGTTCCAGGGACCCCCCCCCCCCCCCCCCCCCTGACGCATATTTGAGTTAAAAATGTTCGCTTAAAAAATATATATATATTCAAAGATTTGTACCAATTTTCATATTTGTTTTTGCAGATCTACAAGCTCGTAGTGCTGCACTCTGTGCCACGCTATGAGCTTGTATATCTGGCTGTTTTTTGAATAGCCAAAGAAATCTGAAAATGACACAGATGCGTTCCCGGTCTTAATGGGTTAAAACAAGAACACACACACGGAAAATGCCACTGTGTTGTGAGAGTGAGAGCTTCAATGTCAATGTGCCAACCTGTCGCTTGCAGCATCTAGAGTCTTAGTGTTTCCTGTACAGACTCCTCTCCTCGCACTCCAGGTGTCAGTAAGATTGTGACAGTAGATGTGAAGGGCAGCGCCCCCCTGTGGATGAAGATCAAGGACTTGGCGGACGGGGTGACCTACAACTTCCGCGTGCGAGCCAAAACCCTCACGTATGGCCCTGAGGTGGAGGCCAACATCACTACAGGGCCAGGAGAAGGTGGGACTGTCAATCATCAGATTATGTTTGTTTTTTTCTCAATCGCTCATGCATTTCCTGAAACTCTAACCTAATTCTCAAAAGTGTAATCCCCAAAGAGTAAACACTATACCACCTGTGCAAAATATAACACTCAAAATGTTAACCGCATGCATCAAAACACAGGTCAGTCATTTTGATAAACTGTACATAACATTTTAGTACACACATTAGTGTACAGTAAACATTTTTTACTGTATTTCCTGGACACACAATTTCCTGGACACACAAATAAGAAAGAAATGTGTTTATTCATGTTCATCTAGAGTGCGCATATATTATTTAGCAACCAGTCTTTCCTCCCTGCTAGGCTGTATTGTCCACCTTTGTCCAGGCTTGTCTCGCCTTTCAAGGCATATAGGGAAAAAACATTTTGGCATGGCGCCTTCACCCTCCGTAGTTTATAGATGTGATGCCCTCACAAGCAGCATTCATTGTACCTATAGCAAAGACAACTAACTGGTTGTACGTTTGGTGATCATAGACCTTCCAACTTCACGCTGGAAAACTTTCCTCAATTGGATTAAGGAATGACTCCATCACCATCGGATGGCTGCCAGAAAACCATTGGTTCGCAAGGGTAGAGCTGCACCTTAAAAAAATAGACTTCTTTGTCTTCTCTGATGGGGTAGTCAGGGAAAAGCACAGCTTGCACTGAGGAAAGAAAGACCAACATGGACTGAAAGGTTTGCACTCTCTGCACAGCCCTGTAATGTCTCAAGTAGAAGCATTTAAAATTCTAGAACTCTAGTCTGAACTCCTCTCTTGTTCTCTGTGTGTGTGTGTCCTCCCTTGCTGCAGGCAGCAAACCATTCTGACAAGAATGGAGCAGTGAAAACTGACATTGTCCCAAATTATCAGGCCTCACCACTCCTCTCTCGTTCTCAGGGATGAGAGCATTATAAAGCCCCTCAAGAAATCAATAAGACTGGCTGTATTGTAGTGTTCAATGGCTGGAGAACATGCTGGATTAAACCAGTCTCTGATATTGCTGCACACATTGTTAACCCCCACGCTGGGCTGGCACATCCACTGTGGTGTGATGTCCCAGTGATGTTCCTGGCCTACCATGACATCTAATTTTGTTCAGGGTGATGTTTCGAAACACTGAATCACTTGATGTCTAATGGCATTGTTTGCTCTCATCATGTTGACTGTCTCGTCCTGCTTTGATGTGAAAACTCGGCCTCTGCCACCAGAGTGGGGAGGTGGTAACATTTTACAGTAAAACTGATGGGACAGTCCATGAATTATACATTAAAGTCTGTATGTGTATTATTACCCCGCACAATGGCCAAGTTACAGATACAGTGCAGTAATGTGCAGTAGTGTGTATGTGACCTGTTGTATACTGTAGTAGCCTACTTACATTCCTGAACATCTGGATGATTGAAGCCCCAGTAGAGCGGTTTGGCCCGAGGCAGCACTCTAAGATCTGCTTCAGCCTAACCTCAAGTCAATAGGCTAATTTCCACAGTACCTACTGTAAACAGTACGCCTAAATTAACCAGTCTGGTCTAGACTATAGCCCACATACTGTATCTGGTCATGTGCACATACACAGATAGTACATGCACAGTTGCACACTCTGTTTCCGTGTACACTCTAGACCCGGACCGGATCAGCGTCCTGCAAAGCTATATGATCGCGGTCATTCAGCCATACTTAGGCCATTGTTCACTACATGGCCCGTATCTCGTTTGAAATATCCACACATCTTCACCTCCCTCTTCCCCGTCCTCCTGTACCTCTCTGTCCTCCCCATCCCCCCCCCCCCCTTCCTCCCCTACCTGTCCGTCCTCAAGCTGTTTGCCCCTCTCACCCCTGTCATACCACCATGCATATGGAGTTATGTGAGTGTACACTTTGCACCTGTGGGATGGGATTATGATTGATTGATTGATTACATCAATCAATCTATCTGTCTGTCTGTCTGTCTGTCTGTCTGTCTGTCTGTCTGTCTGTCTGTCTGTCTGTCTGTCTGTCAAACAATATCATGAAATGTTTTACCCAATGAACAACTTTGTGTGCGAGCGTTAAATGTACATTGCCGTCTGAGTAAAGTACAATGTGTGAAATAGTGTCGTGCTCATTTGCATTACAGTAATGCTGTGGGGTTTTGAGGCTCTGTTTTTAGAGACAACATTTCGAGAATTAATTTATAAAATATAATTTGAGAATCACGTTTTAAATTTGATGGGTGCATCAGAGCGATTGAGAAAACGGTAAATGAGTGCTTCCTGATTGTGTCTGTAAGCCCTTGTGAAGTCCAGTCTGTCATTCATTTCTAAGCTGTTGTGTTGCTTTGCTCTCATTTGTATTCCGAAGGAGCCCCAGGCCCCCCTGGAGAGCCCTTTTTCTCTCGCTACGGCACCGCCCTCACCTTGCATTGGACCAGTGGAGATCCAGGCCGCGCCCCCATCACGCGATATGTCATTGAGGCCAGGCCTTCCGGTGAGCCCCACACCTCCACAAAGCCCCCTGTCGTTCAGGCATACTATAGTGTGGTGACTACCAGAGATACCGTTATGAATGTCAACATATGATTTCCTCATCTTGCCTTTAGATGAAGGACTCTGGGACATCCTCATCAAAGACATACCCAAGGAAGTGACATCATACACGCTTAACCTGGACATACTAAGAGAAGGGGTCACCTATGACTTCCGGGTCATTGGGGTCAATGACTATGGCTACGGTTCTCCCAGTGCCCCATCCCCTTCAATATCAGGTTAATCGCTCTTTCTGATCGGTGAATTAATGAATGTGTGAGTGAGTGAATGGATGAATGAATTAATGATGAATGAATTAATGATTAATGAATTAATGATTAATTGATTTTATTTTCATTGCCATGGGATTATTCATTATTCATGAAAAAGGAGTCAAAAAGATTCCATGCATACCCTGTTGGGCTGGGTGCTGGTCTGCTGGTTAAAAAAATCACACACCAGTGTTATGCTCCCATTGTGGTAACGTTTCGAGCTGGGAGGCTCTTACTCGGACCTGAGAGTAAGGTCTGAGGAAGAGCCTCCCAGCTCAAAATGTTACGACCGTGAGGATTTTATGTTTTTTCTATTGTTTTTCTATTATTCATTATTCACATTAAACATTACACCACAGCCAAAAACAGACACACACATAACCATATCTATATATTCCAGGAATCTCTGTATGTATGTCTGTATGACTTTCTTTCGCTTATCTTGAGAACCATTCACTCGATCGACTTCACACCCAAGGAAGGGCAGTGTCGAGTCGATCGGGTGAGCGGTTCTCCAGAACCAGCCAGCTCGGAACAGACACGTGTTCCAAATGCCAGCCACGCCCTGAACTGGCACTGTATTAGGCTGTATCAATGTATTGTACACAAAGAAAATAATCCCTAATAATAATACATAGAATACAGAAAGTAAAATAATAATCACAGTAACCATTAGCAACAATAAATAAAAGAGATAATTATAGAGATGTATGGATAATGTTCATGAGAGAGAGAGAGAGACAGAGAGAGACAAATGAAACATATGTTGCTTTAGTTTACCTGTTGGTTTTAACATTGTTTCTTATCACTAATGTATTTAGCCCAGAAAGTATCTCCATTCTACGAGGAGTGGTGGTTCCTGGTGGTGATCGCTCTGGTGGGCCTCATCTTCATCCTCCTACTCGTTTTCATCCTCATCATCCGAGGCCAGAGCAAGAATTACACCAAGAAGGCAGACTCAGGTAGGCAACAGGCACCTCAGCTGAGCTCTGATGTGAATATTGCTCTCTCTGCCTCAGCAACTTGACAAGCGATCGATCGGAGCGTCTCTTTTTTCCTGGGACGGCTTCGCCGGGGATTGCTTTTTAATGATTACACATCTGAAAACTATCTTTTAAAGTTAAGAGTGCGGAGGCTTGCGCAATTATCCAAACTGCCTGGGTTTCCTCACTCGATTTGGCTGACAGGTGAAAAACGATGCTCAAGCTGAACTGAAACAGCCCAAAGAATAGTCGGGTTTAACTACAACGAGGATCAATGCCTGGAATAAGTGGTTCAGCGGGGGTTGCAATGCTGAAGTAATTTATGCAGGCTTTACAAGATTTACAGGCTTCCTGCTTGTTTTTCATTTTGATTTAGCCTTTATTTAACCAGCAGAGGAAACCCATTTAGTTAAACAATATTTTTTTTCAAGGGGGACTTTACCAAGACAAAACTAAAAACAAATGGCTCCAGTTAGACAAAGAATACAGTACTTTAACAACAATCTCCAGGCCTTCGGAATAGAAAGCATAAAAGATTCCTGGGAATTTAAAGCTTAGTACCCAGTACATTGCCTCAAGATATGAACATATACAGTAAGTAAGAGGTTACGGTTTCTCTCATGTCCCCTCAATCCCAACGCATATATTAGGCTTTACATCAATGCTGATCAATTCCAGGTATAGGGGCGACATCACAGACTCGACTGGCACTGTGCTGTTCAGACTCAGAGAGTCGGCTAATGCCAACTCCACCTTAACGTGCACTTGTCTACAAGCCAGCGTGATCACATGAGGATTGGGAATGGAGCTGAATGAGTTGCAACAGCTACTCAGCGTTATGTCATGTATTGGTATCTCTTAATACCACACATGCTGATTTGATTGACACACAGTCAAAACAAGGGTTTAATGGACCAGCAATGATCTGGTCACCCAGCAGCCAGGAGGAGCTGGCAGGAGGGCCGTTCACTCGACCACCCAGTGGAGAATGATAGAGTGGTGAGAAAAAGGGGGTAAGGGAATAAGTGGATAGGAGAGAGGTCAGGTCAAGCCCGTGGATTTTTTTTAGCCTGGTCAGCATTTAGTGCGGTGCCAGGATCCCGGGGTCAGTAAACACTGTTTTGGCTGGACCGGCCCAGACAAGGCCCGTGTTTGTGTGGGGAACACAAAGACAGCTTCTTGTGCCTTCTCAATCCCACCCCTTAACACTCTCCCCGCCGCACCGCTGTTCTGTCCCACTGTCGGCTGTTTGTTTAACCGGGGGGCCAGCGCTGGCCACTGGGCCCCAGGACCAGCATGGGTGAGATCACAGTAACCAGTCAGGAAGACGAGAGGTCGCCGGAGCCTCTAGCTTACTCTCGGCCAAATCTCACACCTCACAATCCCCCCTCTACATCTGACTGACTGAGTGTTGGGTGTCTGGAGGAGCATCTTCCATTCACAAAAATGGAAGACAGTCTTGCTCTATTCAGAGTTAGATTCAGATTTAGATTATTTTGATGGCCACACAGCCTGAGCCAAGGCTGGTGGAAAATGCTGTTGTTTCAACATGGCATTCAGATCAGTTCTGGCATCAGGCATGTGACCAACATCAACACTAGTTTGCACATACTGTATGTATTATGTAACATGCTCACTGGGCAAGGCCTCTGTACCAAAACATCTCTACATACATAATTGTTTTGCTCGAATAAATAAATAGTTGCAATATCGATGCAGAAAGATCCTGAGTGCTAATTCAACCCTGAAACTGTAAACATTGTAATAGTTGATTTAACACTGAGGGTTTTGCTTTGTATTGCCAACTTTACTGAACTTTAGCCTCGCCTGTCTCATCTCGCCTTTTAGAGGGAAGTTGCTGTGTAATCCTTAGAGATTTGAGTGAAGGTCACACTATATTAATCTAACATTCCACAGCCCTACATGGCTTGGATCCTAACGCCATACATGAAGTTGAACTGAAGACTAACATGTGAAGACCAGGTTTCGATTCGCTGGGGGGGGGTTTGAGGGGAAATCCGTGCCTCTGCTTTTGATATCCCTCCTCTGGTCATTCATGTGTATCAGCGGTGGGGATATGTTTCATCCCTGCTTTTGTTCAGTCTGAATTATTTCCTTTTGGGAAATGTTGATTTGTTTGTTGATAGTACAATTTAACAATGTAATCAAAGATCTATGTTAATTCACCCTGAAGTATAAAGGGCTTAAGTGGTTAAGAAAATGACCCCCCCCCCCCGCCCTTCCCCTCTCTGTTTTGGTTTGGTTTTCTCTTTGAATTGAACGCTGCTAAAAACTAACCTTCACACAGTGTCCCCGCATTCCTACACAGGCAACCACTCCAACTGCACAGCGCTGCCTCTGACGCACGGAGAGATGGTGCGTCTGGACGAGGGACGCTTCCCGGCGCTGGAGCTCAACAACAGGCGCCTGTCAGTCAAAAACTCTTTCTGTCGCAAGAACGGCATATACACACGGTCAGTTTATGCTCACCAGAATGGTGCTTTCAATCACCATGCTGTGTCATAAATCAATCACCGCGCTAACAAGTTCTCCCTTCCCCCATTGTGTCTAATGTCTTATGTATCGACGCACTGGCAGGAATACTTAATGGAGTGTGGTTCGCTTCCATCTCTCTGTTCTGAGTAGTTTGTCAGTCTTGGGAGAACAAACCAAGTCTGCAGGAGGCCAGCTGCTAATTTCAGCCTCCATCCGTTCTCCTCATTGGTATTCAGTACGTGTGTGTGTGTGTGTGTGTGTGTGTGTGTGTGTGTGTGTGTGTGTGTGTGTGTGTGTGTGTGTGTGAGTGTGAGTGTGAGAGTGTGAGTGTGAGTGTGAGTGTGTGTACGAGTGTGAGTGTGAGTGTGAGTGTGAGTGTGTGTACGAGTGCGTGTGTGCGTGTGTGTGTGTGTGTGTGCATGAATGTGTGAAGCAGTGACTTATATAAGAGAGCAACACAATGGTGCTCCGTTAGCATTCATGAGCTTTTGCATGCACTCTTTGTCATCCCATCACAGCTTCAGACAAAGGGTGCTTATTGGTCAGCGCCGGCCATCTTAATCTGGCCTCGGCCCAGAGCACATCTCGGAGCACGTCTCGGCACGCTTTGAAATCCTGAGTGTTCGTTTTGAATCTGGGAGTGTAAAACTGGACCCTCGTGGGTCCATTTTTTTACACCCTCAGATTTGAATCAACACTCAGGATTGTAGCTCCGTGAGAGCGACCTCTCGACAGCAAAGTGCAATGCCGTGTGAGAGAGAACGCGTCCTTCAATCCATCAGGACTTTGGCAGCCTGCCTCCTGTGGTAATGTTTAGCTAAACATTAGATAACAGGACTTCCACAAGGCCTCTGCTGTAAGAAGCTGGTCTGTGATGGGACAGGTCACATGTTAGGGTGGGTGGGTGGATGGGCCTCATGTTGAGGCATAGTGGACAGACGCTGGGCAATTCATGATCTGCTCTTCAGCGAGAAGGAAGAGAGAAGCTGGTGTTGCAGTGCACCGATCAGAGTGGTCATTATGGTGGAAAGCTTTGGATGGGGTTTCTGTTGGGCCACGGGGAGTGTGTGTGTGTGTGTGTGTGTGTGTGTGTGTGTGTGTGTGTGTGTGTGTGTGTGTGTGTGCGTGTGCGTGTGTGTGTGTGTGTATATGTTGTGCTATGCTTTGCTTTTTTCCCATCAACCCAAGCAAAGACTGCGGATGGGATCAAAAGGCCTTGAGCTGTGCACCCGCTCCTTTGAAGGGCTCCAATCTGGTATTCTCTGCTAATGATCTGTGGCCTGGAGAAGCAGAGTGGTAGGGCCTCCCGGGTGGGGGGGAGAAGGAACGAGGGATGAGGGGGAGGATAAGATGGAGTGGGGGGGGGCGTACAGTACTTTCTAAATAATTCAAAGCAGCAGTGGGGGGGGGGTATGTGTGAAGGGTAGGGGTTAATATAACCCTCCCCACCAACACACACACACACACACACACACACACACACACACACACACACACACACACACATTCCCGTCCCTCTGGCCCCATCCATCTTTTTCTCTGCCTGAACCGTCTCTGAATTCCAAATGGATATTTTATCATGGCTCGCGGGGAAGACATCCGTTTGTCATGTTAACCCTTCCATGGTCACTGTCATTTTGTGTCTTCCATCCTTGACTTTTCCTGCAGTGATTTACAGCTCCTGCTTTACGCCTTATGCAAAGCCCCTCCAGGCATATTTAGTTTGATTTTCAAAGACCGTCTTCCGCATACAGTAGCTTAATTTTATAGTTGTCACGGGAGCATTTTTTACACCCGTCATAGTTCTCAGTCACCCTTTCGGATCAATTTTGCTTCAAGTCAATTTTTTGTTCTTAAATATTAATCCTCCTGAAGCATATCACTTCCCTTGGTAGAGAGAGACAGTAGCGTGAGGTATATGTGCTGATGAGCAAAGTAAAAGTAGTCCAGTCAGCAGTGGTGGAAAAAGTACTCAAATTCTTTACTTAAGTAAAAGTACCAATACTGTAATATAGAAATACTCTGTTACAAGTAAAAGTCCAGAATTCAAAATTTACTTGAGTAAAAGTACAAAAGTATTGGTATCAAAATGTACTTAAAGTACTAAAATTAAATGTACTAAATGTTTGAAAATAGCAGATCTACAAGCTCACAACGCGTCGCATCGCGACGCGTTGTGAGCTTGTAGATCGGCTATTTTCAAATAGCCTAGGTATAAAATAGGGCTAAAGTGGTTAATGTATGATTTACAATATCATAATTTATATCTGAAAAGTAACTAGTAACTAAAGTTTTCAAATAATTGTAGTGGAGTAAAAGTACAATATTTGCCTCTGAGATGTAGTGGAATAGAAGTAAAAGTATTGGAAATTGGAAATACTCAAGTAAAGTACAAATACCTCAACATTTTACTTAAGTACAGTACTTAAGTAAATGCACTTAGTTACTTTCCACCACTGCCAGTCAGTGATGTGAGCGAGCACTGCGGTCCGGTCCGGTCTGCGTGGTCCGATGCTGGATTCTGGCCGGCCTCATGGCGACACAGCGGTGGGTATTACCGCAGGAGGAGAAAAACTATTACCCACACACACAGATGTCTCTTTCTGCTTCACTTGGGCTTAACGGTCGGAGCCGGCCAAAGCAGGGGTCGACTCATTTTCCTTCGACCTGGAAGGACTGCTCTTACTTACCCAGTCATTCTGCATGATGCCTCTAATTGGCACAGCGAGCTCTTCCATGATGATGCTCTCATGCTTGCGAGTTCCTCTGCGTCTCATGACGGCCCCGTTCAACGGACAGAGTTATGTAGCGTATAATTCGGTGCACCCCCCACCAACCCCCTGTCTGCATTCCACGCGGACGGTTTTAACCCATTTGATCCGGGAACGCATCTACAAATGCCTTCTAAATCCTAACAGTTTTCTGAAAAAACGATGTTGCTATGTCAGTGGTTCTCAAACTTTTTCATGTCAAGGACCCCCAAAATTAGATGTATTTGGCCGCCGACCCCCATCTCAAAATATTTTGTTCCAGGGACCCCCAGAAGCAAAGATTTGAGTTAAAAAAATTCTCTTTAAAAATATATATATATTTATCGATATGCACACATTTTCAAGATTTTTCAAAAATAGCAGATCTACAAGCTCATGGCGCGGCACCGAGTGCTTGTATATCTGCTATTTTTGAATATCCAAAGTACGAAATATGGATAGAGTTGGTTACACAGATGCTTTCCCGTTTTGAATGGGTTAAAAATGGAGATCAGAGGGAGAGACGGTCCAAGGGAATAGAACCATTTACGGGGCTATCGCTCTATGTTTCAGTGGCTTCTGAGAATGCATGACTAATCCATCCTGTTGTTGTCACACACTCCCTCTGAAGAGAGCTATCATCGGGATCATTATCTTAATCAATGAGAGCGCGCCGAGCACGTGGTCTTTAATCCAGCGGAACCTGCCCGCAGGAGGTAAAGCTTTGAGGCGAGAGGCTTCAAAATCTTTTTTTTTTTCGTGCATTAGTCATCAGACTGTTGAGGTGTCAGTCACAGGACTAGCCATTTTCTTATTGATCTCAGCGGGGAGCGTATCTGATTCGAGTGCTTGAGTTGAGCGCCCAAAAGGGAGATAAAAAACTGTGGGCGGGGAATGACAAGTACTGTGTTGTGAGGAGAAACGGATAAAATGAGGTGTTTTTCTTTTTCTGTCTGAGATTCTCTATACCTCTGTGGTTCTCAAAAACCCCAGGGGTCCTTGAATGCGTTCCAGGGGGTTCCAGGGGGTTCCGGGGGGTCCCCAGCTAAATTACTGATAGTCAGGAACCAAATGAAACTCTGAGAGTGTACAAGCAAAATGTCCATTTGGTTCCAATTGTACACTCAGAGTTATGGGGGTCCGTGGCCTAATGCATTGGTTCTCAAAGTGGGGTCTGGGGACCCCCAGGGGTCCTTGGGGGGGGTACCAGGGGGTCCCCAGCCAAATTAGCTAATATAGCGTCACAAACATTTTAACCACTTTAACCATATTTTATACTTTGGCTATTCAAAAATAGCAGATATACAAGCTCATAGCGCGGCACCGAGTGCCGCGCTATGAGCTTGCAGATCTGCAATTTTTGAAAAATCCATGGCACAAAATATTTTTGAGATGGGGGGGGGGGGTCCGCAGCCAAATACATATCATTTTGGGGGTCCTTGACATGAAAAGGTTTGAGAACCACTGGTCTAATGCATACCAAACTGGGGATCCTTTAAATTGAAACTTCTGACCACCAGTCCCATAAACTAACTCATGTCTATACTGTCCTCTCTGTGTGTTCAGGTCTCCACCCCGGCCCAGTCCAGGCAGCCTGCATTACTCCGACGAGGATGTCAGCACAAAGTACAATGACCTGATTCCGGCCGAAAGCAGCAGCCTGACCGAGAAACCCTCTGAAATATCAGATTCTCAGGTATGAGATGCACGCTCATATAGGTCATTTGTCTCTCCAGGCCTGGAGAACATTTTAAACATTTTAAATTCAAGCATGAACTCCTCCGGCAGATTGGCATTCTTACAGCGATGGAAGTTATTTTAGTCAGAGTCGCCCCCAAAAATGCTTTCTTGCCATCACTCTCTCCACCCTCTTGACACATTCGGTATCTTCTATTTCACATAATTACCACTTTGCTCGGAGCAGCGTCTTCAAAGAACACTCCCGTCCCCACTCTCTCCACCAATAAATAGAGACCGCAGCCTAATTTCAAAGACCGAGAATGAATTAATGACAGCCTGAAAAACTGAGGGATGCCCTCAAACTCATCGCCTCAAAAATGCTGCGATGCGCTGTCTGTTGACATAGGCCCGCCATGAGCGATGACCCGGATGATCTGTCTCTCAGTTTTTATGAGTGATCCCTCCCTTGTGGGAAGGCCATATGAGTCACATTCTCACGTCTCAAGTCTCCCGTACTGTCGTCACCGCTTATTAATTCTTCTAAAACAGGAAATGTCATGTTAATCCTTGTCCGCTCCGGACAAGGACGTGGATGGGTCAGTGTGTGTGTGTGTGTGTGTGTGTGTGTGTGTGTGTGTGTGTGTGTGTGTGTGTGTGTGTGTGTGTGTGTGTGTGTGTGTGTGTGTGTGTGTGTGTGTGTGTGTGTGTGCGCGTGAGTACACAGTAAAAACCACAGTTAAAAAAATTAGGATTTTACAGTGTAGGAAAGGGGAGGTCCACAGTAAAAATGGGTTTAGTGGGGAGTGATGGCTGCCGATGGAGAGAACAGGAGACTAGGTGATCGTGGTAGATCATGAGACCCCCCACCTCCTCCACGCTTAGTAGGCGAGAACATCTGTCTTTTCGCACCTGGTGCTGGATCCTCATAGCATATTTATCAGGTACCTGCACAGTCAAAACATTGTTCAACTGGGTCTGAATAAACACAGCTCTCCCGGGAACTGCAAGCTGGTGTTGTTCCTCTCCCCCGCGTAGCCTTCCACTGTTTACCTGGCCCTTGAGCAAATAAATGAAGTCATGGAGCTGCAACATCTGTCCAACCAGGGATCCATTTGCTTGGGGCTGATGGAGGTGTGGGGGGGGGAGGGGCAGTCCATGCCTCTGCTTTGATATCCTCTGGTCATTCATTTTTTATCGCCGGTGGGGATATGTTTGATCGCTGCTTCTGGTCGGACTGATTAAATACATGCATTTCCTTTGGGGAAATTCAGACTGTTAGAAATGTTTGACATTTGTTTTCTTAATATCACTATTTAACAATTTAATTAAAATGTTTGTTTATTAACGACGTATTTTCTAAACCTTTTCAGGCTTTTTCCTATTTATATTTTCTTCCATTTCAAAAATAGCAGATCTACAAGCTCACAATAACACATTTTTATCGAACCCTGTGTCCAACTATAGCCCCTCAGAGGAACAGGGGACGGCCAGGCACTTGATAGGCATAATAGACATATATTACTGTCAGATTTTCCTCACTTATTGTAGTGAAAACATTTAGACTTGATGTTTAATGTAGAAGTCATTTTGGCAAAGGATTCAATTTAGTTTTTTGGCAGTTAAAGTGACAAGAGTCACCCAAAGTAACAATTGTAGCTTCCAGGATTGATTGATTACACTTGCACACAGCATAAACAAACTGAAACCCTTCAAATGCTCTCTATCCATTTCTAGGAGTCACTTGTGCATTCTTAAAACATTTGTGCTCCACAGTACAGGGCTATAATGAACTTATGTATATTATGTTCATATTTTCCGCGGATCCTTAGAGAGTTGAGGTGTGTTTGCATGCACGCTAATACCCTGATTACTGGGAATAATCAGGTTATGGCAATTATTCGATTGAAGTGTTTACATGCATAGCAGTAGTGTGATTAGGGTAATAGTCTCTCTGTGGTGGCTTGTAAATGCTTCCTATTTGCGGTGAAGTTGTTTAATCTAACAGCTATGTGTTCAGACATACTATACTACGTACATTAATAAACCCAAAATAAAGTATTTCCATGTCCAAATAAACTGAAATATTGGAACAACAAATCCAATTTAGCTAGGAAGGCGTTTAATGTTTACATTACCATTTCAATAACCAGAGTATTGCAGTAACATTTGGTGCGTGACCAAAGGCACTGTTTAGAAGCAGTGTTTGATTTGAGTAGATTGTGGTACGTTATCGGTGCGGATACAATCTACTGTAGATGTTTTCAGGTTTGCTTAAGTTACTTATAAAGCATTTCACTGTCTGACATAAATTCCTCGGTTCCACTCGCAGGGCAGCGACAGCGAATACGAGATGGACCAGAGCCGCCAGAAGACCCACTCCTTCGTCAACCACTACATCAGCGACCCCACCTACTACAACTCCTGGCGGAGGCAGCAGAAAGGCGTCTCCCGCCCGCCGGCGTACGGCTACTCCCAGCCCGAGCCCCTGGTGGAGCAGGAGTCCCGACCGCACCCGCCGCCCCTGCCCCCCCTGCCCCCGCTGCTGCCCCAGCAGGGCACCATCTCCCCCCCACTGCCCCCACTGGGTCCTGGCCAGAGCACTCTGTTCAGGTCCAAAGGAGGAAGCCGGACTCCCACCCCGTCCCTGCTGTCCTCGGAACCCCCGAGCCAGCACGGCACCTTGTACCGCCCCCCCAGTAGCCTGGGCTGTGCCTCTCAGGCCCCCCCGACCGCTGGCTTCTCCTCATTTGTTTGACACATAGCTCTCCCTCCAATCACAGCAGGACCCTGAGGACGGTTGGTTCGCTTGTACTTAGCTTTTTTTCCTTTTTTTTATGCTATCTGACAGAGGATTTACTCTGTGTTAGGCAGGCATCTTCAATAACATTTTCTCCTCTGTGAAGAGTGTGTGTGCGTAAACGTGTGTGTGTGTGTGTGTGTGTGTGTGTGTGTGTGTGTGTGTGTGTGTGTGTGTGTGTGTGTGTGTGCGTGTGCGTGTGTGTGCGTGCACAAGCATTTGAGTGGGAATTTATAAGTGTGTATGGTCGGTTAATCCATGTGCTACAGTACGTATTTTCGGAAAAAGACAATCATTTGAAAGTTGATTTAGTCGCTTCAATCATGTATGTAAACAAGAGAGAATCTGAGATTCTGGGTAAAAGAAAATAAAACCCTCATTTAAAAAAGTATCCTTCATAAAGATGAGAGCTATTATAACTATTGAACTATGGGCTTTGAACCAGCAGAGCTGCAGGGAGCAGACAAAGTACGATGGAAACATGAGACGAGAACAAATGAACCAAAAGAGAGAAATGAACTCTTGACCTGGAGAAAGGCAAATGTGTCACCCGGGGCCTGCCTTGACTGCAGTGACATGGCTGCCTTTGACCTTCTCACTCTGCCTAATCATTGATGGAACTGCATATGTGTTTACTGTATGTATTTGTCTCATATTGTTTATCAGATATTTGTATTGACCAGCTAAAAGCATACATTTTGAGAACACCACTAGTGACAATATTATGAATCGCATTAAAGCAGTGTGGCACCTTTTAGAGTATTCTGGGGAGTTATGTGGACTGTATGCTGGAACCCTCTTAACTCAATCAAAGCAGGTGAACTTACTGTCTTCATTTCAATTGGCTTAAAGCTGCAATCCGGAACTTCTTTTTAGAGAATACAATGTTGCTGTTTTTCCCCCCCCAATTTGTAGGGTTGATACAATATAACTAAAACAACATGTGGTGTTGGGAGGTGGTCTCCTTACTCTTCTGTTGAGAAATGTAGACCCTGGGTACGTGGGTATAGCAACACTACTGTTTGACAAGTGGTAGGCTATTGCCTGAAGCTCAAAGCGTAATCTCGCACTCCACGAGCAGGGTGTTCCGTCTTAGTTCAGCAATAGAAATGTCGGCCCTCCCATGTGAGACCCGGGTTCGAATCCCGAATAGGACAAGTAGTAAATGCTACGGTTTGCAGCTTTAAATGTTATTTACAGTATTTCACTGAGGACTAAAGCACAATCCTTTGTTCACATAACATAACACAGCATCCTCACAGCTGCACCAAGCATTATCTTGTATGTGTCTGATAAAGAAGTGCATGAATGGGGCAAGTTATTAAACAGGTGACAAAATACTAAATCAAGAGATGTATTACCAAATGCAAGGTGGCCTTTTGGTAATATGTGATGATGATATGGGCATGTAATCAGTTTACAACTGTAGACTGCCACTTGTACGGTTACAGCATCAATGTTGACTCACCAATGACCTCATCGTGCGTTTCACCATCACTTCCCAGACACTATTGTCTAAAAGCATGCTGGATTCCTGGTTTCAGCAAATATTAAAGAATGTGAAAGGAAATAAAACTACCAAGAATCTGTTGTAACACGGTACATTTATCAATCCAAAATAGGAAAATTGCGATGGTGTATCGTGAAAGTTGGTCTGTTTATGAGAACGGAAATAGATTTAAAAAAACAGGCCCTCAGTAAGGATGCATGGGTTAAAAGTTGACCAAGTGGAGACTTTGTATATATCACCAATATGAGCTGTGTGTGGAATGCATCACCAAGGACCCATGTGTGCCATTTCATGTATATTGTAAACCACTGGTTCTCAACATTGGGTCCGAGGCCCACCACAGGTCCAAAAGGACCTTTGCAGGTCTGTAACTCTGAGAGTGTACAAATGGAACCAAATGAACCCCTCTCTGAGTTAAATTAACACTGGTGATTTTACAGTGTAGATTGGGGTCAGAATCAGAAGAATCAGAATCAGATTTATTGTCACATCACAGATTTACAGAAGTTACAAAAAGTTGTGCAAGTAATTTCCATAGAAAAAAAGAAACGGAAGAAGAAGAAGGGGGGGGTAGGCAAGGGGGAAGAGAGATCAATCAAAGAAAACAAACAAATGATCTACATTATTTACACATAGTACCTGAGATAAGATATAAAGGTGCGTGAGCATAGCAGCAGATGTATACTGTGTGCATGGTGTACTGTGGACGTTAGTTAAGGTGCGATTTTAATAGACAAAAGACAGTGCCTTGTACATGGGATTAATGTGCAAAAAGGCAGTGGGTGTCGTCCCCAAAAAAGTTCCATTTGCACACTCCGAGTTACAGACCCATAAGGGTCCATTTGGAGATTTCGGACCCCTGGTGGGCCCCGGACCAGACATTGAGAAACAGTGCCATAAACTACTGTATGCTACAGTACAATTATCATGTTACAGCGCAACATGACACTGATATAAAACGTCACTGAGACCACCTGGAGTTGCCTGCTTCATGCAGCACATGTACTATTCTCATCTCCAGTTGTTTTACAACGCTCTTCAACATGCTTGTGTGTTATAGGCCCTACATGCAAATGCCAATACTTGCGTAAAATGATTTGATTTGATACATTAACTTTGTAAAAGTTGAGCAGGACACAGCTGTGTGGGGGACCTAGGCCTATAATGGATTGATCCACACTGCCAATCTACTAGGTCCAGAAAATCACCTGTCCTATTTCCACTGTAGATATATAACTGTTCACATCCTGAAGCAAACATTAAGAAACTGGCACTACTTCAAAATAAATTATTTTATTTTCTAATGGGTTTTCTTCATGCTTCAACGTCAGAACACTTTGGAATATTGATGAAACATCCCTGCTGATTATGTGTTAAGCAGGCACATTTTGGAGTATCCACAGCCCGTCTCTGGGAGTGAGAAGATTGAAATGGTACTGTCCTACAGTGAGAAATGTCATATAAAGTTATTCCTTTTAAAGTTTCTCCTATAACTAGAGAGATTGAAATGGTATGCAGAAGCATATAGTAAAAACCTCAGTGTTAATTTAACTCAGAGAGACTACAAATGGAACCCAAATGGACCCGTCCCTTACAGATCCATTTTGTTATTTTGTAGACTCTTAACATTATGTAAGATCAACACTGAGGATTTTACTGTATATCTCTCTTTTATAGGGAAGACGTCAGCCCGATCCTGAGCAATCACTCAAAAATGTGGAGGAGGGTAGCAGAATAATCCTGGATAATCTCCTTATTCCAGGCCGGAAAACATTGATCTCAAGGTGACGGAAAGTGGGATGGAGGGAGGCGGACAGAGTTTTAATTGTCAGGCTGTTGGGAGACTGAGAATGGGTGCATGCAGTTTAGTTGCAGAAACTTTCCCAGACCGATAATGCAGTGTGGAACAAGATTGCCATTTATTGTCTAAACAAAAAGGCAGTGAAGTTGAGATTCTCATTAAAATCCTACTCACAAACACACAGCTCTCTCATCAGCCAGCTGGAGAGACTGCTGGGAACACAGCCAAAGGCATAGAATTTACTTTGGAATATGTAATATATAGTCCAGAATATAGGCTACAGTCCTTTAAGTTTCTAATTGCATTACGAGAGGACTGAGATTGCTTTTATTGCACGCGGTTTGGAAGAAAGGAGACAGATTGTTGCAGCAATTGTTGTCATTACTAAACCCCCTGTGAGACATAAACAATCAATGTTTACTATTTATTCCTACAATATATGGTAAGTACCATGCTTGATGAAAATAGTGCTTGCAAGTGCAATTCACTTCATTCATTAAATACTGTGAGAGGCCACACACTCGCCACAGAACGACTCGTGATATATATATAACTTTACTACACCTCACAATTTTACATAACCTGGGGAGACATAAAAACAAAAGATTAGGTGTGTATTCTGGCCATGTTACTTTGCCCTTTGATAATGGTCAACCATTCACACATTCCATTCTCCTGAGATCAGCGACGCCACACCACTTTTGAGGTGAAGGAGTGCCTCTGACTGAGGCCATTTCCCACTAGATGCATAGAAAATGATGTTCTATTTTGTCCAAACATAACAATTTAGAATATAGGCTGCAAGTTCAAACAAATGGTTGAATTAGCCTATAACTAGATACTTGGAATATAACAAAACATATTTTGTGCAGTGTTGTTGAGCTTCATGTATAAATGACATGTCTGATAACGTTTTACTGTTCTACACAGAACTTTTGACAACTGTATGTAACTAAACAGTGGTGGAAGAAGCACTCAGATTATTTACTTGAGTAAAAGTATCAATACCACAATGTAGAGATACTCAGTTACAACTAAAAGTCTGGTATTCAAAATGTACTTGAGTAAAAGTACAAAAGTATTGGCATCAAAATGTACTTAAAGTACCAAAAGTAAAAGCAGGCTACTCATTACGCAGAATGTCCTATTTCACAAGTTTTCAAAATGCATAAAAAATATTTTGAAAATAGCCACTCTAGATCGGCTATTTCAAAATCCACAAAGTAACTAGTAATTAAAAGTTTATTTTATAAAAAATAATTGTAGTGGAGTAAAAGTACAATTTGCCTCTGAGATGTAGTGTAGTGGAGTAGAAGTATAAAGTATCACAAGATGTAAATATACCCGAGTAAAGTAAAACATACCTCAAAATTGTACTTAAGCACAGTACTTGAGTACATGTACTTAGTTACTTTACACCACTGAACTAAACTGTCTGAGTCACTCTGACTGTAAGCTGATTGTAATTGGGGGACCCCAGGGACCCCATGCTGAGACGAGAGGGGCCTCGCCGTGAGTCTAGCCCTTTATCTATGTGCCTTTAAGAGGCCGTGGAGGGGGCGTGGTCACAGGCTGCGATTGAAGTGCCTCGCCGCTGAACTGACTTATTGTGTGAAACAGCAGCATCGCTACAGAGGATGCGGGGAGAGACTGTAGCCGTTTTGTGAAATAAGAAAAGAGCCAAGAAGAATTGTCTGCACCTTTTATTTGAGAGCTGCAACCGAGTCATCTTTGTGATTGTTGGAACTTATACACATATCCGTGCCTGTGGGGGCTTTGATGATAAACGCACCCTCATTGTTGTGAACCTGGGGAACCCACGCCACTCGTCGTGTGCTCGTGTCCCTTTAAGTGGAACACCTCCCCCGGCTTCTGTGAATGGGATAACACGGTGAGTTATAACTGTCTGGTTTAACGTTAAATACTAATCAAGCAGGTTGCCTTTCAATCAACTTCTACCTCAGATATTCTTCTTGAAATGCAGCCTTTCTGTGGTATGAGTCTGTTGGAGTGGATTGGGACGCGCATGCGATGCACGGCAGCTGAGGCTTTTGTGATGATCTGGGCTACTTATTGTTCCTCCTGTCTGGCATTGATTGACCCACCCAGCATTATAATGGCATAATCAAATCTCTCGATAATTACGTGGCTTACTGGCTAGCATTAATCAAAGTGGGGTGGTGGGGATTTTGCATTGATGCTCAATTTATATATATACATATATATGGAAATAAAATGCTGGCCTTTCTTCTACATTTTGCAAAAAGCTATATTAGCCAAAAGTCGCACCTCACCTTCAGTGTCGTTGGCAGCAGAGCTTTGTGTGTGAGGTTTATATCGTGTGGCTGGACTTATTTTAAAGCTAAACTTCATGTGTTGTGCCTCATGTTTATACGGTTTCTTTTAATCATTCTAGCTGTGTCAAAACTGTCAATTAACCTCCAGTCATTATTTGGTAAGGTAAATTCCGAAAACACCGGATGTGGTCTACGAACTGTGACGTTAGTTTATGTTTAGGGGATATGAGGCCACTTAAAATTCTCTCTCTCTTTCTCAATTCTCTCTCTCTCTCTCTGACTGTCTCTAAAGTCTAAACACATCACTCCTCAACACTGAATTTCCTCCACACTGAATTTCTCTCATTTTAACACAACTCCTCTGGCAAGTGTCCACTAGTGCTTGTGAGCTGGCCTCTGCATGTGTGATGTGTCCCATTTGTCCAGTTCATTAACCCCCAGTTTCCCAGAGCCTGTTGGCTTGGCAACACTGTTCATTTTGCTTGGCATTGGTGTGTCACCATGGCATCTGATGAGATCATTCTTGACTGAGGCATTATTATGGGCCCCGGGTCTGTCTGTAGGCCCCCCAGTCCAGTCCCCTGCTACTCTGATTGATAGGAGCTCATCAGTAGTTGATGACGGAACAGGAAATTGTTAACTTATCAGTTGTCTGTTATCAGTGAGTGTTTTGTTGGAGAGGGTGATTTACCTGGCTTTGTCTTCAGGTGTTTAAAATGTGACCTGTGACCTATGTCTTATCTGTGAGACACCCGGAACTTTACGAGACGTCAAACTGTCATACATACTTAACGGATTTGAGCTGACCTGCTGTCAGCCAATTGATTTAGGAAGATTTAAGGCCTAGTAGTGTGTCTCTTTGCTAGAAGTAGAAGTCTTTCTAAAACACAGATGAAGGGAGAGAAGACACAGTTTAACCAGTCTACACAGGTTATATTCTCTTCACCTTCGCCTCACCTGTCTTCTTAGATTACAAACTATCTAATTGGCCGGCGAGAGACATCTCTTGTCAGCCCGAAGGTAAAGACATCTTTCTTCCTCCTCTGTTGTATTAGAAACTGTGCCAAGTACTCTGTGTGCAACCTAACTCGGAGGTCAGTTGAGGGTTAGAAAGTGAATGTTTTTGGTGCAGTTGGCTTTTATTTTAGGGATAATAAGTGTCTTTCCATCCCTCTACCACTTTAGTGTGTTATTTGTGGTTGTTGTGTGTGTATGGTCATTCATCCATGTTTGAACATGTCCATGATTTGTATGCTCACATAGGACACAGTGTGTGTTCCTTCCAGCCCCTCACATTCCAGGAAATTCCGATATATATAAACTGTTATTATTTTCCCCCCCGTGGAATGTGTCTGAGGACAGTGACAGTGAACGCTAGATGACAAGAATGTGCACAATAAACATATACAAGAATGTGCACAATAAACATATTTACTGCTCAAAGCCTGCACATAGTAGTGTAAATCCCCTCCCCTTGACAATTTGCTAGTCATGTGAAAAAGCACTTTCTCTCTGTGAGCTTAGCTGGTTAGTTTACGTATTAGTGGCCAACCTTTGAGCTGCTGCTCATTAGTTCAATACCGCAAAACTTTATATAACCCTGTGTGTGTTGTCCCAACATTGAATTCCAAGGCTGTCTCGTATGTCAGTGTGTGTGAATGCTGTGTTTGTTCCTGGGCCCTTTGTTTGCTGGCATTGTTTTCGAGTCTAAACCAACGTGCTGCATTGCACCCTGTCCCTAGCATGCTGGGATTTGTACCATGAGCTGAAGGAAATGTTTATTCAGCAGCATTGCCCTCCCTCCCAGTTTCCCTGTCACTTAGGGTTAGGGTTTCCAAATATGCAGATGGAGTTGATATCGGCCTGGCTCTGGGAAAGAACCACGTAGCACTTAACATTAGATTTGTTGAATTTAGACATTTTTAGTAACGCAAGTTAATGATCTGAAATGATCTACGCCTCCTTTTAGAATCTGGAAAAGTACAGCAAGTCCCCTTTTTGAAATCCAAGTATCCTGTTGTATTTACTTTGGATTAACCTGAAGATTGCATGCCTAAATGAATTAGACACAGATATGTCAGATGGGCTACATTTCAACGTGGGTTCATTAGACTTCAGCTGCTACTGCACTATGCAGTCAAATCCAAAACATTTTTACACTTTCAGAGTTAAATTAACACTCTGGACTTTAAGAATCAGGGGAATCCTTGAAAATCTGCATGAACTGAACTTCGTTTTGATTTGACAAACAAGTCCTGGACTGTTTGGTGGTCGTCCAGAGTGATGGGTCTGTCTCTTCTCTATCCTTTCAGCATGTGTGTGTTGCCTCTGCTTCTTCTCATCTGTTCCAGGACTATAATTATGGCACTCCAGCGCTTTTAAAGCAAGTTTCTGTGGATCGTATAATTTCCCACATTCTTTCCGCTGAGGAACGCGGGGACAGGTTTCCACCAGAGCATTTTTGAAAACGTAAACTCAATCTATTGCTGTGGTAAGGTTCCTAGAAGACACCTGGACACACTTCTCAGACTGCCCAGGGTGAGAGCATGACCACCTGAGCTTGGGGCCGCGGCTAACTCGCCAGGGCTTTTACCATCTTGACAGTGACTCAACGATAGGCTGTGTACAGCTGTGTTTGTGTGTGTGTGTGTGGGGGGGGGGGCATTTACATTTTGGAGATGTTGTAGATTGAAATATAAATATTGATGACCATGGAAAGAAACGGCCAAATTTCAGATGGTGCATCCCTGTTAGATTACTAACCTTTATAATCAATTAATAATTGTGTCCCTGCAGGCCTGCACTGAGCCACAGCAATTGTACCTTATGTTGAAAACACAGTCTGAGCAGTGGCCTGTCTCTGTGAATTATTAAAACTGTGCTGTTGATGGAGAAATGAGCTGTTTGTTTGGTTAGCCCAGTTGTAATACAGTATGATGGGGAGTTGTTTATATTGTGAATGGCCAGGAAAGGGCAGGCGGAATAGATTTCCAGGGAGATGGGGTTGGGTTCAGTCAGTGGTTCACGCCCCCCCTGCCCTTCCTGTGGTCATGCTGTCCCCAACACGCAGGCACACTTCTACATAGCACACCCAGGTCAATTACGTTTATGGCGGCTGCATGCATGTGCACGTTCATGCGCATGCAAGCAATATGCTAAATTGCCAAATTGGGTGGCCTGCGTCTCATGTGAGGGGCGATTAGGCACATTCTTGTAGCACTGTGTGCCTGCATGCATGGTCGAAGAGAGAGAGCTTGGATAGTTTTCTCTGAACATTCGGACCAATTAGCTCAGCTGGTGAACTGGAGGTGGCCTCTTGACCTCGCAAGTCCGAGCAGAAATGTCTGCGAACGCTGTGAGGGATTTCACCCGATTTCACCCGATCTGACCCTCTGTAAATGTCCAAGAGTAACTCTAAGTAGCTGCCCTGGTATTATGTTTCTCAGCTTTGACCTCCACTGTGCTAATTTGCTGTTGGTGTGTTAAACCCCTCTATATACCAGGGTTGTGGCTCCTTGTGACCTCTCCTGCCCCGACGTCTTCCGTAGCGTGCCCGGGCAGTGCGGTAGAAGTTTCCATTGAATGCCGTTGCAGAGTCACACCGACTGGCATTTAGACAGTACGTTTGTAGAATTCATTCTGATAAGATCATGTCACATGGTGTCGAGCAGAATAGAGATGCATGTTTGTTTCTGAAAGGCCTCATTCATTAGCCTGTAGAAAGGTGATTGTTTTGTCAGTCTTGCTTTGGACACACAGAATGCTTGGCCTGGATAATGGATATCACCTGTATGTTCGATTAGAACAGCACACAGTTCAGTGAGAACAGCACAGCAGCAGCAGGTCATTGAACGGTGTCCCAGAAGGTCATATGCTACTATTTTGGCTGTACTGTATACTGTTCTCCCCTCCCCTTTTTTCTTTACAATGTTTTCCCTCTTTAGTTAACTGCCTGATTTTACTATTAAAGGTAGGGTAAGTGATATTCTTTGGTGAAACAAAAACAAAACAAAACTTTTTTTTTTTGTTAAAAGGTGAAAGCACTATATTCTGATAGTAATCATTTCTATAGAGTGTTTGTTATGTAACGGGGGTCCCCCTGTCTCTTTAATAAACAGAAAATACATTTTCAGGTGGGTTTCACATTTTCAGCCAATCAGGAGACGGATCACTTACAATTTCACTTGTTTATCCTCACATCCTGTGTGCAGTCTCTCTCCTGATTGGATGAAATTGGTATCCCAATCTGAACGTGTGTTTTCTGTTTACCAAAGAGCTCGAGAGACGAGGAGACTCCTGTTACGGAACTAACACTATACCAATGAGTACTATCAGAATATAGAGCTATTTAACACATACAAAACTTTCTCTCACCCCTTCCTTTGCCACTGCCGGAGAGAGGAAACCTCTGTACATCCGAAATTCTGTTGTGTAAGACCAAACTGTTACAACCACATGATGGTGTTAAATCTTTCCCCCCCTGTACAATAAAATGGAAAAGATGAAAGACACAGAAAAGATGTTGTTGTGTCCAGGGGCGGTGGAGGCTGTAAACATGAGAGAGAGAGAGAGTCATGTTGTCTTCTCTGGTATGAAAGGTCAGCTGTACCCATCTAGCTGACTAGCTTCAGGCCTGTTCTCTGACAGATCTCATCTCATTGGCTGTCGGTGTCTTTTGAAAGCTTGTCTCTGTGTTCGGTCTGTCCTAGTCTACGGAGGAGCTGGCTAATGGAAGTGTGCAGCGGTGGAAGAAGTACTCGGATATTTTACTTAAGTGAAAGTAGCAATACCACAATATAAAAAAACTCTGTTACAAGTGAAAGGCCTGTGTTCAAAATGTTACTTGAGTAAAAGTACAAAAGTATTGGCATCAAAATATACTTAAAAGTACTAATGTTTGAAAATAGCAGATCTACAAGCTCACAACGCGTTGCGTCGTGACGTGTTGTGTGCTTGTAGATTGGCTATTTGTGTAAAATAGGGCTAAAGTGGTTAATGTATGTTTTATAATATAGTAATTTATATCTGCAAAGTAACTAGTAACTAAGGTTTTCAAATAATTGTAGTGGAGTAAAAGAACAATATTTGCCTCTGAGATGTACTAGTGAAGTAAAAGTATTGCAAATTGGAAATACTCAAGTAAAGTCAAAAGTAACTCAAAATTGTACAAAAGTACAGTACTTAAGTACATGTACTTAGTTACTTTCCACCACTGGAAGTGTGTGCAATAGCTGGGCTGTGTTGTTTATGATGGTGGCGGTACAGACACTAATCATTTGGTCATGTCTTTGAAATGCTGTTCCCTAGGGATAATTACTGTATATTGACTTACCCATGTCTCGAGTTATAACTCAGTAGACCTGAAGTTTATTTTCCAGCGTCACTCAGGCAGGACTGACCCTAAACCTGAATGAATGACTTGACATCTTGTGAGTTTGTTCTCTCAGTTTGAGCTCCTTTCCATTAACCACTTAACCTCCTCTATACTTGGTAAACCTGACCGGAGTTGGCGCTGTACTCTTGATTGATTGATTACTTTATTAACACGATTTTTAACAGTACAGGTAGTACAGTCAAACGTTATGCTCAAAGGATTACACAAAAAGATATACAAGCTCATAGGAGCTTGTTCGATCTGCTATTTTTGAAAAATCGTGAAAACTTTTGAATATACATATTTTTAAAGCGAACATTTGTAACTCAAATCTTTGCTTCTGGGGGTCCCTGGAACAACATATTTTGAGATGGGGGTCCGCGGCCAAATACATATCATTTTGGGGTCCTTGACATGAAAAAGTTTGAGCACCACTGATATAGAAACATACGTTTTTCAGAATACCTTTGGGATTTAGAAGACGTTTGTAGAATCGGCTTCGGGTCTTAATGGGTTAAAGCTACAGCCCATAAGCTAAGTCTATTGTCTCCCTCTCCCAACGGGAAGAGATTATTGCAACGATGTCTGGACGTTACAGAACTTAACTGGTTAAGAAGTCATGAATGTTTGAGTTTCATTCGTAATTAAATGTTTTCTTGACTGACTATTTTCCGCTCTGGACTTCTCAAATCTATCTGCTTTAAAATGCATTAGTATGCAATGATAACATAACTATGACAATGATGATAATAAATTATAAATGCTATTAACTTTCATGTCTCCGCAACTTGATTTCCATGCAATGTACTGAAATAAACGGAATTCATTCAACGGCTTCCTCGTAAATCAAACCAAACCATGGTATGCTTTGGGAAACGGTCAGCAGTAATGTGGGTTAATAAATCCAAACATGCCAGAAGGTCTCTTTTTTTAAGGTATTTAATTTTAGCAGAAGTGCTCCAAATACCTACTTTGCTTTGATCACGAGACTATTATGAGTGATCCCTCCCTTGTGGGAAGGCCATATGAGTCACATTCTCACGTCTCAAGTCTCCCGTACTGTCGTCACCGCTTATTAATTCTTCTAAAACAGGAAATGTCATGTTAATCCTTGTCCGCTCCGGACAAGGACGTGGATGGGTCAGTGTGTGTGTGTGTGTGTGTGTGTGTGTGTGTGTGTGTGTGTGTGTGTGTGTGTGTGTGTGTGTGTGTGTGTGTGTGTGTGTGTGTGTGTGTGTGTGTGTGTGTGTGTGTGTGTGTGTGCGCGTGAGTACACAGTAAAAACCACAGTTAAAAAAATTAGGATTTTACAGTGTAGGAAAGGGGAGGTCCACAGTAAAAATGGGTTTAGTGGGGAGTGATGGCTGCCGATGGAGAGAACAGGAGACTAGGTGATCGTGGTAGATCATGAGACCCCCCACCTCCTCCACGCTTAGTAGGCGAGAACATCTGTCTTTTCGCACCTGGTGCTGGATCCTCATAGCATATTTATCAGGTACCTGCACAGTCAAAACATTGTTCAACTGGGTCTGAATAAACACAGCTCTCCCGGGAACTGCAAGCTGGTGTTGTTCCTCTCCCCCGCGTAGCCTTCCACTGTTTACCTGGCCCTTGAGCAAATAAATGAAGTCATGGAGCTGCAACATCTGTCCAACCAGGGATCCATTTGCTTGGGGCTGATGGAGGTGTGGGGGGGGGAGGGGCAGTCCATGCCTCTGCTTTGATATCCTCTGGTCATTCATTTTTTATCGCCGGTGGGGATATGTTTGATCGCTGCTTCTGGTCGGACTGATTAAATACATGCATTTCCTTTGGGGAAATTCAGACTGTTAGAAATGTTTGACATTTGTTTTCTTAATATCACTATTTAACAATTTAATTAAAATGTTTGTTTATTAACGACGTATTTTCTAAACCTTTTCAGGCTTTTTCCTATTTATATTTTCTTCCATTTCAAAAATAGCAGATCTACAAGCTCACAATAACACATTTTTATCGAACCCTGTGTCCAACTATAGCCCCTCAGAGGAACAGGGGACGGCCAGGCACTTGATAGGCATAATAGACATATATTACTGTCAGATTTTCCTCACTTATTGTAGTGAAAACATTTAGACTTGATGTTTAATGTAGAAGTCATTTTGGCAAAGGATTCAATTTAGTTTTTTGGCAGTTAAAGTGACAAGAGTCACCCAAAGTAACAATTGTAGCTTCCAGGATTGATTGATTACACTTGCACACAGCATAAACAAACTGAAACCCTTCAAATGCTCTCTATCCATTTCTAGGAGTCACTTGTGCATTCTTAAAACATTTGTGCTCCACAGTACAGGGCTATAATGAACTTATGTATATTATGTTCATATTTTCCGCGGATCCTTAGAGAGTTGAGGTGTGTTTGCATGCACGCTAATACCCTGATTACTGGGAATAATCAGGTTATGGCAATTATTCGATTGAAGTGTTTACATGCATAGCAGTAGTGTGATTAGGGTAATAGTCTCTCTGTGGTGGCTTGTAAATGCTTCCTATTTGCGGTGAAGTTGTTTAATCTAACAGCTATGTGTTCAGACATACTATACTACGTACATTAATAAACCCAAAATAAAGTATTTCCATGTCCAAATAAACTGAAATATTGGAACAACAAATCCAATTTAGCTAGGAAGGCGTTTAATGTTTACATTACCATTTCAATAACCAGAGTATTGCAGTAACATTTGGTGCGTGACCAAAGGCACTGTTTAGAAGCAGTGTTTGATTTGAGTAGATTGTGGTACGTTATCGGTGCGGATACAATCTACTGTAGATGTTTTCAGGTTTGCTTAAGTTACTTATAAAGCATTTCACTGTCTGACATAAATTCCTCGGTTCCACTCGCAGGGCAGCGACAGCGAATACGAGATGGACCAGAGCCGCCAGAAGACCCACTCCTTCGTCAACCACTACATCAGCGACCCCACCTACTACAACTCCTGGCGGAGGCAGCAGAAAGGCGTCTCCCGCCCGCCGGCGTACGGCTACTCCCAGCCCGAGCCCCTGGTGGAGCAGGAGTCCCGACCGCACCCGCCGCCCCTGCCCCCCCTGCCCCCGCTGCTGCCCCAGCAGGGCACCATCTCCCCCCCACTGCCCCCACTGGGTCCTGGCCAGAGCACTCTGTTCAGGTCCAAAGGAGGAAGCCGGACTCCCACCCCGTCCCTGCTGTCCTCGGAACCCCCGAGCCAGCACGGCACCTTGTACCGCCCCCCCAGTAGCCTGGGCTGTGCCTCTCAGGCCCCCCCGACCGCTGGCTTCTCCTCATTTGTTTGACACATAGCTCTCCCTCCAATCACAGCAGGACCCTGAGGACGGTTGGTTCGCTTGTACTTAGCTTTTTTTCCTTTTTTTTATGCTATCTGACAGAGGATTTACTCTGTGTTAGGCAGGCATCTTCAATAACATTTTCTCCTCTGTGAAGAGTGTGTGTGCGTAAACGTGTGTGTGTGTGTGTGTGTGTGTGTGTGTGTGTGTGTGTGTGTGTGTGTGTGTGTGTGTGTGTGTGTGTGCGTGTGCGTGTGTGTGCGTGCACAAGCATTTGAGTGGGAATTTATAAGTGTGTATGGTCGGTTAATCCATGTGCTACAGTACGTATTTTCGGAAAAAGACAATCATTTGAAAGTTGATTTAGTCGCTTCAATCATGTATGTAAACAAGAGAGAATCTGAGATTCTGGGTAAAAGAAAATAAAACCCTCATTTAAAAAAGTATCCTTCATAAAGATGAGAGCTATTATAACTATTGAACTATGGGCTTTGAACCAGCAGAGCTGCAGGGAGCAGACAAAGTACGATGGAAACATGAGACGAGAACAAATGAACCAAAAGAGAGAAATGAACTCTTGACCTGGAGAAAGGCAAATGTGTCACCCGGGGCCTGCCTTGACTGCAGTGACATGGCTGCCTTTGACCTTCTCACTCTGCCTAATCATTGATGGAACTGCATATGTGTTTACTGTATGTATTTGTCTCATATTGTTTATCAGATATTTGTATTGACCAGCTAAAAGCATACATTTTGAGAACACCACTAGTGACAATATTATGAATCGCATTAAAGCAGTGTGGCACCTTTTAGAGTATTCTGGGGAGTTATGTGGACTGTATGCTGGAACCCTCTTAACTCAATCAAAGCAGGTGAACTTACTGTCTTCATTTCAATTGGCTTAAAGCTGCAATCCGGAACTTCTTTTTAGAGAATACAATGTTGCTGTTTTTCCCCCCCCAATTTGTAGGGTTGATACAATATAACTAAAACAACATGTGGTGTTGGGAGGTGGTCTCCTTACTCTTCTGTTGAGAAATGTAGACCCTGGGTACGTGGGTATAGCAACACTACTGTTTGACAAGTGGTAGGCTATTGCCTGAAGCTCAAAGCGTAATCTCGCACTCCACGAGCAGGGTGTTCCGTCTTAGTTCAGCAATAGAAATGTCGGCCCTCCCATGTGAGACCCGGGTTCGAATCCCGAATAGGACAAGTAGTAAATGCTACGGTTTGCAGCTTTAAATGTTATTTACAGTATTTCACTGAGGACTAAAGCACAATCCTTTGTTCACATAACATAACACAGCATCCTCACAGCTGCACCAAGCATTATCTTGTATGTGTCTGATAAAGAAGTGCATGAATGGGGCAAGTTATTAAACAGGTGACAAAATACTAAATCAAGAGATGTATTACCAAATGCAAGGTGGCCTTTTGGTAATATGTGATGATGATATGGGCATGTAATCAGTTTACAACTGTAGACTGCCACTTGTACGGTTACAGCATCAATGTTGACTCACCAATGACCTCATCGTGCGTTTCACCATCACTTCCCAGACACTATTGTCTAAAAGCATGCTGGATTCCTGGTTTCAGCAAATATTAAAGAATGTGAAAGGAAATAAAACTACCAAGAATCTGTTGTAACACGGTACATTTATCAATCCAAAATAGGAAAATTGCGATGGTGTATCGTGAAAGTTGGTCTGTTTATGAGAACGGAAATAGATTTAAAAAAACAGGCCCTCAGTAAGGATGCATGGGTTAAAAGTTGACCAAGTGGAGACTTTGTATATATCACCAATATGAGCTGTGTGTGGAATGCATCACCAAGGACCCATGTGTGCCATTTCATGTATATTGTAAACCACTGGTTCTCAACATTGGGTCCGAGGCCCACCACAGGTCCAAAAGGACCTTTGCAGGTCTGTAACTCTGAGAGTGTACAAATGGAACCAAATGAACCCCTCTCTGAGTTAAATTAACACTGGTGATTTTACAGTGTAGATTGGGGTCAGAATCAGAAGAATCAGAATCAGATTTATTGTCACATCACAGATTTACAGAAGTTACAAAAAGTTGTGCAAGTAATTTCCATAGAAAAAAAGAAACGGAAGAAGAAGAAGGGGGGGGTAGGCAAGGGGGAAGAGAGATCAATCAAAGAAAACAAACAAATGATCTACATTATTTACACATAGTACCTGAGATAAGATATAAAGGTGCGTGAGCATAGCAGCAGATGTATACTGTGTGCATGGTGTACTGTGGACGTTAGTTAAGGTGCGATTTTAATAGACAAAAGACAGTGCCTTGTACATGGGATTAATGTGCAAAAAGGCAGTGGGTGTCGTCCCCAAAAAAGTTCCATTTGCACACTCCGAGTTACAGACCCATAAGGGTCCATTTGGAGATTTCGGACCCCTGGTGGGCCCCGGACCAGACATTGAGAAACAGTGCCATAAACTACTGTATGCTACAGTACAATTATCATGTTACAGCGCAACATGACACTGATATAAAACGTCACTGAGACCACCTGGAGTTGCCTGCTTCATGCAGCACATGTACTATTCTCATCTCCAGTTGTTTTACAACGCTCTTCAACATGCTTGTGTGTTATAGGCCCTACATGCAAATGCCAATACTTGCGTAAAATGATTTGATTTGATACATTAACTTTGTAAAAGTTGAGCAGGACACAGCTGTGTGGGGGACCTAGGCCTATAATGGATTGATCCACACTGCCAATCTACTAGGTCCAGAAAATCACCTGTCCTATTTCCACTGTAGATATATAACTGTTCACATCCTGAAGCAAACATTAAGAAACTGGCACTACTTCAAAATAAATTATTTTATTTTCTAATGGGTTTTCTTCATGCTTCAACGTCAGAACACTTTGGAATATTGATGAAACATCCCTGCTGATTATGTGTTAAGCAGGCACATTTTGGAGTATCCACAGCCCGTCTCTGGGAGTGAGAAGATTGAAATGGTACTGTCCTACAGTGAGAAATGTCATATAAAGTTATTCCTTTTAAAGTTTCTCCTATAACTAGAGAGATTGAAATGGTATGCAGAAGCATATAGTAAAAACCTCAGTGTTAATTTAACTCAGAGAGACTACAAATGGAACCCAAATGGACCCGTCCCTTACAGATCCATTTTGTTATTTTGTAGACTCTTAACATTATGTAAGATCAACACTGAGGATTTTACTGTATATCTCTCTTTTATAGGGAAGACGTCAGCCCGATCCTGAGCAATCACTCAAAAATGTGGAGGAGGGTAGCAGAATAATCCTGGATAATCTCCTTATTCCAGGCCGGAAAACATTGATCTCAAGGTGACGGAAAGTGGGATGGAGGGAGGCGGACAGAGTTTTAATTGTCAGGCTGTTGGGAGACTGAGAATGGGTGCATGCAGTTTAGTTGCAGAAACTTTCCCAGACCGATAATGCAGTGTGGAACAAGATTGCCATTTATTGTCTAAACAAAAAGGCAGTGAAGTTGAGATTCTCATTAAAATCCTACTCACAAACACACAGCTCTCTCATCAGCCAGCTGGAGAGACTGCTGGGAACACAGCCAAAGGCATAGAATTTACTTTGGAATATGTAATATATAGTCCAGAATATAGGCTACAGTCCTTTAAGTTTCTAATTGCATTACGAGAGGACTGAGATTGCTTTTATTGCACGCGGTTTGGAAGAAAGGAGACAGATTGTTGCAGCAATTGTTGTCATTACTAAACCCCCTGTGAGACATAAACAATCAATGTTTACTATTTATTCCTACAATATATGGTAAGTACCATGCTTGATGAAAATAGTGCTTGCAAGTGCAATTCACTTCATTCATTAAATACTGTGAGAGGCCACACACTCGCCACAGAACGACTCGTGATATATATATAACTTTACTACACCTCACAATTTTACATAACCTGGGGAGACATAAAAACAAAAGATTAGGTGTGTATTCTGGCCATGTTACTTTGCCCTTTGATAATGGTCAACCATTCACACATTCCATTCTCCTGAGATCAGCGACGCCACACCACTTTTGAGGTGAAGGAGTGCCTCTGACTGAGGCCATTTCCCACTAGATGCATAGAAAATGATGTTCTATTTTGTCCAAACATAACAATTTAGAATATAGGCTGCAAGTTCAAACAAATGGTTGAATTAGCCTATAACTAGATACTTGGAATATAACAAAACATATTTTGTGCAGTGTTGTTGAGCTTCATGTATAAATGACATGTCTGATAACGTTTTACTGTTCTACACAGAACTTTTGACAACTGTATGTAACTAAACAGTGGTGGAAGAAGCACTCAGATTATTTACTTGAGTAAAAGTATCAATACCACAATGTAGAGATACTCAGTTACAACTAAAAGTCTGGTATTCAAAATGTACTTGAGTAAAAGTACAAAAGTATTGGCATCAAAATGTACTTAAAGTACCAAAAGTAAAAGCAGGCTACTCATTACGCAGAATGTCCTATTTCACAAGTTTTCAAAATGCATAAAAAATATTTTGAAAATAGCCACTCTAGATCGGCTATTTCAAAATCCACAAAGTAACTAGTAATTAAAAGTTTATTTTATAAAAAATAATTGTAGTGGAGTAAAAGTACAATTTGCCTCTGAGATGTAGTGTAGTGGAGTAGAAGTATAAAGTATCACAAGATGTAAATATACCCGAGTAAAGTAAAACATACCTCAAAATTGTACTTAAGCACAGTACTTGAGTACATGTACTTAGTTACTTTACACCACTGAACTAAACTGTCTGAGTCACTCTGACTGTAAGCTGATTGTAATTGGGGGACCCCAGGGACCCCATGCTGAGACGAGAGGGGCCTCGCCGTGAGTCTAGCCCTTTATCTATGTGCCTTTAAGAGGCCGTGGAGGGGGCGTGGTCACAGGTTGCGATTGAAGTGCCTCGCCGCTGAACTGACTTATTGTGTGAAACAGCAGCATCGCTACAGAGGATGCGGGGAGAGACTGTAGCCGTTTTGTGAAATAAGAAAAGAGCCAAGAAGAATTGTCTGCACCTTTTATTTGAGAGCTGCAACCGAGTCATCTTTGTGATTGTTGGAACTTATACACATATCCGTGCCTGTGGGGGCTTTGATGATAAACGCACCCTCATTGTTGTGAACCTGGGGAACCCACGCCACTCGTCGTGTGCTCGTGTCCCTTTAAGTGGAACACCTCCCCCGGCTTCTGTGAATGGGATAACACGGTGAGTTATAACTGTCTGGTTTAACGTTAAATACTAATCAAGCAGGTTGCCTTTCAATCAACTTCTACCTCAGATATTCTTCTTGAAATGCAGCCTTTCTGTGGTATGAGTCTGTTGGAGTGGATTGGGACGCGCATGCGATGCACGGCAGCTGAGGCTTTTGTGATGATCTGGGCTACTTATTGTTCCTCCTGTCTGGCATTGATTGACCCACCCAGCATTATAATGGCATAATCAAATCTCTCGATAATTACGTGGCTTACTGGCTAGCATTAATCAAAGTGGGGTGGTGGGGATTTTGCATTGATGCTCAATTTATATATATACATATATATGGAAATAAAATGCTGGCCTTTCTTCTACATTTTGCAAAAAGCTATATTAGCCAAAAGTCGCACCTCACCTTCAGTGTCGTTGGCAGCAGAGCTTTGTGTGTGAGGTTTATATCGTGTGGCTGGACTTATTTTAAAGCTAAACTTCATGTGTTGTGCCTCATGTTTATACGGTTTCTTTTAATCATTCTAGCTGTGTCAAAACTGTCAATTAACCTCCAGTCATTATTTGGTAAGGTAAATTCCGAAAACACCGGATGTGGTCTACGAACTGTGACGTTAGTTTATGTTTAGGGGATATGAGGCCACTTAAAATTCTCTCTCTCTTTCTCAATTCTCTCTCTCTCTCTCTGACTGTCTCTAAAGTCTAAACACATCACTCCTCAACACTGAATTTCCTCCACACTGAATTTCTCTCATTTTAACACAACTCCTCTGGCAAGTGTCCACTAGTGCTTGTGAGCTGGCCTCTGCATGTGTGATGTGTCCCATTTGTCCAGTTCATTAACCCCCAGTTTCCCAGAGCCTGTTGGCTTGGCAACACTGTTCATTTTGCTTGGCATTGGTGTGTCACCATGGCATCTGATGAGATCATTCTTGACTGAGGCATTATTATGGGCCCCGGGTCTGTCTGTAGGCCCCCCAGTCCAGTCCCCTGCTACTCTGATTGATAGGAGCTCATCAGTAGTTGATGACGGAACAGGAAATTGTTAACTTATCAGTTGTCTGTTATCAGTGAGTGTTTTGTTGGAGAGGGTGATTTACCTGGCTTTGTCTTCAGGTGTTTAAAATGTGACCTGTGACCTATGTCTTATCTGTGAGACACCCGGAACTTTACGAGACGTCAAACTGTCATACATACTTAACGGATTTGAGCTGACCTGCTGTCAGCCAATTGATTTAGGAAGATTTAAGGCCTAGTAGTGTGTCTCTTTGCTAGAAGTAGAAGTCTTTCTAAAACACAGATGAAGGGAGAGAAGACACAGTTTAACCAGTCTACACAGGTTATATTCTCTTCACCTTCGCCTCACCTGTCTTCTTAGATTACAAACTATCTAATTGGCCGGCGAGAGACATCTCTTGTCAGCCCGAAGGTAAAGACATCTTTCTTCCTCCTCTGTTGTATTAGAAACTGTGCCAAGTACTCTGTGTGCAACCTAACTCGGAGGTCAGTTGAGGGTTAGAAAGTGAATGTTTTTGGTGCAGTTGGCTTTTATTTTAGGGATAATAAGTGTCTTTCCATCCCTCTACCACTTTAGTGTGTTATTTGTGGTTGTTGTGTGTGTATGGTCATTCATCCATGTTTGAACATGTCCATGATTTGTATGCTCACATAGGACACAGTGTGTGTTCCTTCCAGCCCCTCACATTCCAGGAAATTCCGATATATATAAACTGTTATTATTTTCCCCCCCGTGGAATGTGTCTGAGGACAGTGACAGTGAACGCTAGATGACAAGAATGTGCACAATAAACATATACAAGAATGTGCACAATAAACATATTTACTGCTCAAAGCCTGCACATAGTAGTGTAAATCCCCTCCCCTTGACAATTTGCTAGTCATGTGAAAAAGCACTTTCTCTCTGTGAGCTTAGCTGGTTAGTTTACGTATTAGTGGCCAACCTTTGAGCTGCTGCTCATTAGTTCAATACCGCAAAACTTTATATAACCCTGTGTGTGTTGTCCCAACATTGAATTCCAAGGCTGTCTCGTATGTCAGTGTGTGTGAATGCTGTGTTTGTTCCTGGGCCCTTTGTTTGCTGGCATTGTTTTCGAGTCTAAACCAACGTGCTGCATTGCACCCTGTCCCTAGCATGCTGGGATTTGTACCATGAGCTGAAGGAAATGTTTATTCAGCAGCATTGCCCTCCCTCCCAGTTTCCCTGTCACTTAGGGTTAGGGTTTCCAAATATGCAGATGGAGTTGATATCGGCCTGGCTCTGGGAAAGAACCACGTAGCACTTAACATTAGATTTGTTGAATTTAGACATTTTTAGTAACGCAAGTTAATGATCTGAAATGATCTACGCCTCCTTTTAGAATCTGGAAAAGTACAGCAAGTCCCCTTTTTGAAATCCAAGTATCCTGTTGTATTTACTTTGGATTAACCTGAAGATTGCATGCCTAAATGAATTAGACACAGATATGTCAGATGGGCTACATTTCAACGTGGGTTCATTAGACTTCAGCTGCTACTGCACTATGCAGTCAAATCCAAAACATTTTTACACTTTCAGAGTTAAATTAACACTCTGGACTTTAAGAATCAGGGGAATCCTTGAAAATCTGCATGAACTGAACTTCGTTTTGATTTGACAAACAAGTCCTGGACTGTTTGGTGGTCGTCCAGAGTGATGGGTCTGTCTCTTCTCTATCCTTTCAGCATGTGTGTGTTGCCTCTGCTTCTTCTCATCTGTTCCAGGACTATAATTATGGCACTCCAGCGCTTTTAAAGCAAGTTTCTGTGGATCGTATAATTTCCCACATTCTTTCCGCTGAGGAACGCGGGGACAGGTTTCCACCAGAGCATTTTTGAAAACGTAAACTCAATCTATTGCTGTGGTAAGGTTCCTAGAAGACACCTGGACACACTTCTCAGACTGCCCAGGGTGAGAGCATGACCACCTGAGCTTGGGGCCGCGGCTAACTCGCCAGGGCTTTTACCATCTTGACAGTGACTCAACGATAGGCTGTGTACAGCTGTGTTTGTGTGTGTGTGTGTGGGGGGGGGGGCATTTACATTTTGGAGATGTTGTAGATTGAAATATAAATATTGATGACCATGGAAAGAAACGGCCAAATTTCAGATGGTGCATCCCTGTTAGATTACTAACCTTTATAATCAATTAATAATTGTGTCCCTGCAGGCCTGCACTGAGCCACAGCAATTGTACCTTATGTTGAAAACACAGTCTGAGCAGTGGCCTGTCTCTGTGAATTATTAAAACTGTGCTGTTGATGGAGAAATGAGCTGTTTGTTTGGTTAGCCCAGTTGTAATACAGTATGATGGGGAGTTGTTTATATTGTGAATGGCCAGGAAAGGGCAGGCGGAATAGATTTCCAGGGAGATGGGGTTGGGTTCAGTCAGTGGTTCACGCCCCCCCTGCCCTTCCTGTGGTCATGCTGTCCCCAACACGCAGGCACACTTCTACATAGCACACCCAGGTCAATTACGTTTATGGCGGCTGCATGCATGTGCACGTTCATGCGCATGCAAGCAATATGCTAAATTGCCAAATTGGGTGGCCTGCGTCTCATGTGAGGGGCGATTAGGCACATTCTTGTAGCACTGTGTGCCTGCATGCATGGTCGAAGAGAGAGAGCTTGGATAGTTTTCTCTGAACATTCGGACCAATTAGCTCAGCTGGTGAACTGGAGGTGGCCTCTTGACCTCGCAAGTCCGAGCAGAAATGTCTGCGAACGCTGTGAGGGATTTCACCCGATTTCACCCGATCTGACCCTCTGTAAATGTCCAAGAGTAACTCTAAGTAGCTGCCCTGGTATTATGTTTCTCAGCTTTGACCTCCACTGTGCTAATTTGCTGTTGGTGTGTTAAACCCCTCTATATACCAGGGTTGTGGCTCCTTGTGACCTCTCCTGCCCCGACGTCTTCCGTAGCGTGCCCGGGCAGTGCGGTAGAAGTTTCCATTGAATGCCGTTGCAGAGTCACACCGACTGGCATTTAGACAGTACGTTTGTAGAATTCATTCTGATAAGATCATGTCACATGGTGTCGAGCAGAATAGAGATGCATGTTTGTTTCTGAAAGGCCTCATTCATTAGCCTGTAGAAAGGTGATTGTTTTGTCAGTCTTGCTTTGGACACACAGAATGCTTGGCCTGGATAATGGATATCACCTGTATGTTCGATTAGAACAGCACACAGTTCAGTGAGAACAGCACAGCAGCAGCAGGTCATTGAACGGTGTCCCAGAAGGTCATATGCTACTATTTTGGCTGTACTGTATACTGTTCTCCCCTCCCCTTTTTTCTTTACAATGTTTTCCCTCTTTAGTTAACTGCCTGATTTTACTATTAAAGGTAGGGTAAGTGATATTCTTTGGTGAAACAAAAACAAAACAAAACTTTTTTTTTTTGTTAAAAGGTGAAAGCACTATATTCTGATAGTAATCATTTCTATAGAGTGTTTGTTATGTAACGGGGGTCCCCCTGTCTCTTTAATAAACAGAAAATACATTTTCAGGTGGGTTTCACATTTTCAGCCAATCAGGAGACGGATCACTTACAATTTCACTTGTTTATCCTCACATCCTGTGTGCAGTCTCTCTCCTGATTGGATGAAATTGGTATCCCAATCTGAACGTGTGTTTTCTGTTTACCAAAGAGCTCGAGAGACGAGGAGACTCCTGTTACGGAACTAACACTATACCAATGAGTACTATCAGAATATAGAGCTATTTAACACATACAAAACTTTCTCTCACCCCTTCCTTTGCCACTGCCGGAGAGAGGAAACCTCTGTACATCCGAAATTCTGTTGTGTAAGACCAAACTGTTACAACCACATGATGGTGTTAAATCTTTCCCCCCCTGTACAATAAAATGGAAAAGATGAAAGACACAGAAAAGATGTTGTTGTGTCCAGGGGCGGTGGAGGCTGTAAACATGAGAGAGAGAGAGAGTCATGTTGTCTTCTCTGGTATGAAAGGTCAGCTGTACCCATCTAGCTGACTAGCTTCAGGCCTGTTCTCTGACAGATCTCATCTCATTGGCTGTCGGTGTCTTTTGAAAGCTTGTCTCTGTGTTCGGTCTGTCCTAGTCTACGGAGGAGCTGGCTAATGGAAGTGTGCAGCGGTGGAAGAAGTACTCGGATATTTTACTTAAGTGAAAGTAGCAATACCACAATATAAAAAAACTCTGTTACAAGTGAAAGGCCTGTGTTCAAAATGTTACTTGAGTAAAAGTACAAAAGTATTGGCATCAAAATATACTTAAAAGTACTAATGTTTGAAAATAGCAGATCTACAAGCTCACAACGCGTTGCGTCGTGACGTGTTGTGTGCTTGTAGATTGGCTATTTGTGTAAAATAGGGCTAAAGTGGTTAATGTATGTTTTATAATATAGTAATTTATATCTGCAAAGTAACTAGTAACTAAGGTTTTCAAATAATTGTAGTGGAGTAAAAGAACAATATTTGCCTCTGAGATGTACTAGTGAAGTAAAAGTATTGCAAATTGGAAATACTCAAGTAAAGTCAAAAGTAACTCAAAATTGTACAAAAGTACAGTACTTAAGTACATGTACTTAGTTACTTTCCACCACTGGAAGTGTGTGCAATAGCTGGGCTGTGTTGTTTATGATGGTGGCGGTACAGACACTAATCATTTGGTCATGTCTTTGAAATGCTGTTCCCTAGGGATAATTACTGTATATTGACTTACCCATGTCTCGAGTTATAACTCAGTAGACCTGAAGTTTATTTTCCAGCGTCACTCAGGCAGGACTGACCCTAAACCTGAATGAATGACTTGACATCTTGTGAGTTTGTTCTCTCAGTTTGAGCTCCTTTCCATTAACCACTTAACCTCCTCTATACTTGGTAAACCTGACCGGAGTTGGCGCTGTACTCTTGATTGATTGATTACTTTATTAACACGATTTTTAACAGTACAGGTAGTACAGTCAAACGTTATGCTCAAAGGATTACACAAAAAGATATACAAGCTCATAGGAGCTTGTTCGATCTGCTATTTTTGAAAAATCGTGAAAACTTTTGAATATACATATTTTTAAAGCGAACATTTGTAACTCAAATCTTTGCTTCTGGGGGTCCCTGGAACAACATATTTTGAGATGGGGGTCCGCGGCCAAATACATATCATTTTGGGGTCCTTGACATGAAAAAGTTTGAGCACCACTGATATAGAAACATACGTTTTTCAGAATACCTTTGGGATTTAGAAGACGTTTGTAGAATCGGCTTCGGGTCTTAATGGGTTAAAGCTACAGCCCATAAGCTAAGTCTATTGTCTCCCTCTCCCAACGGGAAGAGATTATTGCAACGATGTCTGGACGTTACAGAACTTAACTGGTTAAGAAGTCATGAATGTTTGAGTTTCATTCGTAATTAAATGTTTTCTTGACTGACTATTTTCCGCTCTGGACTTCTCAAATCTATCTGCTTTAAAATGCATTAGTATGCAATGATAACATAACTATGACAATGATGATAATAAATTATAAATGCTATTAACTTTCATGTCTCCGCAACTTGATTTCCATGCAATGTACTGAAATAAACGGAATTCATTCAACGGCTTCCTCGTAAATCAAACCAAACCATGGTATGCTTTGGGAAACGGTCAGCAGTAATGTGGGTTAATAAATCCAAACATGCCAGAAGGTCTCTTTTTTTAAGGTATTTAATTTTAGCAGAAGTGCTCCAAATACCTACTTTGCTTTGATCACGAGACTCTTCATTCAAGCTCAAGCCTTGTCCCAGCGGGTGAGGTGTGACACACCTAGCATAGCGGCAGATGACCTCACACTGACTTGCCATGCATGAGCGCAGACAGCAGCAACACTGTTAATGTGGCATTCACAGTAGGATGGGTACACAATACACACACGGTCACACACACACACACACGCATACACTGGGACGAGGTGTGAGAAGGGGAGGGTCAACAAGTTCAGTTTAAACACAGTTGTTTTGTCCTTGATGCAATCTGGGAACCCATCAGCAACAAAAAAAGGGTGGAAATTTTGTTCCTTCCTTCTTGAGAGATTGGTCAGGATGAGGTATTTTCCCATCATAATCATTAACCACATGAACCCTAGCGGCCCTATTCTGGGCAGAACAATCGGTAAAAATAGCAGAGGTACAAGTTCACAAGCTGAAGAGATTTGGGGAAAAAAAGGGGGGGGAGGAGCGGACCAAGCATAGAGCCCTGGGGGACCCCGGTCAACTAGGTAAATAGGGTGGTTTAAATGGTTAAAGGACGACTTCACCCATTTTCAAAAAAAATAAACCTGCCTAACAATGATGTCACTGGTAGGTGGGTTTCTGAAGTGTCCACAGCCCTCCTATGAGAGACAGACCCACTAGAAAAAAATTGCACCATTTTATCAGGAGCATTAGCTAGGACTAGCTAGCATTAGCTATTCTATGAAGATAGGTTGACAATGGGTGAACTCGTCCTTTAACCCTATTTTCACTTATCATCATGACCCCTTTGGCTTCTGCTTGAACCACAGTACCCAGAACATGGCAGGCAAATGGCGTTGCATATCAGCCTGTCAGAACTGTGGAGTCGGATTGCCCCTAGAATCAGATCAGAATCCGATGAATCTTTTTATTCTAAATTAGCCATCTTAGCAAACGCGTAATCCAAGTTTTGTTTGACGTATCAGTATGCTATATTTGTAAGTGCTTTATTATGCTAAATTCCCCACTCGTTGCTGTATTTATCTCAGAGCGTAGTGTTTGCATCCGCTCTGTTGTTCCCCCCCGTCTGTGTGATTGAGGGATAATGTGATTTCCACTGCTTGTCCTTGGGCTGTTCTTCTCTAAATGAGATGTTCAGCCCTGCTAAGTGAGTTGGATGGCAGATAGCTATCTACCAGAGGCCATTTGTCTGCTTAATTACTGTGCACGTGTGACTGTGTGTTTGTCTGTGTGATCTCTGAACAACAGTGTGTGTGTGTGTCTCTTTTGCCAGTCTTGTCCAAAAAGCGTAACATGTTATAAATAGATTTTCCAGCAAAGAACAAGGTGATTCCCAGCCCTTTTTTCCTTTTGTAATGTTGTCATCACCACGCATGTCCTGAATCCTCTAACCTTACAAGGTTAAGGCAACTCCGCACCAAACAGACTCGTCCAGACTATTGCAGACTACTCCAGACTGCAACAGACTGGTATTCGGTTGGCAAAAGTTGGCATTTAAGTCTGTCAGCCGACTGGCCATTCATGTGCTAATTTGACTTTTAGCCTGCCAGCGTTGCCAGGTCTGCTTATTATAAGCGACTTTGGGCTTGTTTCCCTGCAAAGCCACTTATGTTCCCAGCGTTTTTTCTTCACTGACGTGCAGTGGTGTATTCTTTATTCTTCTTTATTCTTTATTAATTATTAGGATCCCCATTAGCTTCCACAAAGTGGTCGCTAGTCTAAGTAGTGTAAGTAACTAGTACATTTACTCAAGTACTGTACTTAAGTACAATTTTGAGGTACTTTTACTTTACTGGAGTATTTCCAATTGTCTATACTTGTACTCCACAACAATTATTTGAAATGTTTAGTTACTAGTTACTTTGCAGATATAAATCATTATGAAACATACATTAACCTCTTTTGCCCTATTTTATACCTATAAGCTATTTGAAAATAGCAGATCTACAAGCTCACAACGTGTTGCGATGCACGCGTTCTGAGCTTGTAGATCTGCTATTTTCAAACATTTTGGTACTTTTACTTTTGGTACTTTAAGTACATTTTTATACCAATACTTTAGTACTTTTACTCAAGTAAATGTTGAATTCTGGACTTTTACTTGTAACAGACTCAGAGTACATCTATTGCATTCAAGCCTGGAATTTCGTCATTTTAGGGGCAAGGCCACTTGGCCTTTGGTGTTGTAATTTTTTGGAGGGCACAAAGGCCCTGCCCGGTCTTCCTGCCAGGGCAGGAAGGCCATCCAAAAAAATAATAATGATTTTTAAGTCCAAAAATGATTTTTAAGTCCACGGAAATAATGCATTTAACTTGAAGGTTAAGGATCATTGTATTTTAATATATTATAAGAATAGTATAACTATCTGTGAAATATAACCCGTTTATTTCACAAAATAATGTGTTGGCAAATGACCAATATTTAGTTATATAGGTCTCAATATGTCACATTCAGCCCTGGACTTCACTGACTGAAGTAGGGGTCACATTAATCACATTAGATTCACATAATGTATTTTACCCACAATTAATTTTCATTCAAATGAAATGTTAATGAACTTGCACTAATAATGACTTTAGTTGATTTTTCACTCTTTAAAATATAGTATTTCTTAATTATTAATAATTACAGCTTCTTTTTTTTTCACGATTTTTTATTGTTTTTAAATAATAATAAAAAAGGAACATACAAGATTTCCACCCGACAGCCATAATATATAGCCAATATATGGTTCTGTATCAGTATATGAGTCCGTTTTTGCAGATTTCATTCTAATTGGCTACTATGCCTGCATATGAATTTCATGAGCCTGGGTAGGTCACCCTGGCTTGGCGGAGATATGCCCTGTAGCGCACACTCCGCCAGTGATGTAAAGTAACTAAGTACATTTACTCAAGTACTGTACTTAAGTACACTTTTGAGGATTTTTTACTTTACTGGAGTATTTCTAATTTTCAGTACTTTTACTTCTACTCCATACATCTCTGAGGAAAATATTCTACTTTTACACCACTACAATTATTTGAAAACTTTAGTTATTAGTTACTTTGCAGTTATAAATTATTACATTATAAAACATACAGTAACCACTTTAGCTCTATTTTATACCTAGGCTATTTGAAAATAGCCGATCTACAAGCTCACAACACGTCGCGAAGCGACGCGTTGTGAGCTTGTAGATCTGCTATTTTCAAACATTTGAGTACTTTTACTTTTGGTACTTTAAGTACATTTTGATACCAATACTTTTGTACTTTTACTCAAGTACTTCTACATTGCAGTATTGATACTTTTACTTAAGTAAAACATTTGAGTACTTTTTCCACCACTGCGCTCCACACAGCAGCAGCAGGTGAAAGCAATTCACTTAAACGAGGGTTGTGTTGCGCACCAAAACTGCGCGAAAGTAGGTCAAATCAATCAATCTCTCTCTCTCTCTGGGAGCAACAACGAGAAACAGTGAATGTAGGTTTTCATAGACATGGTCGCTTGTTTCTCTCACATAATCTGGCAACACCGACAGCCCTTTGTTGTCACTGCCACTGCTCTGCCAGTCGGCTAAAAAGCTGAACATGTTCGGTCGGCTCTGGGTCGGCCGAAAAGGTCCCGACGGACCCCTAACCGACTGGCCGACGGACCCCTAACCGACTGGCCGACGCTTCCCGAAGCCAAATCGGCCCAAAGTCGGGCCGATTTGGATTGGTCTGGAGCCAGCTTTAGAGAAAACCTCAAGGGTCCAGAGAGACAGAGGGAAATGCCAGATAAGAGAGGCCGCCATCTTGGTTTTTAGGAGCTTTGCAGGGAACATTTGGGTCTAAGTGCCCTCCCCTCCCCCGTCTGTCTCTCTCTCTCTCTCTCTTCTTCCTCCCTCAGGTCATTCTTCATTTAGGTCACTGGCTCCAAATGGGACAGGACTCTGCCACTGCAGCGGACCACTGTCTCTAGGACAGGAGACTAGACAGTAGGAGCAATTGATCATCAGGAAGTAGCCTAATGGCAGTGCTCAATTAGGGGAATGGTCCATTCGTCATCCTTGAGGTGTGCGTGCGAGATAATTAACTGGCCCTTGTGTAAGCATGGCAAGGAAGTGGAGAAAGGTGCACCAATTAACCCATTCTATCCGGGAACGCATCTGTCATTTTTAGATTTCTTCTGCTATTTCTTCTGCTATTCAAAAATCTACAAGCTCATAGCGCGGCACCGAGTGCCACGCTATGAGCTTGAATGAATATATATTCATTAAAGTTGTACAATGCAGAATCACAAATAACGATTTTTAGCAACCTCTGCTTGTCACTACCGTCACTGCATACAATTTCCGTAGTCCTCGATTACCCAGAATTCCATTCGTTTTCACCGGAAGCCGGAAGCGTTTCAAAAAGCGATCTTTTAATTGTTTTATACTATCTACGGATCGTTTCTCTTAGCCAGTGGAGCATTAGTTACCATGAGCTGTGCTTTCTTTTTCTGTTCTTTTTCGATCTTCCAATCCTACATTCTCTTAAAATCAGCGTGAGGTTCCTTTTTGTTATTAGCGCGGTAGTTCCTGGCCAAACAGGAAACCGTTACGTCGGCCAGGACGTCATGACGTTGGCCATGAACGTCATTTTCCCGGGAAAGTCCCCCCCGTCCACGTTCAATAGAAAATATATAAATAAAAGGCTTCCGGGGGTGAAATTCATGGAGTGGGTGTTGTGAAACTTTTGCCACTCTCAAAAGATATACAATTTAACTTTAGTTTTGTTGAAAACGTTACCTAGTATGCCTTTAAAGCAACATTTGTAAAATATTTTGTTCTAGGGACCCCCCCCCCACCCATAAGCAGCGATTTGAGTTACAAATGTTTGCTTAAAAAATATGTATATATTCAAAGATTTGCACACATTTTCACAATTTTTCAAAAATAGCAGATCTACAAGCTCATAGCGTGGCTCTCGGTGCTGCGCTATGAGCAACGGGACAGAGATGCGCTACCGGATTGAATGGATTAAAAGGGTCATTATTTTCTTTTGGATGTTAATTGGGGTTGTTTGTCTTTGTCATATAATTGTAGTCCTCTGAAGTTGGGTTTTAGATATTGAGTTGTGAAAACGCAAAAATGCACAACTCTCATTGCTCCACCTATTCCACAAACTACTGTTCTTCTGTTTCCTTTGGGACGGCGCTCGTCTAAGGAATTCCCTTCTGAGTTAGAAAATTCCTCTCCAGTAGGGATGGCGTTTAGTTCCTGGTCTAGCGGTTATTGTGGGATATCTTTCCACTTGGTCGTAGTAAAAGAGCCAATGCCGATTTTTTTGCTTCCATCCTGGAGTGTTTTCTCTGGGTTTGCCTCCCAAGGTTTTGGGTGTGTATCTGCTCCCCATAAAGTTTGCCCATAAACATATAGCACTCGAACCAGATTTAGTCTAGGGCTATATATATTGATAATGGCGTAATGTGATCTAAAAACAGAACTAACATTATGTTCCCAGGGCATGAATACATTTGGGAAAACAGGCTGGAATGTTGTTCTCCTAACCAGATGTCAGGGGTGCAGCAGTATTAGCCACGATGTGTGGAATGGCTCCAACCCTGTGGTATGGCTGTGTGTGTGTTTGTGTGTGTGTGTGTGTGTGTGTGTGTGTGTGTATGCATGTGCACATACTCGGTTTGCACGAAAGTTGAGAAATACCACATCTATTTTCAAAGATGGTCAGTTGTCGCCTGACACCCTGCATGAATCATTCAGCACTAAAACTGTGCCTTAGCCTGTGAGAGCTTCTCCACTTTCTCCTGGTTTAAAAACGTAGACGGCACACATGTGCCCGTCCCACACTTCTGTCTGTCTGTCTGTCTGTCTGTCCCTCCAGTGTGCTGCGTTGCAGGCAGGCTGACATGGATGTTGTTGTGAAAGCCCTGTTTATAAAGTCATCCCCCCGTGGTGACCCTGTGGTTCCCACGCTGCTGCCTTCTCAGGCCCGCTGTCCACTTTCTGCATGCACACATGCAGACAGACAGCACACTCACTGCTATACATATGTCCACTTTCTGCATGCAGACAGATGCAGCACACACACACACACACACACACACACACACACACACACACACACACACACACACACTGCTATCAATATAAGTGTTCTGTCCACTTTCTGCATGCACACATGCAAACAGATACAGCGCACACACTGCTATAAATATAAGTGTTGTGTGTGTGGTGTTTGATAAAAGCGCAATGCCTAATTTAACGGTGTGTGCCAATAATAGCAGATTGTCACAAGCATATCTACAAGCTCACGACGCTAGTTGATAAGCACGTTTTGGTACAGGACACCGTTGGGCCCATCACAATTATTACATAATCGCTTAATTGCAATTATTTGAGATAATCACAATTGCACATGTTTGCATAATCGTTTGTTGAAGAATGTTCATCCATTTTCAAATATTTTCAAAACATAGCGAAATCTATCCAATCTAAAAGCTTACGTGTCGACACGTTAGTTTTAATTATTTTGAAAGAATAAAGTTATTAAATATGTCCTTTCTTTGTATATTTCAGTTATTTGTCATATCTTCTCTGTGCAGTTTTTATTTACTAAGCCTAAAAGTCAAACGGAAATGTAATGTTTATTTATATGCTCCAATGTTCAATGCCAAAAAACACAATTAAATCATCAATCGCAATTATTTGTGGGACAATTAATCGTCAAGTGGAAATGTCATGACCGTGACAACCCTAGTCTGTGACAACCCCAGACACAAGTACAGTAAATCAGGCTTAAAGGACCTGTTGTGCAGCAGTTTCCTTCCTGGTTCTGGTTTCTGCTGAACTAAAAGAACAAAGCATATCTGGTTCGTTGCAAATGTCTGCATCCGTGTGCCACAGCTGAGCCCCATGAAGCTTTTATTTTGTCACGTTAAATTCTTTACATTTTTTTTTACCAGTGATTGTTTCCTGGCGCGCGGGGGTTGGAATGAAGGAGGTGGGATATGACCCTCTCCCTCTCTTACATGTAATGTTCTCTTTTTTTTCTCCTTTTATTTGCTTTATGCCACCCAGAATCAACAATTTTTTCTACGGCTGTGATTTCTTTTTTCTGCCTCGTTATTTCCAATAAAAACCTAGCAGCGGATCCTGTAGCTACAACAATAAACATGTCACTGTGGTACAAACATCCTGGCCAGTGAGGGAAAAGGGAGGTCATGGAAATGTTTTCACACTACACACAAGAGCTAAGCAACATTCTCTGTGTTAATTTAACCCGTACATGTCCCCAAAATTATGTGGGGACCCCCAGGTTGAGAACCACTGTCCTTCAAAGTGGAAGCAAAATGGGCATAAGATTATTGTGTCAGTTCAACCAATTATTGCAAACATAACATTTCAAAAAATGCTTGAAAATGGCTGGTCTACAAGCTCACAGCGAATCGCACCATGACGTATTGTGAGGTCGTAGATCGGCTATTTTCGCTGTTTCTGTTTTCGCAATGTAGGCCAGAGAGGCCTGTTTTGCTGTTTTGGGGTCTTCACCATGGAAAGGTTACCCAAAGAGAATTATCCTACTTAGTAGCACAATTAGCCACATTTTTTCATTTTTCAAATGAATAATGGAAAAAATTATGAGTGAGTGGATGGATAAAACAGAAAACGTTTCTCCGGCTGCTCTGTGTGTGTGTGTGTGTGTGTGTGTGTGTGTGTGTGTGTGTGTGTGTGTGTGTGTGTGTGTGTGTGTGTGTGTACGTGTGTATACGTGTGTGTTGCATGATGAGATGACAGCTTGCCTGAAGCCTAATGCCTTCTGCAGCCTCCGGGCAGGAAACACTCTCTGACTGCTCGCTAGCGGCGGTTGTTGCCACGGAAACTAAGACAAGGTAAGGGTACTGACAGGAAGTGTAGTAGAGGCTCAGCTGGGTGTGTGTGTGTGTGAGTGTGTGTGTGTGTGTGTGTGTGTGTGTGTTGGAGGGGGGGGGGTTAGACAGAAGAGTGACTTTATAAATATCTTATGAGGTCTTGCCTGGGAGCAATGTGAAGTACAGGTCGAGTGGTGCACGTGCGTAAACAAAGGAGTTAGACAGGGGTGTGCGTGTGTAGCAAAGGGCAAGATAAGCATTTCTCTCAAGCTGTGTGTGTGTGTGTGTAGTGTGTACGTGTGTGTACAGATATGCTCCGCAGTGAAATCCTCAGTTCTAATTTAACTCTGGACTCAAAGTGTAGAAATATAACCATTTGGTTACATTTGTACACTCTTACAAATAGTCTAGATAATTGGATTTTATTGTCTCTTTAATGTTCTCTTTTAACATTCTTGTGTACCTCATACACACTACACAGGAATTGAATCTGCATTTGTTTTCGATATCCGTCTGCTGGAATCAGCCTATTTACTTTGCATTTTTGTGTGTGTGTGTGTGTGTGTGTGTGTGTGTGTGTGTGTGTGTGTGTGTGTGTGTGTGTGTGTGTGTGTGTGTGTGTGTGTGTGTGTGTGTGTGTGTGTGTGTGTGTGTGTGTGTGTGTGTGTGTGTGTGTGTGTGTGTGTGTGTGTGTGTGTGTGTGTGTGTGTGTGTGTCTGCAATGCACAAGGCTTCTTCTACCCCTGAGGTTGTGGTAGCACTAGCAGCAGCATCTAGCTAGAAGCCCTGAATAGAGGTGTCAGCTGTCTGGACTGCAGGTTCTAGTGATGCAGTAAATGCACACCATCAGCTGGTACTCTGTCCTTGCTGGAGGAGAGGCTAGCGTAGCCGCTTAGCACATTTCCTCTTAGTCATCTGTCTTCTGTCCGTGTCCCAGTTCCTTCGAGGTGTGACCTCCAAACTGCGGCCAGGATAGAGATGTGTAGGCCTATACATAGTATATTCACTGGACACAGTTATTGCTTCTCCGCTCTGGTTATGTAATAGACATTTTTTGGACTGGACTGGCGTTTCTAAAGCCCGATTTATTATACTTAGAAAATAGCCAATCTACAAGCTCACAATGTGTTGCGGAAGCGACACGTCGTGGGCTTGTAGATCTGCTATTTTCGGCACGCGACACCGTTGTACAACAGAGTATAAATTGGGGATTATTTATGCCGTGCAGTCAAGAGTTGAGATTTGCACCAGAAAGCCACTGGCAACACTCTGCTATTTCCTCTCTGTTTCATGTTGGGTCTGTGGTTTGGTGTTTTGGCTCCAATTATAATGCAGCTTAAACCAGCAGCCATGTGGTGCTTCCCTATGTGTTATTTTCCAGTGGTGGAAAGACAACCAAGTATATTTACTGAAGTACTGTTCTTAGGTAGCCACAATTTTATATACTTTTACTTTACTTGAGTATTTCTATTTTTCGATACGTTCTACAACATCTCCGGGGCAAATATTGTACTTTTTACTCCACTACAAGTATTTGACAGCTTTAGTTACTTTGGAGATTTAGATTATTATTACAAAAAACATGCATTAACCACTTAAGCCCTATGTTATGCTTCAGATATTTGAAAATAACTGATCTACAAGCTCAAACGCTGCACATCACAACACTTTGTGATCTTGTAGAAATGTTTGAAAATACATTTTAGTACTTTTACTTTGATACTGTAAGTATATTTTGATGCATATACTTTTGTACTTTTACTCAAGGTAAAGTTCTGAATTCAGGCCTCTTAACTTTTAACAGGGTATTTTTATATTGTGGTGTTGCTACTTTTACTTAAGTAAAAAATCTGAGTACTTCTTCCCCAGCGCAGTTTTTTGTCATTCTCCGATGCAGTTTTGAGCTTGTCACATCACATCAGAGATGGCGGATGGCTTTGCCATTACAGCGTTGCATAATTGATGGCTTCAGCTCACGCAATTAGCGGAATAGTTAAGATTCTGTGTAGGGCTTTGTGGAAGTAAACAGGCGCCTGTACGTATTGCAGTATGGAAGTTGGACAACAGACGGATGAGCTAGCTAAAACTCAAGGACTCCATGTCCCTCAGCGACGTTTTATCTCAGTATTGATTTAAACCCATTTAGACCGAGGCTTGTATACCGAGCAGATATACAAGCTCATAGCACGGCACCGAGTGCCGCACTATGAGCTTGTAGATCTGCTATTTTTGAAAAAATATTGAAAATCTTTGAATATATATTTTTTGACAGCATTTTAACACATCAGGTGCCAGCATTTTTTCATAACAACTTACGTTGGGTGCCAGCATTCTCCCCATTGACTGCGCTTTGCTGTTTAAAGCTCTAGACTCCACGAGGAGCAAATCCATGTAAAAAAAAACATCCATTCATGTTGCGCGATGACCCTGGCTACAGCCTGGAACGATAACATTTCACTCGCGAGTTACAATGGGGGGGGATCGCGCATCGCGCATGACCGGTTTTCCCCACCGGAAACAGATTCGGAGATATAGGTGTTTTAAAGAAGGAAATAGACAGGAAGTGGATGGCAGCCATGTTTTTTTTTCCGGTGATCTATCTGGCCTATCCTTCTCAAGATCACAATGGGTACTCCCAGAGCTGCTCTAGCCCCGCCCGTGTGGAGAAAAACGAAAAAAACAAAAAGACATATTTCACGGTCTGGACCGTGTTCGGCACCGGACCGCTACTCTGCGCAAACACGGTTCAGACCGTGTTTGGCACCCGATGTGTTAACTCAAAACTTTACTACTGGGGATTCTACAAATGTCTTCTAAATCCTAACAGTTTTTTGAAAAAACTTATGTTGTTATAATATCAGTGGTTCTCCAACTTTTTTTTTGTCAAGGACCACCAGAATGATATGTATTTGGCCGTGGACCCCCATCTCAAAACATGTTGTTCCAGGGACCCCCCAGAAGCAAAGATTTGAGTTAAAAATGTTCGCTTTAAAAAAAGAAATGTATATCAAAGATTTGCACACATTTTCACGATTTTTCAAAAATAGCAGATCTACAAGCTCGTACTTTGAGCTTGTAGATCTGCTATTTTTGAATAGCCAAAGAAATCTAAAATGAAACCGAAGCTTTCCCGGTCTTAACGGGGTAAGTTTCTTAGTTGTGTGTTTGACACTGTAATGTGCAAGGTCTCCCTTGCCCGGGGACGAGGCAGGCAGACTGCTCCATTTCGTCTGTGGTGTGTTGTGACTGCTGTACCGAAGTAAATGGGTCGCACAGATAGACGTTTTGTTGTTGTGTGTGCACTTTCATTTTTCTGATTCATGCACCGTCCCGTGCCCAGTCTTCATCTTTTCAGTCACAGGGTGAATCGGCAAGCGCATGTACATTTGATACACTGTGACCGGCTTCTGTATAATCGCCTCGTCATCTGATATCGGTTTCTCTTCTCTTTGCAGACTCACAGGCTGCCTGGAAGTGAATATCAGGGACGTTATCTCCGGGGACTGGACCAAGAATACTGAGGGGTCGGAGTCATTTCTTTTGTTGTCCGACTGCATCTCAGATTCTCTCCCGTGAGTAAAGTGACAACGCATCAGCAGCCATGCCCATCCTAAAACAGCTGGTCTCTGGGTCGCAGAGCAAGCGCCGCTCGCGCATGGACCTCACCCGCGAGATGATCAGCGCTCCATTGGGGGACTTCCGCCACACCATGCACGTGGGCCGCAGCGGCGACGCCTTCGGCGACACCTCCTTCCTCAGCAGCCGCTCCGGCGAGCCCCCCCGCGAGTCCCCGTCCTTCCCCCGCTCGCCGCGGCCCGGCCTGCTGTCCCGCACCTTCAGGAGCAGCAAGCGCTCCCAGTCGGTCACCAGGGTGGACGAGCAGAGGGAGGAGATGCTGGCGGGCCCCGGCGGGCCGCTGAGCCAGGTCAAGAACGCCATGTCGCTGCCGTTCCTCAACGACGAGGAGCGCGGCGACGGAGTGGTGACCAGGAGCCTGTCCTCCAGCCCACTGAAGCTGCACACCGAGCCAGAAGGGAGGCCGTCGAATGGTGCGGCGGCCGCTCATTACCTTGAGCTGCACGAGAGGAGCTTTGGGGAGCTGACGGAGCTCCCAGAGAGCATGCCTTTTTACGGACGCGGCATGAAGCACGCCGAGTCGGTCATGTCGTTCCACATCGATCTGGGACCCTCCATGCTGGGCGACATCCTGGGGGTGATGGAGAAGGAGGATGACGATCTCGGCTACGAGGAGGGTAAGGGCAGTGAGGGCCACGCCTCTCCGCTCCCCAGCAACCACGGAGACGAAGCGGATGGCGTGGAGGTTGGTGGAGACGATGATGATAATGATGAAGAGGAGGATAACGATGAACCGAAGGAGGAAGATGGAGAGCAGAATGAGGCCTCCATGCGTCCTGCCAGCCCTGTGGACGTAGAACCCGAGGACGGAGGCCCCTACACCCCAGAATACACCCCAGAGACCCGGCCGAAGCACCTGCAGCATCTGGACAGTTGCTCCGTGTCCAGCTCCGGTTCTGCCGCCCTGGAGGAGAAGCCGAGCAGCCAGACCTGCGCAGGAGACACGGACAGCGCCACCTTCAGCGCCCCTCCGGAGGAAGACAGCAACTTCTCCTCCTTCATGGAGGACGAGGACGACGAGATTCGCGTGTGAGATTTCTCGAGCTACCTGGGGGGAAAGGAATAAACAGGACAGAGACGTTAAGAACGGAGTTTATGCGGAGCTGGCGGCTCCTCTGATGTTGTCGGATATATAGTACGTGTCGGAGCAGAAATAATCCGCCGCGTCCTGCAGGAAATAGCGGCGTGGAGGATCTGAACTGTTTATGAGCGTGTTTCATCCGGCAGGAAAAGAGAGATGCTGTGACTACTTGAGCTTCTACATTTCACACTACGTTCTGTTTGTCGGACGGTCTGTCCATTTGAGTACCTTGACTGAAAAAAACATGGGAAAGCTGTCGTTTAGGAAATATGGAAACATTCCTCAAGTGATGAGGGTGGGGGGAAAAGATTTTCGTAAGGAAGAGACACATTTCTTATCTTTAACATGTAGTAAATACTGCTCACCTCATGCCTTCCGTCTCCCTTCTCTTGATCTGACTCCCAAGTTCTCAGCTGAACTCACTTTTCCCCCTCGTTTTTCTTCTTGCTGCGATGTGGCATCTTTAGGGCTGAACTGAACAGGAAGTTTGAACTGTAACGGATGTCTTGTCAGAACAAACTGGGTCGAGTGTCTTCTTTTAAACCAGCCTTACTTAGAGTGCCAGACATCGCTGTCACGCACATAACATGATTTTTCCTCTTGACATAACTCTGTGGGAGTTTGTGCCACTACTCAACCAATACCACTTCCTGCCATAAAGCTGGACCGTGGAGCACAGGCCAAGATGTGTGCCTCTGTTTACTTCACTGTGAGGGTTTAGCACATCTCAGGCTAATGCTCTGTGTAAATTAGAGTTGGCAGGGTCATAAAGGTAATGGAGATGCATTGGCCTGCGGTAAAACTATAAACTGTGGGGTTTTCTGCAAGAAGCCAGAGAGGAATCAAGTAGGGTATACCAAACTGTATGGTGGCAGGCTGTAGTCATTGGCTTGACTTGTATGAAAATGTGTTGTACAGTCCTCTCTGTCATCGCTAAGATTTGTCCAAATTTACACACATTACGGTATATTGCCTTTGCTAATCTCAGTTTTTTTGGAATAACGATGGAACTGAGAAGCATCTGGTAACCACTTCCTTCCTTGTTTTGCAAACGATGAACTCATCGTAGTAACTGCAGTGATGCAACTGAACTGCCTACTGTGTAAAAGCGGCTTGTCTAGAGTACAGTTCAATCAATCAATCAGTCAGTCAATCAAACTTTTATTTATATAGCACATTTCATATCGTAAGTGCAACTCAATGCACATCACAGAACGTAATTGCAAAGAATGAAAAAGAAAGGAAAGAATCTAACTAATAATAATAATGACAATAATAATAAGTTCTCATCGCTACATGTGAGGAGGATAGCTTTAGAATGAATAATAATACGTTCTCATTGCTACATGTGAGGATAGCTTTAGAATTTGTCAAACCGTAATGGTTCAGCTGCAAGCAGTTAAACCAGACTCTAATATTCAGTGTGTGTCTATGTCTTGCTTTTTATCTTTAAAAAAGAACCTATCTTTGATGGGTTTATGTTTGTCTGTTTGGAAAGAAAAAAAAAAGGGATGCATTTGCATTGATGATTGATGCTCAAAAACAAATGCTTGGAGATGCTGAGGTTGAGTTTTAAAGATGAGGCTTGTTGATAAGGGAGACTGACAGACGTGCCAAATAATAATTCCCAGCTACAAAGAAATGAATCTATAGAGCTCAGCATTATAGGAGCCTGTCAAATCTTGGTCACTCTCCCCTTGATATGATTTATCATTGTTGAAATAGCATTAAAACTGCCTCTCAGGTTGACAAAACACCATGCAAGTTACATTGAAATATTGTTTTAAGACTCCTGTCTCCTCTTGTTGAAAGAACGATGAATTTCACTGACAGGATATTTATATCCCAAGTGTTTGAAACACTAAATAGTTCTTAGGCTATATGTATGTTGTGCTGCTCAACATGTTTCAGCAGCCAAATATTCACCGAAAGGCCTTCCCATGGTTCAGTGATTTGAGGTTACATGTGAATGGGAAGTTGTGGTATGTGCAGTTCCTGTTGTCCTTTCCCTGTATGATGCTGTGTATATTATGCCTTAGCATTTCGTATATTTGAGTAAGAATAATGTATATTTACATCCTTTCCCCTTATTATCCAAAATAACTATTTTTCAATAAAAGAGAAGCTGAACATAATCTGTATGCTACTCCCTAGTGATCTTTTATTTGTCTCATTACATCAGTACTTCCTATAGAGTAATTGTGTTGTACAGGGGTCTTCCAATGTTTTTCAGGCCATGGACCCCTTAGCTGAGAGGCCAATGAAGCAGGGACCCCCCCCACTACATATTGTACAAAATTGTGTTGCAGATTAAACTTTTTCATAGATTTCATAGACTTGTTTAACAGCACTATCATCAGTGTTGGATTCTTATGTGTATTTTCAGACATTTAACCACTTAAACCCCCAGTACTTTGTAAACTTAAGGGTAAGTGATTTTCTTTTGTTAAAATAAGTGTCAAATAGTCTTATATTCTGATATTACTCATTGCTATAGAGTGTTTGTTCAGTAACGGGAGTCTCCATGCCTCTCCTCTCGTTCTTTATTAAACAGAAAATGCATTTTCAGGTCAGGATACCAATTTTATCGAATCAGGACAGAGAGCTTAGAAAGGATACAGATTAAACAAGTGAAATTGGAATTGATGACACAAAGAAATGAGCATGCAAAATTGGAACTGGAACACTATACAAATGAAGCTGATAAATGGGTACTCTCTCCTGATTGGCTGAAATGGTGTCACCTACCTGAAAATGTATTTTCTGTCTATCAAAGAGCTGGAGAGACGGGGAGAGACCTTTTTTAAACTTTTGCCGAAAATAGCCTATCTACAAGTTCACAACGCGTGAACTTGTAGATCTGCAATTTTCGGCAAATGATCCCCCCCAGAATAGGGATGCTAGAGTCCAAGTGGTTAATAGAAAAATAAAGGATTTCACGGCCCCCCTGTAGTAACTCTGAGGACCCCCCCCCTAGGGGTCCCGGAACCCCCTGTTGAAGACCCCTGCTCTATAGGAAGGTACTGTACGACTCAATCAAACCATGCTTTGACAAAGCCATCCGTGAAGTGAAATTCCTCCTGTGCCGCCCTGCCTCCCCTGCTATGCTTACAGGCTCCCAGCGGAGGAAGGAAGGAAGGAAGCAATTGAGGTCATTTGAAAGCGTATCTGAGATATTCGCTCCACGGGTTTGAATGAAGTGATGACTCATCATGATGAGGAGGAGAGAAAAAAACAAAAGCGGATATCCACATTTTTCCCCTGTTTCAGCTTTTCAAAATCAGTCTGCACGTCACAGTTTGCACTCACTCTGTTTATGTGTGTCATTCGAGTGGTCCTCTCGGCTCTCATCCCCTCGTTGCCCCCCAATAATGGAGCAGCTGTGACTGGTCTCCATCAGCATCACCCTCTGGGGACAGTTGGGGGTGGGTGGGTGGGTGGGTCTTGAGTCCTAGAAGAGAGATGGGAATGTCTTTGTCTGCCCTGACTGGCCCGACCTGGATCATGGATGACTGGGTTGATAAAAACACTGGAGGGATGGGATGTCTGTGCTCATTAGAGGATGGAAGCCACTGGAAGGCCCTAGGGGAGGAGCCCATTGTCATCATGGCCTGGCGTGCCCTTTACCTCCGTGTTCATGGAGTATAATAAAAGCACGGATAAGCCTAATAATTTATGCTCAGTCACCGTTCTTTTAATACGCCCATGTTGGTGACAGGATGGGCTCACTGTAATGCCTAAAAAAAATTATATATATATATATATATATATATATATATATATATATATATATATATATATACACCAAAGAAAAACAGCAGATCCACGTTGTGTGAGCTTGTGCATCTTCTATAGTTTTTTGGAAGCGTGACACCGTTATAGGACACATTATATGTACTGTAAATGAGGCTTAATTTGTTGTGTTTGCATGTGTAAGTATATAAATCCAAGTTATCCAGCAGCTTCCGTTCTCATTCTCTCATAAACACCCAATGGGGTAGGCTACAAAGTAAGAGGGCAGAGTTCACTGCCCCCAATTCTGTTCACCCACCCAGCTGTCGGCTTAAGGTCTTAGACTGGACCTTCCACATTAAAACTGCATGTTGGACACAGAGAGTGCCATCCCTCTTTTGTACTGATCCCTCATTCTCTCCTTTTCCTAAGGCGTTTGTTTTATCACGCTATTCTGCCACAGAGCAGAGCCCATGCAGTCTTGTTGGCTAGAAAAACAAGCCATTATCCTTGTGTCTTGAGTGAAAAAAACATTTATATTGATTGGTGTGATCAATGGAGACAGTGGCGCTATTGATCCTAATTTTGTCTGTCTGCATAAACCATTAAGTCTTTTATGGACTGCTTGGTTGGTTGGGCAAAGCACTTGTGTAATTACCAGCTTTGCCTTTGTTTTAAACGGTCTCTGTATCACCACTGCACGTCACAGTTGCACTCACCCTGTTTGACTGGTATCTACTGCCATCTAGTGGAGGTATGAAGATATCTGGCAATGGGTGTGTCTGCCTGTTGATGCAAATAAGCTCTCTGCGTTTTGAATAAAATACATATTCGCCCCTCAAAGGAAATAGTGATGTAAACCAAACCATCCTGCGTGATTTGCTATTTTGTTTGGTATTTAAGTTCAACACACAGCACCTAGTTTTGTCAGTGACCAGAACTAATTAGAAGCAAATGTTCTCCAGTGGAGAATAAAAACAAACCAAAAAACAATGCATTGGCATAAACATGTCTGTCTAATGAGATTATTTGGATGTTTGGGGCTAAGAAGTGGTCAGGCTGTGAATTCTACTCCCATTCTTGTGTGTTCTCCCACACATGAACATTTGAGACTCTGGAAGTGCAGAATGTACATCCCTTCCCCCCACTGAAATTTGAGTCTGGCTTGCAGCTGTTTTTCACTCTCAAACACTATGGATGTAGGGTCCTCATCTGATCCAGTGGCTGTCAAATGTCATTTCCCCTCGGATTTCAAACTCTTTTGAAAAACGTTTCTTTGTTTTTCTGCGATGGCCGATGGGAGGCGCTCAGCGCCTTCGGGTTTTTACTGCACCACACGTCTTTGCATGCACCCCATAGGCTTTTCCGCCAAATTCCATGGGCAGACTTGCAATTCTTCAGGAGGTTCGACGGCATGCAGAAATCTGGAAAGCATTAAACAACCTGCTGGTGGAGAACTAGAGGAAGGAGAGAGGGAGGGAACGAGGGACGTAGAGAGGGGAAGTAAAAAAAAAAGGCGGGGGGATGGGGAAGATGAGGAACAGAATCCATAATTGTTCATCAGCCGCCTTTTGCCTGGCTATGCTCCATCTCCCCTCCCACACACACACACACACACACACACACACACACACACACACACACACACACACACACACACACACACACACACACACACACACACTAGTGTAAGATTGCACACCCCACCCCCTATTCTCCCACCCCTCCAATCCGGACCACTCCCCAAAAAGTCACCCCAACCCAGGCGGCCCCAGCATTTTCCCTTTGTGTTTGCAGACGTATTTTGCTAGTACTCTTTTTTTTTTATGGGTCATAAACAAACAGGCGTTTCTGCAATTTAGTTTTGCACTGAAGGAGAGGGAGAGGGGGGTGTGGCATGTAGTTTTGTGTGTGTGTGTGTGTGTGTGTGTGTGTGTGTGTGTGTGCGCGCGCGCTATAAGACTGTTTGTTGGCATAGAGTTGGAACGCGACTGCCATGGACACAGTATGCCCATCAGAGCATGTATGTATTCTGTTTTCTAACAGGATAAGTGTTGGGGAGTGATATGTTTAGCATAGAGAGAGAGGGAGAGAAAGATCAAAAAGAAAAGAATGAAGGACATCAGAAATGTGCTAGCATGGAAAAACAGTTACACTCTGCCACGGAATCAAATCGGAGCCTGAACTCTGATCATTTCTGCTCAGTGTTGTGTTGTTTTACAGCTGTTTAGTCATTTCATTATCTGCTTGAGTTGTTTGCTCTGCATTAATTTCAAATGACTTGTAAGTTGTCAGTGTGCTGTGTGAACATATACCTATTGCCTTTGCAATAAAAGCACCTCTGCTGGGCTGTCGCTCATCGTGCGCCGAAGGCGATGCTTGGTTTTGGTATTGATTAAATCTCAACTCATATCAGTGGAGTAATTTCTCTTTGCCCTTTCAAGCAGCCCACAATGAGTCTCCAAAAGGTTGAAATAGCTAAACTAAATGAAAGACAATCAAACATATTATAAAACCCCTGTTTTTTTCACCCTCCTTTATGTCCTCAAATGTAGGCCAAAGTATTCCTCTAGGACTCCTTGATACAGCACAGCGGATATTGGTGTTAACAGGAGCGGGGTATATAAACATTCCAGTACCCAATGTTGACCCCTTGACCCCTGAACCTTGGATCGGTGGGGATGGCAGCAGGAGACCACACACACACATATGGTTGGGGGGGAGGAGGTACGGAACGGATTTGAAGCCCCTGGGTGTCCTCACTTTTAAAAGACTTCAGATGCCTGCACGGAGGACTGTGAAAAATAGCCCCCCCCCCCTTTCCTCTGAGCAGCCGTGGAGTTTTCCCTCTTTGGGACAACTGTTGTTTGTGCAGGTAACTCACATTCTGCCTATTGATTTCTCAGATGGAAAAGTCGCTCCAAGGGAAGAATCGGCCTTCTCTCAGTCCCGCTTCTCCAGTCAATTGTGCAACCAGCAGTTTCCTTCATAAATCTGGAGATTGTGTCATAACTTCTGTCATAAATTCACCGTCTTTAAAGTGTGTTTTTTTCCATCTAGCGCCTGCCAGGATTGCCGAATTGGCCCCCATCGCTGCAGGAGTGAAAGCACAGAACCAACAGAGGTTTAAATTCCATTTTTTACTATGAATGAACACACTGCAGGACGCAGTCACTACTCTTTGGTCTATTTTTGATGGCATTGTATTCAATTAATACAAGGCAATCCGCACATCTACATCCAGAATGATTCGTTTTTTTAAATCCAGCACACCATGATCTGCCCGCATGTGTGCACACACCCCTAAAATTTGAATTTGCAGACGACTCATTTTTGCCACAATCAAAGAAACAATGATTCATCGCCTCATTTTCCATTCTCTTTCCCTCTCTGTCTGTGTAATGCTGCCCTTGCCCTGTCTTACTCAGCTGACGAGAAGAGCAGTTACTGCAGCCATGTGTGTTCCCAGGAGGTCTGGCCTGGCCTGCACTGAGCCATGACCACATACTGTAAGAAGGGGGCTGGGAAGCTGGAAGCTACGCTGCCTGCTTCTGCCAGAGGCTACTCCTCCCCTTCCAAGGACTGGATGTCACGGAAGAACAGAGAGAAAAAGGTGCAGAACCCACATCCATATATGCAGTAGAGTTGTATGCATCTGTAAACATACCTCTCGAACTAACTAATCCTCTCACCGTTGCCTGGTGTGTGTGTGAACCATATACAGTATCCACAAGATGGAAAACGTAAGAGATTAATCAGGGTGACCAGGCACGTTTCATAATACAATATAGTTTACCTTGCACCCTGATGTAGGTTCCTGCCGAAACACAACCATGCTTAAATACAGGCTTTTTAACAATTGACACACTAGAACCGAGTGCCTTGGACTTTCCTTTTCTTTGAATATTCAATTTGTTGCAAATGGTGTGGGCCCTATGATGATTAAATAATCTGTAATCAATAAAAGTACCATGTGAACCGTCAGTCCTTCAAATGTTCTCAATCACCAAGCCTCAAGAAGAATGAAGCTTTTTAATGAAGCTTATTGCTGGGTATCAACCTAAAATCAGTGGGCCTAGAGGGCCCTTATATGTTATATCACACACTGAATCTCCATCCTTGCCAACATAGACTTGGCGCCATCCCAGCAGAGGCCATATGTTCATACAATACCCTCCTTGTCTGGCAGACACTGCATGCCCACTGTGGAGAGTCGAACAACGGTCTGAAGCTGACCAGGAAGTGAGAGATCATAAAGGGTCACTTCCTATAGGCTAGTGTTAAACTTTGACCTCCCAGTGTCTCTTCATCTTATTAATCTTCCCTCCCTGCTGCCACAATGACTAATACCAGTCCAATTCACTCACAGCAGGAGTAGAGAACGAGTTGAAGGACACACATTCTCAGAAAGTGATCAATGTGTTGAATTAGAGCTGAAATGCTGTAACCATGAGTGGCTGCTTTTATTGTTTTATATTTCCCATTCACAGACTTTTCTTTTCGCATTAGCCTCTACCGCACAAGGACGGCATACCGCTGAAACTTTTCATTTTGCACGAAGGCAAAAATGCAGCTTTTTCGCATTTCACTCGTTTCTGCTTTTGATTAAAAGCCTACGTGAGCCGAGTTCTGAACTGTGACATTGTTTTGCTTTTTCAATGCAAGTTTCAAAAGCGACAGCTGCTTATGCAACTGAGAACTCCGCGGCCGGTGACATCACCGGCAAAATACTTCCGAGTCTGTGGCTAAATTAAAGGGTATTTAAACTCCTCAGCCCTCCACTCACCTCTTACTTCAGACTTGGACCCCAACAAGCAGAAGCCTGAGCTCTGGCCTCTGTGGCATTCCTCCACTGGCTTTATGAGGCACACAGCGTCCACTGTCCTAAACAGGGCAAACCACTGTGATTTCATAGTGCTGCACCCGCTAATATCAGCACTGTCTGCGCCCAGCCAGTCACACAAACTTTTTCCATTACAGCACATCACTCTTCCTGTTTTTATGCCGAACCTTCTGGATCACTAGCGGAAACACTGTGACAGGCGTGAAGGCTTGTTCACTTTCCCCCTCACATCTCGGCTTCTTCATGATGATCTCTACTGTATCTTATAAAATATCTTACAGTATGTTTTAATTATAATATAGTAATAATAATTAATAATAACAGTCGAGAGTAATGTTTTTAGTTTTCAGTGCAGTGAGTATACATATGTGGAGAGACAGTTTTTAAACAGTACCATACTGGGTGTTGGTCTGCCATTTAAGAAATTCCACCATCCCAGTTCTGTTCCCCTCCCTCTGGCTGGGTTTCCCTAAGGGCTGAGCTGGAGGGAAGAACGGGGGGAAAAGTCCTGTCCTCAGTCCAGACTCTTGATTGTCCTCCACCTCCAGAACCATGGGACCTGTTAAGGTTTACACTGCAAATCACAGCTGGCCCGGCCACATGCAGATGTAAGGGGCGTGTTGCGTTTGTGTGTTTGAGTTTGCAACACGCACGTCTGTCTTCACTTTTGTTCACTTCATTGTGTCCCATTATGCATAAATGAATTATGTAGCAGGCAGTATACTTCGTTAGAACAGTTCAGTAATTGCTCTACTTTTCAGGGCATGTCATTAATATTCATCAAGCCGTACTGGCTGAGAGAGATGTCCCACATATGATGTCACTCACTCCCAGTTTGTAAACCAAGTTTGAAAGGTTTGACGCATACAAACTAGTAGTGAGAGTTGATATGATTTGTGTGTGTGTGTGTGTGTGTGTGTGTGTGTGTGTGTGTGTGTGTGTGTGTGTGTGTGTGTGTGTGTGTGTGTGTGTGTGTGTGTGTGTGATTTTGTTTTAGTTTTCCTTAGTTTTCCTTGATTTGACTTTTTAATTGGCATAAGTTTGCTTAAATGGGTACGTAAGCAAATACTGTAAACAAATAAAATAAAGTTTACGCTTTAGAGTCAATCAAAAAAGGCTCTTTAAAGAGAACATAGTCTCATGTTACAGTCCAAATCTCTGACAATAAATATGTGAACAATGCTCTTCTCCAAGCCATCATAATTGTTACCAGGAAGAAGAACAAGAAGAAGAAGAAAAGAAAAAGATTTAACCTCAAAAACAGCACTGTGAAATCACTTGATCTCTTCATCAACCCTAAAATACACATTCACACATCTGCAACAAGACATTTTTCTTTCTGCCACGGGGAGACTTAAACAAGAGATTTGAATCTATCTGCAGTGTTTATTTTAATGATAAACATTCGGTGTCGGACGTTTTTTACATGAGAGAAAAGGTGTGTCGGGCTCAGAACGTGCGAGATGCAGCTGAGCGTGAGGTTGCCAGTGTGTCAGACGATTGCCTTTTGGCAGTGCATGCAGCATGGTAAAACCTAGTTAAAGCCCACCCCACCCTTCCCATCTGTAGCTGCTTATTCTGACTGACAAGGCACTGGGACGCTCAAAGAGGCCGAGAACGCCGAAAACCACATTCAACCGAATGAAGCCGTGCCACATTCACGCCACAGTGAGACATGTCATGTCGACGGTGTGTAAACCTTTAAGTTTATGAATGACAGCTGAGATTGTGTGCGCAATGCATCACGTCAGACTCTGTGCGTGTGCATGTGTCTGAGTTTGAATAATCTTGCATGAGACTTTGAATGACTTTTTGTCTTTAACGCGCGTGCATTACGGTGAGATTTAAAAAACAAAAAGAATACAAAAGGAATGCTTAAATAATCACCCCAAAAATCTGTATTCCCTACTCTTCCTGCAGGCTCCAGCTGTGCCGAGGCTTAGGGCCAGCCAGGAAGTGCGGGTGTGGGAGTGTGAGGGGTGGAGGCAGGGTGAGGTCACCGTGCTGCTGGCCCCAGGGATGGGAGGATATCTGGGGGGAGAGGAGGAGACAGTTCAACCCACTGTTGCAGCTCCAGACATTATTTGTCCCATTCTCAACCCGGCCCTTTCATCTCCCTGATAACAGTGGTTCTCAAACATTTTCATGTCAAGGACCCCCAAATTGAATGTATAATGTATTTTGGCCGCGGATCCCCATCTGAAAAGAAGATTTCTTCGATTTGTTAACATTTTTCACAATTGTCAAGAAATAGCAGATCTATACGAGCTCACAATGTGAGCTTGCTAACCCTTTGATTTAATATTTTATCAGGCAAAAATGTGAACATCACAATTACATTTATAACACTTTGTCTAAAAAGTCCTTGCGGTCTTGTTTCCATTGGGGTCCTTGGTATTCAATTCATAGACTTCTTAGTTGGAGTTTAAATAAGTTTAAAGTGGCTACGGTAAACTGATTTTGATATTAGCTCCTTTTGCTGGGGACCCCCTGGAACCCCTTTGAGAACCACTGCCTTATGAAGTGTGTTCAACCCCCCCCACCCCGCCAGCACAAGTTCTGCATGTACTGTACGTCTTGGTCATTGGACTCACACACTGGCGCATTTTTATGTTAAATTCTATCAGGCATTGCCCCCGTCGCTTATATTGCATGCACACACACACACACACACACACACACACACACACACACACACACACACACACACACACACACACACACACACACACACACACACACACACACACACACACACACACAGTCATGGAGAGTGAGTGTGAGTCATCCGCAGTTCCTCTGGGCATATATTTTGAGAGAGCGCCGTGTGAGTGCCTGGCCCTGCATGCTTGAGATGCCTTGGGTGTGACCAGGGTGGCCTGTGTGTGTTATGGTCCCACCAGCTGCCTGTCGTCTGCTACCCCCTGCCCCCCATCACTTCTCACTGCTGGGGGAGGAGGAGGAGGAGGAGAGAGCCAGCGAGCAGCCAGACACACCACACACACTCACACTTAAAGTCCTGATTTACAATGCCGTCGTACGGTGGAGCATACTGGGCATCACACACGCAGCATGGGAAAGGTCGAGTCAATGGAAAGAAATGGTGATGGGATTTATAGTGGAGAGAAGCTTGATATATGATTTATTTGGTCATCTAAAACAACTGATTTCCAAGCGAAGTGATTCATCTGCAGGCTGCTGCAGACGTGGTCGTGGTAGATACAGGACAGTTTCACGGACCCGTCACCGTTGATTTTCCAGTTTCTTCCCTGGGTTTCCAGTCATCCATTGTGCAACAATTATATACTGTAGTCAGTCTGGTGATTCTCAGGACCAGGCGAACTGTGACCACTCCCTCCCTCCCTCCCTCCCTCCCTCCCACCTCCCACCTCCCACCGCCATGTGTGTCGTCTTGAGTTGTCTTTTTCTTTTCTTTTTTGTTTTACACAGACCGGCTGATCTACGAACCCAACCATGGCCACTGCAACACTCTCCTTGGGAAACCCCCGCGTATCTGAATATGCATTATGGGATTGTCAAACTGAAGCCACATTGTGTTTGTTTGTGTGCGTGTGCGTGTGCGTGTGCGTGTGCGTGTGCGTGTGTGTGTGTGTGTGTGTGTGTGTGAGAAGAGAAGCAGACAGTGCGCGTTTGTGGGAAGTCATATTCTTCTATTCAGAGCATACATATGTGTGTAATGTCTCCGTAATGTGTTCTGAGTCTATGCTTGTGAATGGTTTCCTAAATGCAGTCTACACATGTTTGCATTTGGGGGTTACAGTGTTGTACGTGCGGTTATTAAGCCCACTAGAATGACATTAAGACTTGCATGAGCCTGGCTCTTTTAACAAGGTTGAAGCTGAACTGTAATAAGCACTCAGGTAATTGTTTTGAAAAGGGTAACTTTATAATGGAAAAATAGGAAAAAAAACAAAAAAAAAACAAGCCCTGTTTCCAATTATGTCTTGTTCTATCCCATCCCCCACGAAGAAAAAAAAATCACGAGTCCAGAATCAAAGCAGCCATATTATATTTTCTTCTCTTGAGTTCACTGCTGGCCTACATATGGCAAAGCAAAGGAGTTTTAATGTAATTTTTCCGTTTGCACATGCTAAACCTCATTTTCTGGTCATGGAAGATGGCTAAGGCCGTATTTAGAGATTCTCACTTCAAGCATTTTCTCTCCATTCAAGAAACCCCAGAGGGAATTAGAGAGCAGGCGTAGTGGGTGTTGAAAAAGTAACAATATTATTTTCTTTTGCTTTCCTTTTCTTGCAAAACTGTACTTTAGCATTTAACCGCACCCAACTTTTGTCATGAAAGGGGCGAAGCTCATTACTTAAACTGAAAGAACTCAGTTGAACACATGTTTTAAAGCATACTCACAAGGGTGGGGGGGACAGGCCAAGGTCTCATCTGGAATGCATAAAGCATAACAATACATCCCAACATCTCTCATCACGTTGGATCAAGAGAGACGCTGGGCTGGGCTGGGAATGGGCGGGATCTGCTATGTTCCTATGATGTTACACAAAACCTTTCGTATAATGTTAGTTGTGTAGTATTTTTATTGTAAACATGTGATAACTGCATAGAATGCTGAACTTAATAAGTGTGTGTACTGGTCCTCTGGACCAGCGTGAAACCCAATGTCTGCTCCCTGTGCCACTAATTGCGAGTCTCGGATCCATCGCCACAATAAACAAGAAGGGGGCCAGGAAATCACCCTGTGGGACGCCCATGAGTTTCTCAAACTCTTTAGTCTCACCATCATAGGTCAGAACCGAGTCCAACTATAGCTTGCCACTATCATCTGCACCGTCTTCTCAGGAACACCATAGGCCCGGAGAATGTTCATTAGTGTTAATTTAGTCCCCTTTAGTTGTTTTGTCACTTCACATTTGCACAAGTAAAAAGTTGTCCTCTGCATTTAACCCCCCTTAACTATTAGGAGGAGTGGGTGCCATTAATACAACGCCTGGGGAGCAGTCTTGCTCAGGCACCCTTTGACACAGACTAGGCGGACCAGGAGGCGAACGACCAACCACAAGGTGTCAGTGAAACTATAAACTAAGTCCCTGTCACTCTCAAAGCTAGTCACTGCCACTCTCAAAGCCCACATGTGGAAGATTTTATGTGGCTTTATCTTGTGGCGGCTTGGTCATGTCCATAGGCAAATGTATCATATCGGGAGACATATCTTATGGTGAGTTAACCTGCCGATACCCAGTCCTACGGCATGCTTTCATTGCTGTACACGCATGAATTTCTTCTTCCACCCCTGCGTTCTCTCCTCTCTGCCTCCTGAGAGAAGCTGTCAGTGGGTTCGTGTGGTTGCTGTCTGAGTGGTTGCTCTGGGCCACTATCCAGACCCAGTGCAGACGGATGAGGACATACAGCACAGTGCATCAGTGTTTGACTCCGGGCCAGGCCCTGCTATTTGAACACAGGCTGTATTGGCCAGGCCACTACACACAGTCAGCAGGGTAGCTCCCCTGACCCCAGTCCCAACCCCAGTTGGAGTAGCCATCTTCCGCTGCGAACACTAACAGGAAAACTAAACTGTGCGAGGACTGTGGGTTCCATCTTCCTCTCGGTGTTGAGTATCACCAGTGACCCCGATCTAGGGAGAGATAAAGCTAGAGACTGAGTAAGTTCAGAATGCTGAAAGGCGATCTTACTCCGCACTTCGCTCTTCCTTCCTTCCCACTGCTTGCACAAAACAACGGCCCCTAAGATAACTATGGGATGATTAATCTAATATCCAATGACTCACCTTCCAGCTGTTTCGCGTGAACACGTAATTTAATTCAAGTATAACCAGGTGCAAAGCCTGATGACCTGTGGATGCCCATCACTACTAGATGTGTGTACATCTGTTTACATGCTTAGGGTTATGCAGCATTTCACTTGTAGAGTAAATGACTTAAGCAAGAGGTGTTTTATGTTGGCCTCTTGTGGCCTTTGACCCTCGGCAGAGTACAGTTTATTGCTAATTAATTTGTTTGCTAATAGTAATGGTCTGTGATGATCAGCCCATTTTCCCCCATGGTAGTCACGGTTCACAGCAGTTACAAGGTGTTGGCAACACTTAGAAAATGTTTGCTGGCACAACACTTCTCTTGGCAGAACTCCCTTGGCTGCTTGTGAAGGAAGCATAGCGCTGTTACCTGTCAAAACAGCATAGAGATACACTTCTTGGAACAGACAGAGTATAACAGGAATGAGGATAAATGGACTTGGACATCGTAAAATCCATAACTCTGAAAGTTAATTTAACTCTTTTTACACTGTTCGACGTAGATTTTTTTTCTTTTAAGCGTGGCTCTGCAGGAGTCAAGTCCATAAAAGTATCTGTCTGTGTGTCCGGAGCTAATCTTGCAAACCGTTGGACCAATCAGCACCACATTTCTTTTGCGCACATGAAATATTTAACTTCAAATTTATAATGGAATTCAATGGGCTCTGGCTGGGCTGAGAGCTTTCCCAAATTTGGAGTAATACATGATAGATATGTCAGACGATTGACATCAGATGAAGGCTGGCCACATGATTCCATTTTTTTACTTCAGATTTTAGCTGGATTTTATCAAAGTTGTGAGCTTGTAAATTTGCTATATTTTGCTATATATGAACATTTCTGAAACTTTCGCCTATAATGCCCAAAATAGGGATACCTCGTTGATGTATTTGTAAGAATGAACCTCAGCTTGGCTGCCCAGTTCCTCCAGGCTCTCCAAGAAGCTCATTTTAGAATGTAAGGCAGCTCAGATTTATGCCCATAGATAACACAGTCAATGTAGAACCCAGTGCAAGGTAATGCAAATTGGGTTCTTTCATAACTTTTTTTATTGCTTCATTCCAATCCCCGCCCTGAGGCCAACATCACCCAGATTCCACGCAACAGTTCGTATCGCTGGTTTTGCCTTTTTTGCATGTTTGTGCTGATGACATCGTCTTCAACAGGAAGCCACGGACTAATGATTAGCACATGTTTAGAATCACTGGGGTGCCACAATCTGGAGTTCGTCATAGCGTATGTCTGTGATTTATTTGGTTGTTGTTGCTGCTCAGGGAGGGGCAGGCCCAAATCTGAGGGGAAAGGAGTGCAGCTCTCTCCCCTCTCAAATATCTGAGCCTTCTTTATCAGATTTAGATCCATGCCAATGGAGATCTTCAGTTTGGTCACAGTCCATTTTGGAGCTGCAGTGTTTAAACTGGGGGAGCAGGGACAGGCGTGTACAGCCCAGCTCTCTTAAAGAGATTCCACTCTATATATACATGTGCAGGGATGCACATTTTTCTCTTCACTCAGAGCAGTCTGTTCTTTGGCCCACTGATAGTACTGTACAATCTTTTAAAAGCAACTCGCAGAAAGAATAGTTTGAAATGTAAAACGCTCTGTTTTTTTGTTTTGTCTTTTCACTCGAGCCAGTCAGTCTGTGTCTGTGTGATGTGCAGTAGCAAAAGAAAACAAAGGTTTGCACAACAGCTCGCTGCTCCACATATTTACTGTACAAAACACAAAGACGCTTTGACCTGAGTGATGTGCACTGCCTACATGCATTTCAAATATCGGTGTCATCGTGTTCAAAGGGTGTTTTAACATCCTCTCGCTTAAGTGTCAAGACTGTAGCTGTAGTAAGGGCTGGGTCATGAGGGCCCCTCCCCTGTTCCTCCCAGGCCCCTTCTGCCTGGTCTGTGGGCTGTTATCTGATAGTCACTAAGTGGCGAAACACAAACACTCAGGACAGCATGGTAAGGCCATTTCAACCCCCAAGCTTCAGGCCTGAGGAAGGAACCATGGGTATCCCGGAAAGTTGAGAAAAGTGGAAAAAAAACTCAATGGAAAAATATTTGATCTCCAAGTAGTATGAATGGTGCGTTTGATAGCGCGTTCTGATCGAAGCAAGCCACAAACGAAATGGACCAAACTATGCCAGCCACGCCATTTTACTGTACGAGTACTTTCCTTCTACATTACCAAGGAGTTCCAGGTTTTTCGGGGCCCATAGATATCCAGTTGGATGACATAATGCTTCTTTTCTGGACTCGCCTAAGGGGCGTAGTAAACTGCTTCTAGTGACACAACAAGGCTGACTTCAGCACTTGAGTGTTTCCTCTTGTTTTGGCACCGCATTCCAGGACTGAGGGAACACTGGGGCGTTCCACGTCTCTTCATATTCTCACATGCAAAATCCACTGTCCAGCTGTCCCACCAAAAGGTGTTGGAGTCCACCGGGCTGGGATGATGTCCAAAGTCTATCAAAAACCCATTCCCTGATTGTCACATTGCTCCCCGAGCTGCCCCCAGCCCTACATACTTTAGATCAAGCGAGCCCGGAATGATCACTCAGCCATTCTCAACACCCGCTGTCAGAGATCGGTGGCCCAAACCGGACAGGCTTGAGCTGAGTCTGACTCACATCTTGTACAGTCTTGCATTCATCTTTATCCTCTGTAGATTTTTTTTTCAGGTGGCTATGTAAAGACGAGATTGATTAGACAAAACTATAGCTCTCAGACATAAGCCTGCAACATTAGCAAGAGTAGGTCCATAGGTTGACATTCACACACCACCCGGTATCTTCAAAGGTTTATATGTGTCTGTGAAGATTTAGCATGTATCTACCGTGACATTCCATACCGCTGCACACCGCTTGCTACCTCGCTTGCACGCTCAGCAGATAGACCATAAACCAACAAACAGTGGAGGGAGGAATGAATGCTTTTAGTGATTTCCCCCTCTGTGCTCCATCTGTGTCCCAATGAATTCCTCTATGAAGTGGGGCGTGTCAGTTTTAATGAAATTTCGACTGCAACCTCACCACAGTGGCGGTGAGTACCGTTATTAGTGGCCGTCTGCCCCAGCCTGTTTGCTTTGTAATCCTTCACTTTGAAAGGGAGAGGAGTCGCGTGTTTCCATCGGACTTGCTTGTGGGAAATGACAGCGCCTGTCCGGGTGATTTTCACTGCTATTAGTCATTTGGGAAAGGTCACGACCCTTTGGGGTCACAGACAGTAGAAAGTAATCCGAGACAGAGGGTGACTTAAATAATGGGCAAAGTGATAGGTGCAGACATATCTTTTAGAGCACCTCACAATCTTTGGGCTTTTTGGCATTGTACACTATCCTTCCACGTGGAGCTATTTCAGCCATCAGATTCAGCACTATTAATTCAGGAAACCTGTGTGTGTGTGTGTGTGTGTGTGTGTGTGTGTGTGTGTGTGTGTGTGTGTGTGTGTGTGTGTGTGTGTGTGTGTGTGTGTGTGTGTGTGTGTGTGTGTGTGTGTGTGTGTGTGTGTGTGTGTGTGTGTGTGTGTGTGTGTGTGCGCGCGCGCACACGTGCGCGTGTGTGCGTCTGTGCGTGTTTCATTCTGTACGTGTGTGTCTGTACAGTACCTGTCCCTGGCATAACTTAAGCACCATCTGGACCGACCGACTTCTAACTTGAAAAGTGTGTTACTGCTGACCTGGGGATGTGTTGTGCTGAGTGTCTGACCTGGTTGTCCGGGGCCATCTGTATGTACGTTATTGAGTCATATCAATGACTAGCTTCTTGCTACTGTACTGTAGCTTTTGAGTGTTTTGTATTTCTCACATGCACTTGATCACCAAAAGCACATCCTGATGTTATTCTGATGCGTTGGCGGGCTGTGCACTGCAGCATGTGTGATTCAGGGCCATGTCAGACCATTATGACTACAGCCTTTGATGACACCTGGTCCAGCTGCTGCAACCGGGGTAAACCTCCCACCTTGGTGCTGCTGCTGTCACTGTCCTAACAGGCTACTCCACTACACCAATTACATCTTCAATAAACAGCTGTGGGTACAGCTGACTGTCAAACAGCTCTCTCTCTCTCTCTCTTTCTCTCTCTCTCTCTCTCTCTCTCTCTCTCTCTCTCTCTCTCTCTCTCTCTCTCTCTCTCTCTCTCTCTCTCTCTCTCTCTCTCTCTCTCTCTCCCCGTCTCTCCCTCCCAGCTCTACCAGTGCACATTCACAAGGCATTTATTTGCCCAGCATCCCACAGCCAGTCCCAGTGCCGGCCCACAGCTCATGTGTTTACAAACACAGACCACAGGAATCCACCTGATGAGCCAAGATGGGAGGCAATACTACGAGAGAGTGGTGGTGATGGCAATGTATTCTATGCATAGACCACAAATCTCTGTGACCTTTCTGCAGCTTTTAGTCAATGAAACATTACTTGAAAGTGTAGTCAAATATGTACTTTGCCGAAAATAGCTGGTTGTCTGCTGAAAATAAATAAATGCCAAACTCTGTTATTTTCGGCAAGCCAGCCAGTCATGCGACAAAGTTTACATTGGGTTGTTGTTGCTGTTGTTATTGCTGTTGATGTGCTTGTTTAGGTTTAGCTTTAGTTTACACCCTTGTGATGAAATGACCTGAGACCATGGGGGCTTACCGATGAGGGATGCCGAGCCGCATGGCAGACTGAGTGAACGTCTGATCACTGTCAGTCATCCTTGAATCTTTGTGTGTGCATGGAAGAAGTTGTTCCACTAATTTAGCATGACTGCAACAGTGCACCACACTCCCTGGGTACTAGCCGAAATCTTCCACCCTCCCCAGATAGCAGTAAATAGAAGGCCTGTTTCACACACACCGGCATTCTGGGCATACCACAGGGCCCCTAGAGGGCTGGGCAGTACACGCGTGTGTGTATACACGCTCATGCCCGCATGTCCACACACACACACACACACACACACACACACACACACACACACACACACACACACACACACACACACACACACACTCACAGGCTGTGTGGACTGAACACTTTCAGACATATGTTTTATGGAGCTCGATTTGTGCACAGTTGGGTTCAACCGGTCAGGTCAATATGGTTGTTCAGCAGCCACTTTCAAGCATCTGGAATGAAGAGATTTCTGACTTAACTAACTGAACTAATGCGTAGCTCAGCTTGCGTAAGCTCTAGGCTAAGACATAAAAATGTATATGCTACAAATAACACATGCACTTTTCTAACTTTTACAAACAAAATAAGCAGGTGTGCAAGAGGTTAATTCATGAGGCGTAGTTGCAGAGGAAAAGCAAAATAACATGCATTAAAAAAAAGTCTTATTCATAGTTTGGCCAGTTCATTGTTAACAACATATTATCCACAGTATCACATGGGTTTGCAGTGAAATCAAGGGACAGGCTAGCAGATTTGTAAAAAAAAACAGAAACTAGAAAATGTGCTCCTCGGAGCACAGGTCTTCGCCAGGTCAGGTGGGTTATTGTGGCCAGCAAAGTTCGGAATTCACCAATCAGGATCAATCGGACGGATCCGTCTTGATCACTGATTTGCGTGGTGTTTGGACAAAATGTGTAGGAGTAATATAAAAACAATGTTTTGCAAACATCGGCCTCCTGGTGGCGCTATAATAGGGCAATGTTAAAAGGGTGGCATTTGTTCCTCAACGTAGTGCAAATGTGAGTGCAAAGTTTCACCGCAATCGGATGCTGTGTTCATGATTTGCGGCATTTTGTTCAAAACGGGCCACTCCTGCAAACTTTAGATGTCAATCTTAGCTGGATGGAATATGAAAAGTCAATATGAAATATGAAAAGTCAAACAGATCCGTCTTGATCACATGACTATTAGATCATGTGTACCGATTTGCATGAAATTTGGATAATATAAAAAAATTGTACATAAGTCGGCCTCCTGGTGGCGCTATAAAAGGCAGATGTAAAAAATGCAGGGCAAGGGTTTTTTCTTGGGCTCTAGGGAGTGCGCTTACAAAGTTTTACACTGATTGGTGCAGTTATAGGTAAAAACACGAATTGGCCTGTTATTGCGCCACCATGAGGCTGATTTAAAAAAAACTTGAAAAAGTGCTCCTCGGAGCACAGGTCTCCGCCAGGTCAGGTAGGTTATTGTGGCCTCCTGGTGGCGCTATAATAGGCCAATGTGAAAAGGGTGGCATTTCTTCTTAGGCCTTTCAATCGGACATTGCGGTGTTGGAACAGCGGCCATATTTCTCTCGGTCCGACCCGCGCCAGGTGTTCCATACAGTAGCGATCCAGATAAATATCAATCATTTTTGAAAATGATCGGTGGCCCCGACCGTCCTGTGAGCAACTCGGGAGGGTTCAGATTGGATCTTTGAACCCTCACACTAGACGATGTTTATGCCCGAGATTCGCCCCCGATTATCTCGTAGTGTAATGCCACCTTAAGCCCCACTAGTAGCCCCTAGAGGAGGTGCTGCTCCCTACTGTACACACAACCAGACATATTGACCAAAGGGTGGCCATGGGGTCACCAAAATGTCTTCATGCAGCAATCTGCCAAATGGATTACCTTGTATGCCAAGTTGATATTTTGCCCTGAGGTTGGCACTAGAAAGACTATGGGGTCACCAAAATCAGTATGGTTCATCCTCTGGGGAGTATGAAGGCATGTTCCATGACAATCCAGCCAGTAGTTTCTGAGATACATGTTGGCCTCGCTGACAGACAGTTGGTTGACACCTTCATTTGGCAACTACCCCACTGTATTAGGGCTATCCAATGAATAATTGAAGAATCACAGAACTTTGGGGTGGAATTCGCTATCGATTGCAAATCTATGAGATTAGCTGGTGTGGCTGGTGCTCAATGTTTTAGGTACAGTGGTACTGAGTATACTGAGATCAGACAACAGAAGAGGAAAGGGAGAAAAAATAATAGAAAACTAGAAAAAGTGCTCCTCGGAGCACAGGTCTCCGCCAGGTCAGGTAGGTTATTGTGGCCTCCTGGTGGCGCTATAATAGGCCAATGTGAAAAGGGTGGCATTTCTTCTTAGGCCTTTCAATCGGACACTGCATTCATGATTTGAGGCATTTTGTTCCAAAAATGTGTTTTGCTAAATTAGACCTGCTGGTGGCGCTATAACAGGCCAATGTGAATGTGAAAAGGGGGGCATTTCTTCCTCGGCCTAGTGGGAATCTGCATGCAAAATTTCACGGAAATTGCACACTGCGTTCATGTTTTGAGGCATTTTGTTCAAAACTGACCAATCCTGCAATCTTTGGAAGCCACTGTAAGCCAAATAGGATGGAATATGAAATATCGGACAGATCCATCAGAATCACATGACTATGGAGATGCAGTGTACCAATTTGCGTGTTTTTTGGACAGAATCTGAAGGAATAATCTCCAAAAATGTATTTTACATAAGTCGGCCTCCTGGTGGCGCTGTAAAAAGCAGATGTGAAAAATGCAGTCCAGATGTTTTTCCTTGGCCTCTAGGGAGTGTGCGTGCAAAGTTTCACGCAGATCGGTGCAGTTATAGTTAAAGATGCAAATCGGCCAGTTATAGCGCCACCATGAGGCTGATTTGAAAATTTTCAAGTGGCATTTCTTCCTCGGCCTAGTGGGAATGTGCGTGTGCAATTATATGGAAATGGCAAGCTGCGTTCATGATTGGAGGCAGTTTGTTCAAAACGGACCAATCCTGCAAACTTTGGAAGCCAACCTTAGCCAATGAGGATGCAATATGGGAAATCGGACAGATCTGGGTTGATCACATGACTATAGAGATACCGATTTGCATGACGTTTGGTTAAAAGCTGTAGGTGTAATGGGAAAAAAATTGGTTTTGCACAAATCAGCCTCCTGGTGGCGCTATAACAGGCCCATGTGAAAAATGTGGGGCAGAGGTTCTGAATTGGCATCCAGGGAGTGGGTGTGCACAGTTTCGCAGCGACCGGGCCAACAGTGCCGGAGATTAGCTGGTAACACACAGACAGGACACACACACACACGGACGGACGGACGGACGGACGGACGGACGGACGGACGGACGGACGGACGGACGGACGGACGGACGGACGGACGGAGGGTAAAACATACTCTCTCGCCATGCCTTTCGGCCTGGCGGAGACAATAAGTAGCATTTCTTCCTAGTGAGAATGTGTATGCAAAATGACACGGAAATCGCACACTTTGTTTCTGATTTGAGGCATTTTGTTCAAAACGGAGTACTCCTGCAAACTTTGGAAGCCAATCTTCGCCAATCAGGATGGAATATGAAAAATCTGAAAGACCCGTTTCCTTTAATGACTGTAGAGATACCATGTACCGATTTGCGTGATGTTTGGACAAAATCTGTAGGAGTTCTGTCAAAATGTGTTTTTTTTGCAATAATCGGCCTCCTGGTGGCGCTATAACAGGCTCATGTGAAAAATTCTAGGCAGAGGTTCTGCTCTGGCATCCAGGGAGTGTGTGTGCACAGTTTCGCTGGGATCAAGCCAACGGTGCCGGAGATTAGCTGGTAACAGACGGACACACACGGACGTACAGGGTGCAAAACATAGTCTCGGCCATGCCTTCGGCCTGGCGGAGACTATAAAAGAAACGCATTTGAGCGGGCCCCTGATGACGTAGCAACGCTTGCAGGGCGGTGTTTGACTGGGGTGTGTGTATGTAGCACATCTGGAATAGTAGCTCCGTGCTCAGAATCAGCGCGATCTCGGTGGCAGTTGCCCTTCTCCTCACTTCAGCACTCTTTTTCTTCTGGAAAACATCTTCACAACATCTTACCTTTTGTAAGTTGGACCCTTGTTAAACTTTTTTCTTAATCCTTAGCCTACTTTGTGAGCTGGATGTTTTTTTTTGTCTTATTTTTTTATTGACTTTCCCCCGTCGCATGCAATAGGAGTTGTGGAGTTTTCTTTTTCTTTTTTCTTCTATTTTAATGGGATTTACTGTGTGCTTGCTCTCGTGTAAAAAGGCCTACATGTTTTTGCCACTTTAATAGTTAAAAGACTAGGCTGAATCGACCGTTCCTTTAAATGCCTAGTTAGAATAAACAGTTGAGGCGTGTGCATGGCGGCACTACGTTGGAATGTTTTCCATCAGATGGGCTGAGGTCTGAGGAGTTGTTTTCACTGGTTGTGATTCATCATGAGTCGAGTTGCACTATGACTCACTTTACTACAATTGCTCTGATCGCTTTTCTATGTTTTACTTTGGTTTATTATGCAGCCTAACCATGCATAGACCAACAGCAACCATTACGGTTGGTTTAAAATGTAGACTTCAATTACCAACTTAATTTATTTTAAAATAAGAAGTGTCGCAATTGATTTTGTACATTTCCATTTCTTATTTTAAACTGTGCTTTAAAGAAAAATAAAGTTAGAGCCACCAGGAAGACATTAGAGTCCCCCCTTCACGGTTTTTCCCCCTCCTTTCCTTTTTTTCTACGTTTGAATGTGTAAGGTGATACTTTAAAAAATGAAGTAAACATTGTGGTTGCTGCAGGGTAAGGGAATAGCGCCATCTGGTGTGGTCTTTTTGTTATTGCGCTGCCCATCTGGAGCTGTCATGTTAAAGGTCATGACATCTAGTTTGACTGTTCCTCCTGTGTTTTCATCCGTGCAGATCTTGAAACTAACTACTTGAAAATGCTGCTCATCCTTCTCGGAGTGCTCATCTTGCACCTTATCATCCTTGTGCTACTATTTGTATCAACAGCAGCCAATGTAAGTTGAAGTGTTATTACCTCTCTGCTAATGTACTTCTAAATGCCTAAACCTGGCCAGGATTGCATGCCTTTTTAAGCTCCGAGTTGCTGGATGCATGATGTAGAACATTACATTTTGTTCTTTAAGGCCTGGACTACAAATGGCAGTGGAAGCACAGACCTATGGTACCATTGCGTGACAAGTAATGGAGGCTACCACTGCAAACCAGCCAGCAATGAAGGTTTGTCAACAAACACTGGTCTGCTCAGTTTGCAAAGCTTTGAATCGTATTTACAACATGGTAACACATGCACAATCCTGAGAGTTAATTCAACTCTGAGAGTTAACATTTTTTACCCTCATTCTGTGAAACTAATATTATGCGATTATCATACCGGTAATTGTCAAGTATAAAACCATGTATTTGTGTTTGACTCCTAGACTGGATCCAGGCAGTTCAGGCTCTCATGGTCCTGTCCGTGCTGTTCTGCTTCTTCTCTCTCATTGCCTTTGTGTATCAGCTGTTCAAGCTGGTCAAGGGTGGACGCTTCTTCTTCACTGCCGTCTTCCAGATCCTGGCCAGTGAGTATGACTTCACCTCACACTGACCGGACACGCCCTGCACACATGGGGAAAGGATCTGGGAGGGAGTTGACATGTCTACAGTATATTAGTTTTAATCTATTGCATCACTTGAGATTGTTTGAACGCTTATTTGACACAAAACAAGATAACTCGCTGTGCTGGACTGTAAGGATGCAATAAAGTAAAATATAATGCTCAATATAATGCTCGATCTTTCTCGACAAAGGCCCCTCCTTGTGGTCAAAAGACAGATACATGAAGGATTACACAATTATTTGGGAGCTTTTGAACAAGTGTTTGCAGTCATTGTATATTTCACGGTGTCACTTTGTTTCTCACAGTCTTTGAACCATCTCACCACATCTCCTCTTTCCAGGTCTGTTTGTGATGTGTGGGGCCATCATCTACACTGTGATGAGTGACAAGGAGGCAGACGCGGCCTTCGGCTACGCCTATGTGTTGGCCTGGGTGGCCTTCCCTCTCTCTCTCATCAGTGGCCTCATTTACATTGTCCTGAGGAAGAGAGAATAGGAGGACAACAGAAATAGAAGAGGGGTCCCAGAGTCCCCGTCAAAGAACACCGCACTGTGCCTACTGCCCACAGACCATAGACTGACATCCCAGCTAGCCAACAAAAGTGCATGTGCCACTTTGCGACAAAAAAAGATGCGAAGAAAGCGATCGTTGCTAGAGAACATCCTCAATGTTCTTGTGGCAACATCACTTGTAATGTGACTCTTGAAAAGGTAATGTGTTTGTTTTGCTCTCCAAAGTGTGCTTACAACAACCGGGATCGTGATTCCTATGTCATGTCTACGTTCTCAAACGTGGGAATATTTTTGACGAGGTTTTAACCATTTGCAAGCGATCATAATAAAACATCATGTGTATTTCCGGCGTGTCCAAAATGTGTTTAGAATCATGCATGTGATGTACTGGCTTTTGTTGTGCGCTGGCTCCCTACCTACTTCCATAAAAACATCATGTGTGATAACAGTGAAGAATAATTCTACCATACTTCAGTCCAAAGGTGTACATAGTGTCTGTGGTTTTTAGACATATTTATAACATTTTTACATAACTTTTTGTACATAGTGTTGTCGAGTTACTTTGTCTTGCTCATTTGCGTGATGGAAATCATGTCTCTCACGATTCATACAGTCTAGCTGTGCCAAAGATGAAGCTGCAACGGCGAAAGTATAAAGCTTTTTTATTGTTTTTGTCTATTCACAACCATGTTTGTCCATCGATTGCTATATAAAGTGCCTTTATTTGGAATATCCGTGCTCTTATTGAAGGAAATGAGAAAAGTCTCAAAAATCAACCAATAGGTAAAGTGATGAAGTTAATTTGAAATATCTTTTGTACTTGATATGTCAAGCAGAAATCATTTTGCATTTTCTGTTTGAGTTTTGAAGTTGTGCTCTTTATCCGCCCTTCTTGAATTGTACTGTATAGCCTACTCTGTGTTGCCATTTTTAACATTGTTATCGAGTGTCTAATGTCTTGTGTTCAAACTGCTTTGTACAAACCTACGTTTGCAATTTGTGTCAGATTCTTTTAAATAAACCCTTTGAAAGAAATTCTGTGGGATACACGTTCCAACTTTGTGTAGCCTAAACTTTTAAGTGCTCCGCTTTGCAGGAGATGAATCATGTGCACACATAGCACATCATTTAATCCTCCCTGGCCCATCCCATACTTTAACACAAACCCATTATTGCTGCTCCAGTGATGTTGTTATGATCCAGGGCTGGGTGCATGTGGAACTGAGGGATGGGCCAGGAGGAGCACTGAATGATTTCAGCTCAGATGGTTGATGTTGCATGTCATCCATTGTATTAAAGTTGAAACACTTTGGAGACAGGAAGACAGATAACTGCATTCATTCACTAACTCAGGAGTAGCTATCATCTAAGGCCTAAGGGAAGAACACGTTGTTAAATCTTTAAGCACAACACATTTTGGAAAGAAGTCGAGGGATAGGAAACGTAAATTACCATGTGAGATTTTGTTTTTTGATTGCACTGTATGTGACCCACATCACTTGTATGAGACTCATAATTAAATGATCCCACATTTCTGTAAAATGAAATCCTCCAGGCCAGCAAGATCTATAAAACATACAATAATAATTTATTCCGACATTCAGTTTGTAAACAACCATGTTGTGCTGAAGATGTAGATAGGCTGCGTTGACTGTCTTTGAAAATGCTGGAAACTTGGCACCTTGCACGCAGACACTAAATGTTTCCGCAGAAATAACTGGGTACAGTTAAAAGTGGTTAAGGAAAATGTCTCTACAGCATTGGCATGAGTAAAAGGCAAAACAAAAAAAAGACACATTTTCTTCATTTGCCACTGTACAGGACAATGGAACATCTTGGAGAACTAACTTCACCTTTCCCTCTGATAGCTGGTGGGAGACTGTTTACATTCATCATTCTCCCCTCATACTAACAGAAGGGGGATTGCAGCAGTGCTTAACCGACACACGGTGGCGCCAGAATAAATGCAAGTTAAAGCCAATTCTTTAAAGATGTGTTTTAGCCATATAATAGTTTTTTAGCCCAAACAACCGAGTGTTAAACTATTGTAATGATGCTGTAAGTGACTACATGCATGTCACTGACCCTTTGTCCACCAGAGGGTACTGCAGCTCAACTATGCACACTTCTAGGCTGCCTTGTTTCAGGGAAGGAAGCGCTAACCAGTGTACATTTACACTGTGATGACTCATCATGGTGTAATTTGCAATGTTAATTTTTTTGCAATGTTAAATTTTTTTGCAATGTTAAATTTTTTTTAAATTTTTTCTTATTTCCACACAACTCCTTTATGCTATATTAATGACATAGTTAAATATTGAAAATGGGTGGATTTCCCCTTTAAGTACAATTTTGAGGTATTTTTTACTTAACTGGAGCATTTCCAATTTCCAATTCTTTTACTTCTACTCCACTACATCTCAGAGGCAAATATTGTACTTTTACTCCACTATAATTATTTGAAGACTTTAGTTACTTTGTAGATTTTGATTATTATTACAAAACATACATTTACCACTTCAGCCCTATATAAATTTCGGCCATTATTATTTTCAAAATATTTTTTATACATTTGAACTTGTGAAATGGAACATTCTGCTAAATGAGTAGCCTACTTTCTACTTTTGGCACTTTAAGTACATTTTGATACCAATACTTATGTACTTCAAGTACATTTTGAATTCCAGACTTTTACTTGTAATAGAGCATTTCTACGTTGCAGTATTGATACTTTTACTTAAGTAAAACATGCGAGTACTTTTTCCACCACTGGTGCTCAGCGTAGATGGGTCACTCTCTCAGCCTGATGAGAAGAAGGAAGGTAAACCAAGTTCCTTTACAGAGAGGAGAGCTAACAGGCGCCCAGGTGAGATTAGTTGAATCGCTTTTGTCATAAAAATATATTATTGCTTGGGGCACATATAGTAGGCTAGTGACAAAGTCATTTACTGTAACACTACTGATTTCTGATGATATATATTTGTTTAGACGTGTGCAAACGATGTCCAAATGTTTCCACAGTTCATAACAAAGTGTTTATTTTCACAGTTCTAACCAATTGTCCGTCACAGTCCACAAACATAATCTGAACACAGCCAGGCGAGCCAGCACGTAGAGCACAGCAGCAGTCAAACACTGTTTGCCTCCATTGTTGCCAGAACTTGGAAGAGAAATTAGCAACCACTTCCATGAAAACAAGCCCAAAATAAGCGACTATAGGCCACATGCACTTTGAATGAGAAACTTTGGAGAAAAACAAGCCAAAAGTCGCTTATAATAAGCAGACTTGGCGTCTCCCTCAATCAGCAACACCTGACCTTGATTGACACCTCATTAATTTAAATAACCTGGCCATGGCTAACCTTGGCCTGACCCTGCTCTCTAGTGAAGCAGATAGTGTATACTCCTTATAGGCTATATTTTCTCTATGTATCAGGTGAACATTTCAAAAAGGTAGGCTATGGTAGGCGTAGGTAGGCTATGGAGAGGCAATGCATCCAGAGAGACAGGACATGCATATTAGGTTACATTTGCTCTCAAGGTCTAATCTTAGTCATTATAGCAGCAGACTTTTGAGTGCTTATTTTTTCATTTTCATAATAATGCCACAGTATATAATAAATAGAAGCCTACTATGCAATGTGGTTATAAGCATAACTTGAAGGCAAAATATGAAATTCCTATACACTGTCATTTTTGTGGAGTCCATACTGTACACTACAGTATGACAGTGTACATTTTCATTGGAAAGATACGCTATTAAAATATTATATATATATATATCTAGCCCTGGAAAATATGCTAAATGTTGCGTCTTAGGGAGCCTTTAAAACTGAAAATGTCAATACCTGATTCTGATACAATATATATGTATGTATACTGTATATGTATTGTATGATTTCTTCTCATACATATAACGTGTTTAATGTAAATACTGCATTTGTTTGGTGCATGTTAACAACACCAAGCCACTAGCAGAGAGTCTGTGATGTTCTTTAGACAAAAGTGGAAATTGGCCAAAGGGTGGTGCTACAGGAAAAGCCATGAGGTCGTCAAAATCAGTAGAGTTCATCCTAGAATCTGTCCAAAGTGCTCAAATCACTGATATAAAAGTCTCTCTAAGCATATGGGTGCTGTATATTTGTCAAATATCAGAGGAAAACATCCAGCACATGTAACAACTTAATATGATATACTTTAAGCCAGCAGTCCTACGGACTGGGCACGTTTCGTCTAAGATGGCCTTCTTCAGCACTCAGTCGAAAACAGAGCAACCATAAACAATTGTGATGTGTCATCCATTACACCAATATTTCTAAACGACAAGTAATCTTTCAGAGTCTGGAGAGGTGGATGCATGCATTAGACAGAAGAGAAATGAAAGTAAGCCGGAGTAAGACAGAATATGTGTGTCTGAACGAGAGAGAGGACAGTGGAACAGTGAGGATGCAAGGAGTAGAGGAGTTTAAATACTTAGGCTCTACTATCCAAAGTTAGGGGGGGCTGAGTACAGACCTTTGGGGGACCCCAGTCAACAAAGTTTATAGGTTTTAAGTTGTTATGGCTATTTGGAGCCTCTGTTCTCAAATAAAAATCATTTATGAAGTAATTTCTCTAATCTTGGTTCCTGCCCTGTTTAAGAGCATCTACCACTTCAATCCCTTGGAAGTGTAAACTATTAATGTCATGGTCCTTCACATTAAAATGTACGGCCACAGGGGATTTTTAAATCTTTGTTTCTGATTGAACCCTTGTGTTCAATCAGAAATTCAATCTTGTAGTTCTCTCTTGGTTTGACTGACATATTAATACAATCCACATGGACATTTTAATGCATATACATACAACTATTTACTTGTGCATGCTATTCTGCCTTTGACCTTGATTTCATTACCACAATGAGGGTGGAGAAATGCATCACCCTTTACTCATGGCATTGCAGTGGATACAGTTCGTCCTCGAATCGAGATATCTTGTGTGAAAAGTTTATATTTTGGCCTGACGGTGATATTAGAGGATGGGGTCACTCAAATATGGTTCATCTAGGGAGCATGAATGCTCAGCAACTTAAATGCCAATCAGCAGAACGTGTTGCACTGACCATAGATATAAATCTATGGCGCTGACTGATTCAGTCAGTGAACAACCCGCCCCATCGCTGTAATTGGCTGAGACACACCCAGCCCCTATTTCACTTGGAAATACACAGATAATATGGTTGTGAAAAGCCATTTCAGCTGGTCTTTAAATAAACACAAGGGCTAACAGGGCACAAGTGAACAAAATGGACCATTAACGATATTACAAATGAGGAAGGAACTGCAAGAAGAGAGACATCTGCTGCATCAATGGAGAAGGACGGACAGAAAACAGAGCAAGAGGGAGAGACAGATGCAGACAGACAGAAGACAGAGCGAGAGACAGACACGTACGCGCAGTCACAAACCCACTAGCGACAGGGCTCTAGGGATGGCCATGTCCGTCGGACAGTCGGTCTGTCTGTCTGTCCATCCGTCCATTCACCGCTTTGGTCCCAAACAACATACCTCGAAAATTACTGGTGACATGATGACCCATGGCCTTTCCTCTATAAATGGCACTCTAGAGATTTAAAATCTCTAGTGTGCAAGTGGAAAGTTTGGCCCAAGGGTGGTGCTAGACGAAAGACTATGATGCAACTGAAATCAGTTCATGAGCACATAAAATACCCATTAGATTTTGAGATATGTGTGCAATTGAAAATGTTGGCCAAAGGACGGTACCAGAGGAAAGGCCACTGGGTGACCCAGTGGTGACCTAGTGGTGACCCAGTGGTGACCCAGTGGTGCCACCAGAATGTGTAGGATGTGCTCAGGTAGTTTCATGGCAATTGGCCCTTTTAGATTTTGAGATATCTTTTGTGCAAGTAGACATTTTGGTGGCACTAGAATAGAGGAAAGGCCATGGGGTCATCATGTCACCAGTAATTTTCGAGGTATGTTGTTTGGGACCAAAGCGGTGAATGGACGATGTCGGATGGACAGACAGATCGACCGACTGTCCGACGGACATGGCCATCCCTAGAGCCCTGTCGCTAGTGGGTTTGTGACTGCGCGTACGTGTCTGTCTCTCGCTCTGTCTTCTGTCTGTCTGCATCTGTCTCTCCCTCATGCTCTGTTTTCTGTCCGTCCTTCTCCATTGATGCAGCAGATGTCTCTCTTCTTGCAGTTCCTTCCTCATTTGTAATATTGTTAATGGTCCATTTTGTTCACTTGTGCCCTGTTAGCCCTTGTGTTTATTCAAAGACCAGCTGAAATGGCTTTTCACAACCATATTATCTGTGTATTTCCTAGTGAAATAGGGGCTGGGTGTGTCTCAGCCAATTACAGCGATGGGGCGGGTTGTTCACTGACTGACTCAGTCAGCGCCATAGATTTATATCTATGGTCAGTGCAACACGTTCTGCTGACCACCCGTCCCCTCGGTCTATGGGATCTAAACTGCAACAAGGCAGTGCTGAATAAAATGTATGTTACTACATTGCCTACATCTCACCTGAAATGTTTTCAGATACATATTACTGTTTAAGTTCAAAACATGTATTGTGTAACATGCTGTTGAGCCGTTAGATTCTGGGGGTCCCTGGCACAAAACATTTTCAGATGGGGATCCGCGGCCAATTACATATATCATTTTGGGGGTCCTTGGCACGAAAAAGTTTGAGAACTACTGATTTAGAAGGCATTTGTAGAATCGGCCTCAGGTCTTAATGGGTTAAGTGTTTGATTTGATTTGATTTTATTTTATTAGACGTTATACAGGAAAAAACACATGTTACATCATGTTCATCGTAGAAACGTCAAGGATACAGACACATAAAAGTCTTGCGAATTATTTTCATTGTGGTCCTTGGTCTGAGACAAACAGCACTGTTTATTTAGGTACTATTGTATTGGCACATTTCTGTAAGTACTGTAAAAGTGACAGACAGGTGTGCAATAAATCCTTTAACCCACCCTTATAAGAACTATTTTTTTGCTGAAGAGAAGAGCGTCTGTGAATCTCTGAGTGGCTACTGGGATGAGTGCAGTGCTTCTTACCCACACCTGGATTCACCAACATATTATGTATGCTGTTGATTGGTGTCCAGAACGATCAACATTGTAATCAGCCAGTGACACGAGATGTGGTACAACGATCACATAACCTCAAATTACCACTAGATGGTGACTTACACATGCTGCTCATCGTCCTGTTCACTTCCTTCTGTTTGTTTTGGTTTTTAAAATAGTGGTTGGTTATGATTTCTTTCACTGAACAGAAAAGAAGTGGCCATGCGTGGATTGTGATTTGAGACATATGGCATAGAACAGATGGCTGTTTCTGTCCCGCTGATGCTGATCCATTTTCATATCTATTTCCCGTTTAAAGTATAAAATATAGGGCTAACGTGACACTAAATCGTCTCGTATGGTTTCTTTCTCAGGCGGTGGCAATATGTGTTATTGAAACAGGATGTTATGTTTGATCTGCAGGAGTTTGAAGTATCTTTTGCTGTGCATCAACAAACAAAGTTTAGCATAAAACTTTCCATAACTGCAATTACAGAGTTTCAGAAATGGAACAAAATTACTGCAGGACATTCTGACAGGAGGCAAGTGCACTCAATCTGATCTGTTGGCATTTATGCAGTTGCAGCTATGTCTATCCTCAGTATTGTAACAGTTACAGTATAATATTAGCAGTGGTGGAAAGTAACTAAATACATTTACTTAAGTACTGTACTTTTACTTTTTACATTAAGCACTTCAGCCATATTTAAACTTTGGCTATTTGAAAGTAGCTGATCTACTGTACAAGCTCACAATGTGTCACATCGTGACGCGTTGTGAGCTTGTAGATATGTTATTTTCAAACGTTTTTTTACACATCTGAAACTTGTGAAACGGGACATTCTGCATAATGAGTACTTTTACATTTGGTACTTTAAGTATATTTTGTTGCCAATACTTTTGTACTTTTATTCAAGTAAATTTTGAATTCCGGACTTTTACTTGTAACAGAGTAATATTTTTTTTGCAGTATTGATACTTTTATTTAAGTAAAAACTGTGTGTACTTTTACCACTACCACTGAATATTAGTGTAATGCTGCTGTTTTTTTTAACCTTATTTGCACTGCCAGCCAGGAGTGTCGTCACTCCAAGTTCACACACACACGCACACGCACACGCACACACACACAGCATCATTCACCACATTATCACATTAATATGCATAATGTCAAAGTGTTTATAATATCCCACACGCATGCAAATGCCAAAAACATCGCAGCGACAACAACTATCACAAAGCATCTAATGACCTCCATTAACCATACACTTAGCTGATGAAAATGCCATGCTCAGGTTCACTGCTTAATAGAGCTCTTGCTAACTTTATCACAAGCTGCAGCACAAAGTGACGGCTAGTTAATGCAAAGCCCCAGGGCATACTGATAACATATTGGCAATGTCAAGAAAACTCCGGAGGCGTATAATGGCCTCACAGCTCCATTTCAAACGTGGTTAACCTTAAGGGTTATTTATCACTGGGAGGGTTCGCCGGGGGGCACTCAGTATTTACTGCAGGACACGGAGGGGATGGGAGAGAGTGGTGGGGTCAATGGGGCGTTGGGGGTGCGAGGAAGCCCACCCCCACCGTCCTGCTGTCACTAGACTCTTACTTTGGCGGTTCCATACATACATCACCACTGTTTAACTACCTGGTAAAGACGGGGATGCTTTGCCGACACACTTGCTTTCCATCGCATTGAAGTGTCACAGAACAAGAGCCCGGGACATTAAGATGTAGGCTGTCAAGTGCCTTTGCTGTATCCAGGGAACACATCAGGTCCATTTCCACAGGTCCCACGTTGGGACTTTCCCTTAGTGAGAGGGTAACGGTCACTGGGGCCGCAGGACACAATGGACCAAAGCCAGCTGATGGCGCCGTGAATGGGCCGTGTGAGGGCTTGAGGCAGCTACAGCCCTCGTCTCTTTTTTCTCTTTAGATTTGTTGCCTTTTCATCCCGGGTGTCTGTCTCCCGGAACAAACCCGGGAGTCTTTAGATGTGGCTAAACGATAAAGAAAATGGGCGAGCCGGGTGTATTCAGAGTTGATTTCATCACACACATAAATCTCCAAGAAATCAAAGCCCCTCTAAAGCCCCTCTCCCCCCCCCCCCCCCCCGTTCTCTCTCTTTGTCTTGCTAATACACATTAGAGTGCGGCTGGTTGCCCACTTTGACAGCGGTTCGGGCCAGGATCTGACCGGAGCTGCAGATGTGGAACCTGGAGGCACCTTTGACCCCTGACCCCTGCCTTTAAATCCTGCCGCCAACATCCGCCTGAGACCCCCGCCGTGCACAGGAATTCCCCCCCGCTCCTCTTCCTGCCTCCAGCTCTGACGGAGAGACAGAGAGATAATATACTGTAGGTAGGAGATGACGAGCGGAAAATAAGAGACAAATGCGGTTTAGCCTGGATGTTGTTTGTTCCTCTATAGTTGACTGCTCATCGCTCACACTTTACTTTATTCAATTTATTTGACGGCTCATTTTAATCTGCAGTCTGCATGGCAGGTGTACAACAATACATTCAGGGCAATCACACTGTATTCAATGTGCATTATGAAACACATGAAATAATACATTACGATACAATTCAATTATGTTATAATTTCCATTGGCATGGCAAGTAAAACACAGAGGACTTCATCCACATGTGGACAGGTCAGGAGAGGAGCATCCTGTAGGAAGTGTATGTGTTCAGTTACAGTCCATGTGTGCACGACACGTGTGCAAATTGCTTTGAGACTCATCCGCACTTTGTCTTCTCTCTAGGAGGGCGTTCTCGGACGATCTCGATCTTCCATACATCTGGCTACCTCACCAGTACTTTCCGCCCCTGCATCTTTCTATAGTACCTCGGACCTCCACAAAGGTAAGTGTGGGTGATGTAAAAGTTTGCAATTTACTGTTTATAATGTCTTATGGAAGGGAAATACAATGAGATATTGCTTCATTACTGTATATGAAAAAGAAGGTTGTGCCGAATTTCACATGACTCCTGGGAATGACCCAATCACCTCTAGATGAGGTTTGTGTGACCCTGGTGCAGGCAAGTGTAGAGGTGGATGGACTAAGGCACCTACCCTTCCCCCCAAAAATGGACCCATTCAATCTGGCACGCATCCGTATCATTTGTGCAACTATTTGAATACATATCTTTTTTTAAACGTTTTTAACTCAAATCTTTGCTTTTGGAGGTCCCTGGAACTCAATATTTTACAAATGTTGTACAAATGATATTTTACAAAATATTTTTCGAAACATATATTTTTCAAAAATAGCAGATCTACAAGCTCATAGCGCAACACAGATGCGTTCCTGCATTGAATGGGTTAATTATACATTGCAGTGATGTCACTTGCCCTTCAAGCTCGTTATGCTTTGCAGCTGTGACCGCTGTGATACAGGAACTCAGCAATCATGGCAACTTCTGAGTTTAATTGTGGGACTACTGTACACACTGTAGCTTTGTACAGAGTCAGGATAATTGTTTCCCCATATTTCCAATGAATGTGATTTTTGGCTCCTGGCTGTAGCTGCAAAATCTAAGACTATATTTTGAATGTATAATATTTCTGCTTTGTCTACTCGGTTACTGACATTTCTCTTCAACTAATGATTTATATCAATAGCGTTGCTCTATCTATTCCCTTTTTACATTCCATACATTTTGGGAAAATTGGCACCTTAATAAAGGACAGCCTTATATCCTATATTAAAATGGGCTCATGGGCATATATTGATGTCATCAAGGATCTCCATATATGGGCATAAAGGGGACATGGACCGACAGATACAGAGCTCTCCATATATGGGCATATCGGTAGGATCGGCGGTGCGACGTAGGTGTGAACCTCTAGTTTGATAAGAATATCTAAAAGCATGGAGTATCAAGGACTTTTCGCTGAAGCTAGAATTCTGATTTTTAAAGCTACTTAAGATAGATTATTGTGTCATTAATAATTCACTGTATTAGTTCTTTATCGTTTTCTATGATTTAATACTTCGGTTCAGGTTGGGTTTATTATAGACGCACACACGCGCGCGCGCGCGCACGCACGCACACACACACTCTATAACTGTTCAACAGATTATGCTGTAAATTACGTAGGTGTATAGTTTTGATATATTGTTCACCTTTGTGAACTTTGAGCACCTGCCGGTGCAGTGGTCTCTGCACGGCCCTGCCCTGGTGTTATGGTCTGTGCATAGTGAAATCCTTAACCACTTAATACTTAGCCTCCTCTTTTTTTCCCGCCAAATCTAGCAAAAATAGCAGATCTACATGTTCACAATGGTTCACAACGTGAATGTTTGCCCCAGAATATGGACGCTAGGGTTATGTGCAAAGTCCCTGTACAATACGTTTGAAAGTCTCTAAAGTCTCTAAACTACTCTGCTGTGTGATTAATATTTTAACATGTTTGAACATGTTTAACATGGTTTTCCCCACATAATAAGAACAAAACTGGAAGTAGGAACTAGGAAGTACAGTATGCTTTCTCCCTCATTGTGAAATTCTGGATCTATCAATTATCATATTCTAATATCACAGGCCCCTTCCGCCACCTACCACCGCTGCTCAAAGCAAAGTGGTTTCAGTCTCAGTAAGTGCCTATTTTGCATATTAGTGATCCAATATACAAATTACTTTAAATTCGGTTCGCAGGATTGGTAACATCACACAGCCGGCTCAGATTTACAGAGAAGCACCCCACCGACCAGTGGAAGGATGTGAAAAGGGTGCTCTGGTGGCAAGTTCTGCACATGGCCTCTAAAAAAACTATGTTTTGAGTGGAGGGAAACTTTAGTGCCAAGTCATGTAGGGTTGCATCCACAAGACAGACATCAGAGTATTTTCTGAAGTTGTCCAGATTGAATGGAATATATTTGGACAGGATAGGGCAGCACCTGGACACACGTACTGTAGTACCTGGTGTCACATGCAAAGACTCATGCATGTACTTGCACTGCGGAGTTGGCACTTCTCAAGTCACCTTTCCACACATTTTGATTCTCTTGAAAAGAGCACGGTCCAGAGGCCATTTTTCTTAAGCAGGAAGAATACCCTTTCCACGTTAAAGTAATATAATTACTCAAAATGGTCTGTAGAGGTTGTCTATTTGTATGTCTGCTTCTTGTGTTTAACATTTTCCTTTTGTTTATCTACTTTTTTGTGTTAAATTGAAAACTTAATAAACATTGAATCATAAAAAAATAAAAGAAAAAATGGTCAATAGAGGGCTCATGGTCAATACATGAAGCATTGCTTCAAACATTAAAGCACATCATCAAACACTGCATGTGCATGTGGGCGTCTGGGCGAAATCAAAGACTTTCTGTAACGGTGAAATGAAAATCATTTTTAAAACAAAACGGCATCACAATTTGTACACAGTCATTCTCCAGTGACCCTATTCAGTGCCTGATTCAAAACATTACACCAGTAACTTGAGACTTAATCAAAACGATGTGCTCATTAATAATGCAGGGCCAACAGCGAGACCCAAACAGTGAAACAGTTGAGCTTAGTGACTCACATATGGCAGAGAATCAGTGGAACTGTGAAAAAAAGAGTTAAGATTAAATATTTACACCCATTTTCTACAGTATGTGCATAGAACATCTAGCAATAAACACCCGAGGGATGTTGAAACCTGTGTTTCTGCATACGGTACGTATATGCAATGTTAATGTCTCTTTCTCACTGCCCTCTCTCACAAATAGGGGGTAGGAACTCATATTTTATTGATACCAAAGCCATTAGTGATTCTACTTATTGGTCCGATTCTTTATCAATTCCCTTATTGATTCCTGATCACTTTTCAATGTGGTAAAGGAGTAGGCCTGCGCAGGTTTTCAACACTGTCAGTGTAGAACACAGTGTAGAAACGGTACACAAATGGCATCCGTGTCTGCCTAATAACATTTGAGGAACATGTTGAAATAAATTACAACGATCCTTATCTTATCCTATTCATTAGCGTCGACAAATGACGTAATTGGCAATAAAAGTCCCCCCCACACACACACACACACACACACACACACGCACACACCAGGACACCAGTACACCGGTCTCTCAAATAGCCCTTCTAATCCAACACTGGTGGCTAACAAGGGTTTCTATACCACAGTGACAAGGTTACTGAGGCGAACATTCCTCCTTTAATTACAGAACTGAGAGTCTGTGAGTTTTTTTCTCTCGACGCTCTCTGGTGTTTTCAGGCTTGAGCAGAACTCCTCCAAATTAGAGAGCAGTGTGACAGTGCCGAGATGCATCTCTGTGGGCAAACGTGGAGCAGTGGTTACACGGCTAGTGATCCATTTATGGGCCCCCGACTACACTTCCCACAGAGGGCTTGGGGATGAAAATATGCAGCTAATTTGAGAGAGCGTGTAACGGCTTGCATATATGCACGCACATGGAAATTATCACACGCAAACTGGCACAAAACAAATTGTTTCGTAATGAGGTTGCAGTGTGTCAGTGCAAAGAAATGAATGCCTTCGGATGTACAGTATACAGCGTTCAGGTCAATCAGCCCAAACTCAACTTTTGTTATTTGCCGTCGGGGATGCAAGAAAAACGAGCTATGACATATGTCATTAGTCTGTGCTAGTTCTTTTCTCAGCACTGGGCAATTGTTCCATGGGTGACAGTTGGGAGAGTTGTGGAAGTCACTTTTTCTGTTTCTGAAAACTTCTCCCGGAATTACGATAGTGAATTTGGCAGTATCTACCGCATACTAAACATTATATTCAGCCAGTGCCACTCATGCAAAAATGCTGAAAATGACAGTTATAGTTGAATAAATTCAAACCATCTGGAGGCCCAAACACTGGCACAGGTTGAGCAGCACAGTATATGATTGTTGACTGGTTAATTGTACTGGCTCCCATACTGCAGAACATTATGCGTAGGTTTTTAGTGTCTGTCAATATGATGTCTGCTTATTCAGACAAAGAGAGCTTTTCACTATATAAAACTATTATAGCTGGATAGAAGCAAGATAGGTGCCGGGTTGGGGGCTGGTAATGATTAATCATTCAGTCACCTGCAGTGGTGGAAAGTAACTACGGTAAGTACATTTATTCAAGTACTTTACTTAATTACATTTTTGGGGTACTTTTTTGTACTTCCATTTTTCAATCCTTTATTCTTTATACATCTCAGAGGCAAGTATATTTTTAACAATTATTTGAATAGTTAAGTTACTTTGTAGATTTAGATAATTATTAGAAAATATAGTCACATTGACCAATTAAGCCCTATTTTATATTTGGCTATCTAAAAATGTGAGTACTTTTACTTTGCTACTGTAAGTATATTCTGATGCCAATACTTTTGTACTTTTACTCAGTAAAATGTTGAATAAAGGACTTTTTCAGGAGTATTTCTATGTTGTGCTATTGCTACTTTGAAGTAAATCTGAGTACTTCTTCCACCACTGGTCACCTGTCATCTCAGTAAGGCTGGTGTGATATCTGCCTGCTAATCAAATGAAAGATGATTGTTGTAGGCCAATTAGAGTTCAGACGGAGGTAACGAGCTGTGTGTTGTTTCAGCCTAGTGACCCCAGCCAGTGGCCCTACAGCCTTCATAGTGGAATTCAGTCAGGACTGGAAGCTGAGAGTTGGTGACTGAGGTATAGATGTGCTGTGAGAAGTGGGTCCCTTTGTTTGTCTTCCCTGCCAGAACGCCCAGCTCTGGTGACTGATAGGCAGAGCATGATGGCCATTGAAGTCTGGATTAATGAAGGCTAGCATTACACCTTGAGCAAACACTTAAACTCCCATGACTATATACCACACAGAACCTGGAGAAGAAAGGCTGGCTGAAATTCCACGTACACAGATACACACACACACACACACACACACACACACACACACACACACACACACACAATATCATTCGCTTTCAGTTCCCTGACGCTATCAACTCAGTCTCCTGGTCAAACAGATAACCAAGGTCTGTATCAGGATGATGTGACGTCCTTATCTCTCTTTATCTGCTGGGGTCTGTAGCCCCTGTGTGGCAGGCTGCTTCCTCAGCAGTAAACAACCCAAGGATCCTCTGATTAGATAAGATCTCCTTACTTCCTATGTCTTTTTCATCCGCACTGGCCCTCTTAAAGACAGGTTAGGTTTACTCTTCCGTTACCGCTTGTCCTAAATGGGAGGAAAGGTTAGGACAAACAGTCGTTGAGCCAAGAGAGCCTTCAGTGTTTTATGTGATGTTGATGTGAATGTTTCTGCTACTCTGCTGAAGTCTACAGGAATCCATAAATGGAAGCTATCCAACATATCTAGGTGATCCCTTAAATATCCGATACATACAGTACAGTAATTAGAGCTGACTGGCTGTGGTATCCACTTTAACGTTTCTTGACATTGGATTGAAGACATTCTTCAGGCTATTAGTGAGATCTGTAGTTGCGATCTTTAGACGATTTTCCATTTTTGTACCTTAAAAAAAAAAGACTGTTTGTACCCATAGTTTCTATGCACAGAAAAAGCCCCCTCTGTGGCTCTGTAGAGTGTTGATATGAGACAGCCTGGACAATGTAAACAGTGTCCAGTGGGCCAGAAAACCTTTCAAACGGCACACTTGTTGGCATAAGCCTGTAAACGTCCACGAATATCCCTGTCGTAAGAAGCCAGTCTAAACCTTGTTAACCAGTAATTGACCCTACAACATGAGGATTACATCCCGAAACCCTGAGAAAGAGAGAAAGAGCAGTGATGGAAGAAGTATCGGCATCAAAATATACTTAAAGTACCAAAAGTAAAAGTACTCATTGTGCAGAAAGTCCCATTTCACAAGTAAAAAAATTGCCGGTCTACAAGTTCACAATGCGTCGCAACGTGACGCATTGTGAGCTTGTAGATATGCTATTTTCAAATGGCTGAAATATATATATATATATATATATAGGGCTGAAGTGGTTAGTCTAAAATCTACAAAATAACTAGTAACTAAGGTTTTCATATATTTGTAGTGGAGTAAAAGGACTATTTTCCTCTGAGATGTAGTGGGGTAGAAGTAAAAGTATTGAAAATTGTAAATACGGAAGAAAGTAAAAATTCCTCAAATTTTTTATTAAGTACAGTACTTGAGTACATGTACTTAGTTACTTTGTACATGTACTACCCACTGAGAAAGGGAGAGTCTGTGTGAAAGATGGGGACTCGGAAAGAGAAAAAGAGATTATAGACAGACCAAAGCCAGGGTGAGTCGGAGCAGGGATCGCTGGTTCCTGCAGGGTTAATGGGTTCCCCTGAAAGTGTGTGTGGTGCAAATATTGACAGTGACTTCATCCCATCAGGGTTAATAACCTGCACCATGTCTGTCTGGCCACCCCTCCATTCCCACTGTCTGCAAGCCGGAGTGTCCAGGAAACGGCACCGGCTCACTGCTGCCATGAGCGAACCCAGTTCTGTTCTGACATGACAACACCCCAGATCTCCACTGATTAGCCAGACTACACACACCATAGTGAGAGCATTCAGACTGGAGAATCCAGACTGGATTCAAGTTCCCACAGTCGCTTATCAAATGGTCGTAGTGTTGGTTATTCTTGTTTATTTGTTTGCTGTTGTGGTGGTTGGTGGGTTAATATGTTCATGTATTTGTATGTTTCAGAATCAGGATTATTTTATTGCCAGGTATATTTGCACATACAGTATGAGGAATCTGTCGGTGATGTTGGTGCATTATACTGAAGCAACAGTACAGAAACCTTTACTAATTATTTACACATTTTCTTACAAGTAAAGATGACATAAAGATGTTAGAAACTATATGATATTGACACATTGTCAATCAATTTGTCAATGAATGAATCAGTCAGTCAGTCGATCAATCAGTCTGGTAGTCTGATTATTTATGTTTTATTATGTGCTCATCAGCTTACTTACATGTGTATAAAAATATATTCATAAATACCGTTCTTATAGATTCACTGCATGATGAATGGTATGTTGGTTATGTGTTTCTTGAGAACAATCTGTACAATAAACAAGTATGGTAAAAAGATATATATATAAAAATATACAACTTATTCTAAGTATATTCTACTAAACCTCTTCATTGGATAATAACTTTATTGGATAATACATTTATCATTATTATATTATTTAAGTAACTAAGTATTATTTAAGTATATAATTGCAGAGGGACAAATGATTATGAATGATCAAGTGATCTCCATATAAAATTCAATAATATTGAATAGCAGGCCTAAATTTGAAATGCATATGCAGATCATCTTGATATATTAGGATGAATGTAATTTCATAGAATTAAATATTGTATGTGCCAATTAGCCTCTCTTTTCCCCATACAAAGAGAACGGGTTATTAAATAAGAGGTGTAGAGTTTCCACACAGAGTGGTCTTTCACATCTCTACAGACAAGCAATTTGTAGGGAAGTATAGCTCCATAATAGCCCGGGAGAATGAATGCCACCGCCTACTCACAAAACAGCACATCATTTGTCTGTAGTAAGGCGTGAGTCAAAATCACATAGATAACGTTAGTAGAGACATCCTCGATTAATGCCAAAAACCTCTTAAATGCCTTCCCATTCAGTGCAGAAAGCCCTCGACTGACACGAGGTTGTGAACTCTGCGAATGTGCTTTGGAAAACCTCTGGTCTGGCGGGTGACTTGTGGTTAACCAAGACAACACTTATACAGTATATATATATAGTTGCTACAATGTCTTTTTTGCAAAACATGCCTCACTCACAAACAGACACGCCCACTAACATGTGCTGCAGCTGGCTCGTGCTGTACCTTGTACTGTCGGCTGTCAACCTCTACCGGAAAATCACACAATTCAAGCCCTATGAAGTGGTCGTGTTCATAGGGCTTATATTAAAGCCAGCCTTCAAAACCACTTTAACTCTATTTATTGACCGGAGTCCTCCAGGTTTCTATACTAGGCCCTCTCCTTTTTTCTCTCTACACCAAATATCTAAGCTGAAAATAGCTGATCTACAAGCTCACAACACGACACATCACAACACGTTGTGAAGTTGTACAGTAGCTATTTTCGCAGAATGTTTGCCCCTAGAATAGAGAAGCTATAGGGTTCATGTGGTTAAATGCAAACCTCTGATATGCTCTTTTAGGAAAGCTTCGGATCGAATCAAACAAAAGTGCTCTCCAAACCATCACAAGCATGATCAGCATTGGTTGCCCAGGACTTCAAAAAGGCATATGGCATTCTTTGGATATCTAAGAACTCTCAAGTGGCAATGGCAAACAGTGGTAACCAGAGGCCCTATCACAAAGAGCATCGGCTAATGAGCCAACCCTTCACCTATGACACAGACTGATTGGTCTACTGAGGTCCAGAATGTCGCTTCCATCAAACCCTTCTGGAATTCTGTGTGGACAATGTTCTCCCCCCCCCCCCCCCATGCTCTTTTTTCCCCCATCAAGCCTACATTTAATGCAAGCATAGACATGCTTTCACACTACACACTGTTATAATGTGATGCAAACATGTCTAATCACTGCTGAAGTGTTCATTTGCTTTATGATGCTTTGCATGAGCATGTCTCCTCATAAAAGGGAGGAGTAGTGAATGAGAAGAGTGACAAATGTCAATGGGGAAACGAGATATTTTCAGTTTGTTTTGTATCGTCTGAAACAAGGTCATGGCCAGATAAACCATAGAGAGATAATATGCCCTTGGAATTCAAAGAATAACTCCATTTCAAATTGAACCACATTAACCCTGGTGTCCCTATTTTAAGCAATTTTCAAAATCGTAAAAAAATATCTTTCTATTTTCGTTATTTGTTATTAAACATTCAAGTATACAAGGCTTAAGTGATTAATTGTTCCCTTACTTCCTCTGGCCCCTGCTTCCTTTACTATTTTTTTTCATACAGTGTCAGCTAACGTGGCCACAGATTAAATGTATGTTTATTTCCTCTGCAGGTTGCAGTGGAAATCGATGGATGTAAGAACCTTGACCCATTTGCTGGCTCAGTGTAAAAGAAGAATAAGCTGAATACCTTCCATTGGTTCCTCCAAGGATGAAAACGTTTGCGTTTCTTTCCACATTACAGTGAGTCATACCCTTTTATATACTGTAAATACACTCGGTTTTTCACCTCTTATTGGTACTCAGACACCTGGAATTCAAGTGTTAAATATATCGCAGTGGTCTCTACTGGGTATTCTTCCACCAACACACGGTTATCTAAAGATTGCACAGCTCCATAGGCGCCTAGAGGGTGCCGAAGCAATTATCGTTTTTTTTTTACCTGTGTGCTTAAAGGAGCCTTTTGACAGGACCAAAGTTCACACCATGTTTAGTGGGCTGAGTTCACTGTCTCCCTTGACACAATGACTTGTGAGGGAGCAAACACTCTTATCACCACCAAACTTCGAAGCCATAAAAAAGAGGATTCACTGACACGAAGGTCTAGGTCAACGTGAGGGTCGGGATGAGGATTTGTTGGTTGTAAAGTCAAAGCCAGAGGAGTGTCCCAGGGGTTTCCTGGTTGCTCTCCAAGCTATTCATAATGTCAATAATGCAGCGCAGTCAAAACATGTGACATCAGCCTATGCTTGTTGTTTTGTGGGCAGAATCGCTTTAACAGGGATGCTTGATGTCTGTTATTTTGTGTATTCAGGAATCATGTTAAAATATGGGGGAAATGAAAGCGTCATAAGACGCAGCAAGTTGTTGAGAGGGTCAGTTTTTGATGACACTTTTAAATTGTTTATGTGACACAAAACAACATATTGGTAAAGAACAGTCATTGCTATCTTCAATCTCACCATAACCACTTAAAACCAATATACTTGGCTGACCAGGGTCCCCCAGGAGTCTGTACTAGGCTAGCCTGGCATGGCCAGACTAATATCACTGCGTAGATATTAGTCTGCAATCTCTGTGTGGAACCTGCATTTCCAATGGGCAGATTCCAAAAAATGCCTCTGGTGATAAACCCGCCCCACATTTGCATACTGGGCCCTGATTGGTGACCCACAACTTCGGGGGCAGTGAAATCCAATCACAACTGAGCGGGGCCAGACTAATCTCATCTGCGGAGGGCTATTACATTTTTTTGCACTGGCAGATTCGTCTGGTTTCCAGGCTAATACTAGGCTCCCTCCTCTTTCCCCTCTATGCCAAATACTTCTGCCGAAAATATCCAATCTACAAGCTCACACCGGGGTGCATTGTGATGCGTTGTTGGGATCTTATAGATCAGATATTTTGCCAAATGTTCGCCTACTATGACATGCTCCGAATAGGGATGCTTAGGGGTTCAAGTGGTTAATCAGAGTGGCCATCAAAAGGCCCATTGATTCAGAGACTGCAATTGGAAGACTTTGCAAGGGCAGGGCTGTATGTCACACATTCCTATGTCTGTCTTCTTCTTCCCATGGACACACCGAACATCATAAATCTGATCTGCCCATAAAACTCTGCCCCCAACAGAGACACACACACACACACACACACACACACACACACACACACACACACACACACACACACACACACACACACACACACACACACACACACACACACACACACACACATTTAGAACTAAACATACCCACTACTGCACATGCTTATAGTACAGATCAGTGATCACCATGCATGCTTTCTCTCTCTCTCACACACACACATACACGCACTTGCACACGCACACGCACACACACACACACACACACACACACACACACCCCGATAGATTTACTAGTCTGATTAGGCTTTAAGACTTTACAGACAGACACATTTGAGCAACACAGACTCACACCATAAAACCTTTTTTCACAAATGCGGCTCATAAATGTCTCCACTGAAAACAAGCATAATGTCCATGTGTGGTAGGCTACTATAACCCCACACAGAAACACACCACTGCAAAACGAGCCAGAAGTTGCCTGTCAAACCCATCAGAATGTGTGTGTGTGTGTGTGTGTGTGTGTGTGTGTGTGTGTGTGTGTGTGTGTAGTATATTTTTATTTATTTAATATATTTTTTTATTTTATTTATATATTACAAAGATTTTATATTAAGAAACAAGAACATTGTGTTTACATATTCAATATTTTGTATATAGCTTGGAATGGGAAACAAGATCTTCAGATATTTCATTTCAACCACCTTGTACACTATATTGTCAGGCATACAGAATTACCCAGACTCTACTGTGTGCAGGGGCGGACTGGGACTAAAATTCAACCCTGGCATTTTGGTCCGAACCGGCCCACCACCCACTTCCCCCCCGTTTTGTCAACGGGGGGGAAGAAAGAACGCGTTTCACTGTTTTAACCCAGCAACCCTATGTAAATTACGCCACTGCTGAAAAGCATCCCAGCCCAAACATTAACGTAACTAATAATTGGGCCGCGCACCGTAATAACCCGAAAACGGTAGCAAAAATATATATTAAAAAAAAAAGTGAAATGTGAAATTGTGTGATATTTTTTTTGGGGGGGGGGGTATGCCCGGTATGCCAAATGGCCAGTCTGCCCCTGACTGTGTGTGTGTGTGTGTGTGTGTGTTGTATTTCTAAATTTTTATTACCTCAGTTCTGAGGGGGAAATTCAGATTTCTTTCCAGCTTCAACAAACTCGGAGGGAAGCAGTAAGGGGTAACGTGCTGGCTCAGGGACACTTCCCTTCCCTCCAGTAGAGCAGTAGCGTTTTCTGCAGCATCATTTCTGCATCATGTCCGGTCCCCTTCCTTCCCCATTCAGTCCCTACCCCTCGCGTTAAACAACCACACAGAGGTGTGAATGCATTTGCAACGGACAAACTCCTGTCGTGTGCTACAGTGGTGGAAAAAGTACTTTTTTACTTGAGTAAAAGTGTCAATACTGCAATGTAGAAATAATCTGTTTACAAGTAAAAGTCCGGAATTCAAAATTTACTTGAGTAAAAGTACAAAAGTATTGGTATCAAAAATTACTTAAAGTATTCAAAGTAGAAAGTACTCATTATGCAGAATGTCGCATTTCACAAGTTTTCAAATGTATAAAAATCTTTTGAAAATAGCCGATCTACAAGCTCACAATGCGTCGCATCTCGACGCATTGTGAGCTTGTAGATCGGCTATTTTCAAATGGCCGAAATGTATATAGGGCTGAAGTGGGTAATGTATGTTTTGTAAAATCTACAAGTACAGTACTTGAGTGAATGTACTTACTTTACTTTACACCACTGGTGTGCTACATGTGTGAAAGGCCAACACCGGACGATGTCAAAGGAACCTGGTTCCTTTGACATTTTCCAAAGTTCATAATGTGAAAGAGGCTTTAAAGTCTAGGGCAGGAGGCGTACCGGTGACCTTTCTGATCACCAGACGGCCTCTCAATACCCACTAAGCCAGTGGTTCTTCTTAATTTCGTTTTAATTTCAAGGACACCAACTCGGTTAATTTGCCCCCCCCCCCCCCCCCCCAAGGGACCCTACACTAAGCTATACGACCGGCCTAAATTATAATAAAACATTTGTTTTCAAAGGCACAGACATGGATTTGAACCCGTGATCTTACCGACACCTATACCACTTGCCAGTACTACTTGTACTGTAGTGTCCATTCATATCTAGTGAATCATAGTTGGCTCTAACCAGCAAGAACTGCAGAATCTAGTAAGTAAGTAAGTAAATAAGTAAGTAGGTCGGAGAGGCTTATTGTTGGTATCAGCAGAGTCTATCCCTGTTTCTCAATGCGCTAGACCCCTGGGAGATGGATTGCTGAGGTGGAGCGCAACACAAACTATATACCATCAGCTCCCAGTTCTTACCGCACGCAAGCCGTGCTACTCATGCACTGAGTTGGCGGTGCCCAGAATCGAACCCATGACCTTGTGGTCGAAAGGCGAGCACTGACTGAGCGACTGAGCTACTTTTTACTTAAGTAAAAACTTAAAGTATTTTAACTTTTCTGGAGTATTTCCAAATGTCAATACTTTTACTTCTACTCCACTACATTTCAGAGGCAAATGTTGTACTTTTACTCCACTACAATTATTTTAAAACTTTAGTTACTTTGTAGATTTTGATTATTATTACAAAACATACATTTACCACTTCAGCCCCATTTAAACTTTGGCTGTTTGAAAATAGCTGAACTACGAGCTCACAACGCGTCGCGATTGTGAGCTTGCAGATCTGTTATTTTCAAAATATTACTTTAGTACTTTTACTTTAGTATATTTTGTGGAGGACCCACACCATGAGCATTTCTACATTCTGCTAGTACTAAATGTACTTGGTTACTTTCCACCACTGATGATGAGTGCATATCAACCGACCCTGACGGCAGTGGCTCCCCATACCTTTACTGATCCTGGAGCAGCCTAAGCCTACTGTAGCAGGGCTGTTGCAAGATGCCTGTCATGAGCTACATGGTTCAATGACATGGTGCACAAGAGTCAAATGTTTCACTGGCTCTGTGCATTCTTGTGGCCAGACTTCAATAGAATGCAGTTCAGTCAGAGACTCGTCAAAGATATTATTTTATTTTCTTTGTTGCAACAACTGTTATTTTTTTGTTATTTTGGGGGGATTTTCTAGCCCTCACTGATAGACACAGTGTAGTGAGACAGGAATTGAACTGGGTATCAAAAGCAGCTAGGCATGGATTCCCCCATCCCCTTCAGCAAATCCAACCTTATATATATTGCTGTCCTACTATAGAGTAGCTGTTGTGTGTGAGCCATTCGAATCATGCAGCACTTCCTTCTCCTCTTGTAAACAGTGGAGCAGTGTTAGCCATTACACTGCCTTGAAATTAGGGGATCTGCGGTGTGCACTTGCTCCCTGTCTAAAGACGCCTTTTTGAAAGATTAATTGCCGCAAACCAGGCTGTTATTAGGCTATGTAGGTCAGATAGTGTTTTATTTTAGTCTGTTCATTAGATGACAGAGGAGAGAGGGAAGAAAAGAAAATGGGGGAAGAGAGAGAGAGAGAGAGAGAGAAAGAGAGAGAGACCTTCGAAAGGAGAAAAGCGCCTCTCAGCCTCCTGAGCAAGCCAGGCTGTCTCTGGGGGGGGGGAGTTGACTTCTTGATGAGCTAAAGGCGATTTCTCAAAGTTCATACTCTATGAAGCCATTTTAAAAGCTGACAGGTCTTATCCTGCGGTCCGCTGTTTCAGATTAGTTCGTAATTTAGTCATTTCCTTCAAGTGGGTATACCTACCCCTCACACACACACACACACGCATGCACCCACATTGTGTGCACACACACACGCACGCGCTTAAATTCATTGCCTGAATAGAGCCAACAGCGCTGACAGACCAAGTAAGAGGGAGAAAGCTCTGCACCAACACAATGCGGATTCCAAACAACAACAATGCTGCGGGGGAACAGTCTGTTTTGTTGTGGCTCATCTATCTCAGAGGAAAAGTAAGGCAGAGTGTTGTCCTTAAGGCACAAATAAGTGCCAAATGTGATAAAGAATTTGCTGAAAAATGGGATTGATCACCAACTTACTGTAGTGATAGCAATTGGTTTGTAATTCTTAGAGAAATTCATAGAACTGTGCAACGAAGGCTACATTACTCAGAGGGTTTGCTCACACAATAAAAGCTTTTATAGTGCTAGTCGTAGGCCCTGTAAAGGCAGCTATTAATTTATTTACTCTAAGAGAACTGTAAGAGAACATTGTAACCTAATAAAAAAAAGGGAAGAGAGTAGAAATCTCAAGCAGACAAGAGCAGACTTTAGAAATGTTTCCCAAGTGTTTGCTATAAAACCAGGAAAACAAATCAATGTCCGAATCATGAAGACAGTGTTGTCCTAGGAGAAAACAAACAGTACAGTACAGGAAATAAAATGAAACCACAACAAATGTTGTCCAGTAAAGATATCTGTCTATAAATTGCAGAAACCTGTGTAGTGTGTATGTCTGTCTGTCTGATTGTCCCGGGCCTAAATCTGGCACTGTCCGACCGATTGACTTCAGCCTCAGGGATGGTTTGTGCAGAATTCGGGCGGATATCCCACACGGTTGTCGGCCTGCGGGTCTGTGGAGGACTGAGTGTGTATGTTGGGGTGGGGGGCTTGGCATTGGCTTTCCTGATTGGCCAACCTAACCCATCGACCTTACGAATTGGCAGAGCTTTGCATCACGTTTGTGCCGCTGCACCAATTTAAGTGGTAGCGTGCAGTCCGTGCACAATGGAACATGCAATGCACAAGCTTTCTGTATCTATCTGGCTGTCTGTGGGTCCGTCTGTCTCCCTTTTATGCCCATGTACGTAACAGTACATTACATTACATTACATTACATTACTGTCATTTAGCAGACGCTTTTATCCAAAGCGACTTACAATAAGTGTATTCAACATAGGTAGGGAACGAAAACTACTAATCACCAGAAGTCTTTAGTGCATTTTCTGCAAAAACAAGCAACCAAGAGTATACCTAGCGCTAAGGTAAAAGTGCAATATATCAGCTACCTATTTCCTTAAACAGATGAGACAAAATAGCTAAATCAAATGAGCATGAGCTAAAACAATTAAGTGTATCGACTAAACAAGATCCAATAAACAATACAACAATATACGTCATCAAAGTACGTCATCAATACGATCTCAGCAGTTTTGACAACATCAGGGACCCCGTACTGTATCTCCATATTTGGTTGATTGGTCATATGGTATTTATTGGATACCGCACGGCCTACCCTGGGTACTCTGACAAGTACAACGGGTGTCGCATAAACAGGTGGGGTATGCGTACCAGAGTAGGCCGGTGCCCTTTTATAATTAACCCATTGATTTTAATATTTAACATTAACATATTAGTACTGTGGTAACGCGGGTACAGCACTGGGTACTCTTGCAACGGGTACAGTGAATACTCTCTGACAACAGGTACAATGGGTATTGCATAACTGGGTGGTACATGCATTCCCAACTTGCGTGGTCCCCAATAGGCCAGTACCATTATACAGACATCAACAATTATACTACTAATAGTAGGATGCTAATACAACAACTACCACTGCTAACAATAATAATAACAGTTACTGTATTACTGTATTACAGTACTAAAATATCCGGGACAATGCTCCACACATGCTCCCAGACTCTTCTCCCTTCTGGCTCCCAAACTGTGGAATGAACTCCTCATTGCAATTAGAACTGCAGACTCACTCCCAATCTTCCACCGTAATCTGAAGACTCACCTCTTCAGACTCCACCTTAGCCCGTAGCACTTGCCCTAGCCTCGACGACCTTGCAGGCTTATGCAAAGGCTAAAATGTAATTTAGTGTTATGTAGACAGATGCAAGGTCATTGTTGACCTGGCATCTTATAGTGTGTATAGTTTCAATGTACAGATTATTTATTTTTGGGGAAATTCTACTGTTAGACTGATGATAGGTTCTTGGTTTACCTATGATCCTAGATTACTATTTCTATGCATTTGATGTATAACCTTGTGTTGTCCTTGCTTACTATAAGTCGCTCTGGATTAAGAGCGTCTGCTAAATGCCTAAATTGTAAATTGTACAGTGGACTTTATTGAATTAGTGTGCCTCGTCTCTCTCAGTAGAGAAGTAGAAGCCTCTAAAGCCATGGGTCAGTGGAACTGTTGCACCATGCTGAGATAATAACCCACTACGTGCAGGATGAACCAGTCGGTTAAGTGTGCCTGTGTGTGTGATTGAAAGAGGTAATGAGAGCATGAATTACAGAGCCAAGCCATGCAGCCACCCATATCTACATCACCCACATGCCCCAGGCTCTTCCCATCGCATCATCTCAGTGTGATCTGACTCTGGATGGCTGCACTTGAGGGACAGATCTTAAGAGCTACAGACAGGCAGGGCACTAGTGATGTGCGGGTCCAGGTTTTTTAAAACCCGGAGCCTCCCTGCACATCTCATCAAATGGGCACAGGTCAGTGGTACTCTCTTCTTTGTGATCAATAAATAAATAAAATAAAAGAGAGATGAAAATGAGTACCAAACTTGTGTGTATGTGTGTGCGCGCCGACCTGCCAGCCTAAACCCATTTAGGATATTTTATAGTAAGCATAGCTGAACCCGCCCGACCTACCGTTATGGGTTGTGCTCATACAGGGCACAGTATGGAATGGATGGTCCGCTCTGTAGCGCATCTGTAAAAAGGAGCCTAAAGAAATGTCCTTGGCCTTATTTTTAAAGGATTCCTGCTGATAGTTCTCTCTCCTCAGATCTAATTACTTTCCAGCTGAATGTTTGGAAACACTCATGTCGCCTAATCCTCTCAGTCATTCAGACATCACTGCAAGGGCATGGAATGTGAAATGCAAACAAAATGCACCTTCACGGCACAGGCCTACTGGCTAAATCATTCAGTAAGATGTTCCTCGTTTGGATTTGGATTTGGCTTTTATAAACCCAATGCAAATATTACCCTTTTTTTCTTTCTAAAGGTACCGAGCCAATCTGAGATGGATTTGATTTATTTTATGATTATATATACAGTACTGTATATATTAGAATTACTCAGCAGCTCTGATGATAGATAAGATGTTTAAATATTTCCAGGTTTGTGTAAGTCTGGGAAATATTTCCAAGTGTGAGAATGTTAATGAAGTGAGTCAAGTTGTAAAGTTGACCAGAGCAGTAACGGACAGCGCCTTGTCTTGCCCTCCGGTATTTGAGTTAACCACCGACACCCAGCTATTAGTTATTATCCGCAGTCACAATTTCACTGGGAAACTTTCTCCTCAACTATTTATGATTTCTCAAACAAGCTGTGACAGGTAAGACCCATGTACACAAGATGACCGTTTTATTGTGGATGTTTGCCTTGATGGGCATGGAGTTTCACCCTCTCCCCCCATGTTAATGCCACGCACACTGACGGGCTCAACAGAATGTGACAAATGAAGGAAAGTTACATTGGTGAAACAAAGGCACTTTCTTCTGCATAATGTGATTGGTGACCTAGATAAACTCCTCTCCTGTGGAAAGGATGGAGGCTGATTCCAATTTGTAATATCACTCCCTCCCAAAACTCCAGCGACTCTTGGAAATGGAGAACACAAAGTGATTATGCAGCTCATTATGAGCGGCAGCGGAGTCAACATCAAGGTTAACTCAGAGAGGCGGTGCACAGGGGACGGCAAATTAACACATCTGTAAGTTTCTTTCGGGAGCTGGAATCTTGGTGATGAAAAAAACCTCTCTGCTGCAATAAACGTCAGCTCCATACATTGTGTTGCCAACGCTGTAGCTATTTCAGTTCGACACTCTCGTCTAGATGAAAACCATTTACTGAAATGACATTGCATCGTATTTGGGGGTACGGCTCTGCTCCTGTGATTCTAAAAAAATGATTTGTGCAAGCAAGACACAGATTCCCTGATCACAACCCCCCCCTGAAGCAGAGCCTAAAGATGCACAGTTATTACATTGATGTGATAATAGACATACATATCCCTCATAGGGCAGAATCTCAAGATACACGTGTTACAATATGAACCTGCATTGAACATGAATGTCGGTCTGTTTAAATAGACCACGTAGATTAAACCATTAGGATCATTGCCGTATGTGATTGGAGAGTGCATTAGTGTGGGACCAGCTTGACATCCATGCCTGCCTGAACTACCGTGATGCTCCATATGTCTACGTTGATGTATGCCAAGTTATAGCAGAGATTTAACCACTTAAAGCAGCACTATGTAGTTTGGGGTATCAGTGACCACTTTGGACACATAACATGGCAGCCAATGTCTTTGACGTCATTACCCAAGAGTCTCTGTAAGCATGTCCGGCGAGGACGCGCTGTGATTGGCCAGTCTTCGCTTTGACTGGCAGTTCTGCCTTGGTGCCTTGGTAAATGCCAGGATGAAACTCATTGTCTCCCCTATACATAGTAATATGGTCAAGCCCCTAGAAGGGACCCCCCTTCATTTATAGACTCTGTCTATAAATGTATAGACAGAGTCTATACATTTATGGAAGGATGATTGTTATTGCTTAAACGTGTAACTTTATAATTTTGTGGGACATAATGCTTTATAGTTGTTACCGTAAAAAGTTCTGCTTTTTTTTAGTACTGCTTTAAGCCCTAATTAAAAAATAACACAAATAAGCTGATCTACAAGCTTACACCGCTTTGTATCGTGATGCATTCTGAGCTTGTAGATGTGATCATTTTAGAAAATGTTTGACGTGTTTTACAAAATAGGGACAACAGGTTGAAAGTGGTTAATTTGTAGCAGGGCAACTTTAGCATGCAATAAGGGAAACGAGAGAGGAGATCAGAGGAGGCTCTATAATGGAGGCTTCCACATAGCCATGAACAGCTGGCGTACGTACACCCACAGAGTGGAAAGACTGGGCTTCAGGGTTCGGCCTGTTGTCTCGCAAAGTGACTAGATGGAAGACATCAAAGTGAGGCTGGCGGAGAGTCTCTGAATTTTGAAATAATTACAGGATAATTGCCGAGGCCTCAGATGTGGTATGATGCACGGCAGGCTTCACTATAGAGGGAGGAGGTAGCGCAGGAAAAAGGAGCGAGGGAGGATATTGGACCAGACTCCTCGTGTTTTCTTATGTTTGTGTGCGGAGACTCCGGAGAGTTGAATTGGGATAGAGAGGTCAAATCAAGGTCAAATCAATTAGTTTTAGCCGCTCTGCTTTTTGGATTAATAAATTACCAGCCTTTAGTTTGGTTATGATATACAGTAGGTAATGTACAGTTTGCATGAGGAGCTTATTGTGCAGTATATCTCTCAAGCCACTACATGCTTTCCTGACTGTTGCACGTAGGAGGTAAGTTAATGATATGTTATAAGTAAAAAGAGCAAACAGGGTTGTGGAAAAAGAACGGAGAGTTTGTCATCTCGGAGACAATGAGTGACAGCACACCCCTGAAACCATGGTAACACAAGGAATCCTTCTCAATAGACCCCATGACGAATCAGGACCTTGATGTTCACTGCCTCGCAACTGAAGACTGCTGGGGAGATCGCGGACAAAACACATTCAGATCACGCCGGTGATACTTGCTTAGCATGCAAGCTAAATACATGAAGGAATGTGTGATGGCAAAAATCCTATCCTTTCATGTTGAGTGTGTGAATCCTCACTACAAGTGAAGGTTTTATGTGTGAGGAAATGCACCGATGGGTGTCGTTTTACACAGAGACATTAACCTTTTCGTCTCCTCAGCGAATGTTGTAAAAACACCTTCACAATGATGAATGCACAATGATGCAGTGTAACACTTGTATCATAAGCAGCATGATTTGACGCTATAGGTCTGAGTGCTAGCTAACAGGCAGATGGCTATGATTATGCAGGAGCCACCCAATTTCACACCGGTTGCATTCTGGGATGCTGACAGGGTTGATTGATGGCTTCATGTTGGCCCCCTGCTGTGGCACCCCAGCATTGCCCAGCTACCAACAATCAACAGAGCCCCAAAAAAAAAAACTGCATTTCAGCAAACTGGCTTGAAAATCAGGCAATGCGGAAAACTAGTGTAAAGAAATCTTGAGAATTCACGAGGAGATAAGCAATCCAGCTGCATGGATATGAGATAAACCGTCTGAAGGCTCGTCTTGGGAAATTCCATGCTCTGTTCTGTCATTGCTTCAATTTCCGTTTAATCCCAGGAGCAGGAGTTTAAATAACCAATTAATTGCTAAATCTGATTAAATCCCTGAAAGCCTTGAAATTACCTCAGTGTTTAAGCGTTTCGGCCACTCAAGGCACACTGGCCTTATTGGCCTGGCTTCAGTGTTATTGTAAGCTCCATGTTATAAACCAACAAGTCCTTGAATCATGAACTCTCATTAACTGCCTTTTTTATCCTTGTACACTGCCTGATAATGAAACATTCCCCACGACACAACTTCATTAAATAAAATGCCACACATCCTCATCTTCCTTACAACCATAATGGGCTGACCAATTTTGAGACACCGTTTTTAAAACACATTCTTATCTCTGATGCGCATACAGTATGCACAGATAATAATTTATAATATAAATATAACTGGCCACAGGGCCAGTTTTACAGAGTTCAGCTACTCTTCGTATTGCCACTATAGCTCAAGTGCGAGCATGTCGGCGGTTGGCCTTGGTCGAACTTGTAGACAGACAGCAGACAGTCCAGTACGGTAATCCCCCTGAGGGTCTCCCCATCCCCCCCACTCCTCAAGGTGCAAGCCTTGGATTACATTATGAAGGTGACGTCTCCACAGAGAGTAGGGCACTATACACACACTCCATCACAGGGAAAGCTGGATGAAACCTGTTGCATGTCTGTGCTGGCTGGAGTCACAGGTGGCACAGTCACAGTCCATAAACTGATTCTGCTGTTCGGACAACATTATCTCTTGCGAGTTGCGACTTTCTACAGCTTTTTAAAGTGATGTTGAACTTTGATAGTACTCTGACTTTAACAGCCACCTGGACATGAATTCCAAATTGTGTTGATTGTCTTTACCTGTTGATTCTATGCTCTGTGAGTGACAAACCAGAATAAGTTATTCCATTTATTGTATGGCGAAACAGGTCTCAGAAATCATAGATTTTGCAGATTCTTCTAGCAAGTAGCAAATTGTGGCAGAGTAATAAAGTCATTATAAAGGCATTCCACGGGGATATGGAAAGAACTTGGCCTAATGGGGAACAGTGGTACCAGGCAGGCGGGCGACTGTACAAATGGTTGGAACATCACACAGAAAACATTAATGAGAGAAGTGCCTCGATTGGTGAGGGGGCTCTTCTCTCCTAGTGTGTGTCGTCTGGGGAATCTCTGGTTACAGCGTGTAGACTTCACTACTGATGATGCAACTATCTGTCTGCACAACATCATCTGGAGAATGTGCCTTTTTTTGAAAGTATAGCTCTCAGTCTTATGTTTGTAGCGAGACGAAAACAGAAATCTGTTTTAAATTAAGTAGACGTGGAAAACCTTAACGTAATCAACGTTGGCAGCATGATGAAAGAGGAAATCTGAACAACTCTCTAAGTCGGATTAGGAGCCATGTTGAGCACCATATGTAAAGTCCAATAATCTCATTTGACAAAGCCTGAAGCCCATAGTCCTGAGAGTGCATTAGGGAAACCAGCTATTTCACCCAAACAGTTTAAAGGCAGAGAACAGAAGAGATTTACCTTCTGGACCGTGTGTTATTCGCAGTGTACTGTACATGTGTGTGAAAGAATCCAGGTGAAACATACTGTATATTCTCATAGTCAAAATGAATACTGTGCTAAATATTTTTTTTGGGGGGGGGTGGGCATTTAAAAAAAATCCTGTTAATAATTGTAGTAGCAACAGCGCATTCATACATTGGTATGTGACACAGCTTTAGCAGTGATCAGGAGAGATCGGTTTCTAGCGCTGGTAGAATAGTGCATGTTCTAAAATTTTCAACAAAAGGACCCAAGATCATAGGGATAAATATATGAATTTGTTTTAGGCAGTCTTTTCTGTTTACATAAACAAAAGAGCCATAAATTATGATATTCACAACTGAACATTCTCTCTTCATATTCTATCATATTGGCATTGTTCTTAATTTTTAAACAAATACAGCTGCGATATCCCAGTTCAGAGGGAGGTGAAAAGCTCTGCTGGATTTGAACAGATGCTTCTTAAATCCAGCCCATTGTTATTTTAATAACAACATGTTTGGAGTTATGCTCTGTGTTATGACAAGTTACTCTCAAATTGAGAGTGAGATTCATGGGGTTTGAGTCTGCTGATGGGGCACACGCTTAAAATATTTTAGGGATGAAGAGAAACATCATCAGTATCTTCCTGCACAAATCCTCCGCTCACATTTCACCTGACAAGTCAAAGAAGGTGTGGCTGGAATGATACACGAGTCAGCCATTTAATGTCTGCCCCCCATCCCCAAGCGGCATTCAAACTCCTTTCCTTGTCTTCTTTGAAGTTCTCATCCTTCCAAGGCAGTTGGTCCCAGACAATGCTAAGAGGGCTTGCTGGAAGGAGGATTAGAGTTGGATTAGCCATGTCAGCACATACTGTACGTGTCACCCCGAGTCAACCAACTCACATTAATGCTTGCCCTTCTTGCTGGATTAGGATTAGGCACTTAACAATGCATAGTGTAAGATTAAAGGAACCATATTGGAAGACAATGGCTTGTTAACCCCCTTAAAACTGGTTTTCTCCCTTCATTTATTGTTTCAGTTATGCTAGTTTTGCCCAGCCACATTTCAGAGATTAAACTTTACAAAAACAAACATTGATTTGTCTATTTTATCTAACTTTATTTAGCCATTTCATATCTTGGCACGTTTGACCTTGTCCTAGATTGCAGATTTTATTTGTAAAAGGTGAAATGGTGAAAACAATTTGAGCAGATGAATACCTCCATTAGTTAATAGAGCTTCTAAGGAAAGGACAAGAAGATTAATAAAATATAAGACTGAGTGGTACACAGGATACGTACTGCATTGGTGCAGCATTTGTGTTGTATTTGTTGTTCTTTTAAAATGTTCTCCCTAATTATGTTATTGCCAAAATTCCCCCCATGTGTATAGTCCCTGTCACTGCCAGATTTTGTCTGGGGAGGGTCTGGGAAGTACATGAGATAACAAAAGATTTTGTTTTGGTTCCTCATACATTGTAGTAGTAGCATAAAAAACAATTATAGTAAGAAAAACAATTAACAATTTACCCCTAAATTACATGTATTTGTATGCCTGCTTAACGTTTTATGTAAAGCACATTGAGTTGCCTTGTTGTATTGTGCTTTACAAATAAACGTGCCATGCCTTGTGTGTATTGTATGTAAAAGCTCTGAAGTGACCTGTGCCAGTGGCCTTTGGCATTGCACAGCGGCACTGTTCATCACCCCTTGGGCTCCCTCTGACAGGCAGTCAGGTGGGAATTAGCATTTTCTGAGTTGATTCTCTTTTTTTCTGGCCTGATCATTTACAGTATAAACATGATTGATTCAAGGAAGCTGTTTTTAACAAGCTACTGCTTGTGGCTCTGTGGCTACGAAGCCAATTGCTGCCTATAGTAGCATCTGAAACAGTCCGTGGTTGGGGTGGCTCTGATCTTTCATAAGCTTGTGAGCTTTTCTGTCACACTGTCTGTCATATTATGTCCTGTATGGAAGGAAGCTCGTATCCAGTAATGCGCCCAGCTGTTCGCACAACGCTCTGCATTGCTTAACGGTTAAGGTCAGTACAGTTCCCATACCAGGTAGTGATTCAACCAGCCAGGGTGCTCTCTCGGCGGTGCCTCTGTAAAAGGCCCGTAGGACATGGGGGGGGGGCCCATACCAAACTTCTTCAGTTGCTTTGCCTTCTTCACTACTCGTTCGGTGTGTACTGTGTATGTCCCATGGGCTTGTCTATGTGATGTGGATGCCAAGGAGGTTTGAAGTCACTGACCCTCTCCACCGTGGCACCATCTGCATGTAGATTGGGGAGTGCTCTATGCTCAATTTACTGTAGTCCATGATCAGCTCTTTGATCTTGTCGATGGTGTATCCAAGTACATGTCCCCCAATACTCATGGAGTCGCCAGCCACTTCTTTTCACCTGACAATGAGGTGTGACCTCACTGGGGTAGGGTGCTGTGCGAAGGATGATGAATAGGCACCCCGATAAACCTCGACCAACCTGTTGGAGCACCCAGCAAAGACAGAGGGAATCAAGCCTCAGTCTCCACTGTAGTGACATGTCAGTGGCATCGGGGGTAAGCCTTGGATATATTGCACCAATCCCCTGATCTCTCATGACTGTTTATTTATTATTTTATTTCTCTAGAATTTTCTTTCTTTTCTTTTTATAGTCATCTTAAGTTTCCCCCTCCCATATATTATTCAGCAAATAGTGAAACAAAGATTGTGCCGATTATACCGGGATTATGGTTGATGTGGTATTTACTCTGAAGACAAGAGCAGCAGGCTCTAGTCTTTGTCTCGACTCGCTCTCGTATGCATGCATATACAGTCCACTGATCCATCACTCACACAGCAGCTCCATGCCTGTTGTTCACACTGGGAAATGACAGGAATATGGTGAGAACTGGGGACATCACATCAGTTACTCAAATATCATTGTTAGTTATTTTACACAAGCAACGTATTGGGCTACTACTAATGTTAGCTAGTTGGTAAATGATCAATCACTTGATGTTGCAACCATGTGTGTTTTTAATTCTACCTTGGCTTATAGTGTCATGTCCCTTGTTGTTTGTTGTTCTTATTTGTTTGGTCTCTGTTTAAATATAAGGGTTATTGCAATGTCTTTCTACATACAGTATATGGTTTATTTTAGAGAGTGTGTGGGGGCTCTACCTCCTTTAATATTAGTTTCTTTGGCCTAGCACCCACTGTCGATGTGCGTGCAATTAGGTATGCTTTGAAGATATTTTAGAGAGTAAGTGTGTGTGTTGATCACTGTTCCTATAATCAAACTTTTGTGCACTATGTTACTGTTTCATTGCTTATAGAGTAGACAACATAACATCAATTTTAACAGATATCTGTTTAATTTTATGACATTGTGATATATGCAGACTGAATGTTTATTTTTTGTAACTACTGTTAGTTATGAGTTGTTCTTTTTTAATACATTTTTCCACACACTTCTTTGGTTCAAACATTATTCTTCAGGGGAAGGTGCCTCCGGACCCCCCTACAAGCTTCTCCTCTTGAACAATGCTGGAAAGGCCCCTGGTCACAGAACTGTATGCTTGCTGTGTGAGACTTACCTTCAGGATATTATCAGAAGTTTACTCGACTGCAGGTCGAGGTTGGCTAGTCCCTGTGTCATTGTGCATAAAGCAATGAGCCCTACAGTGTCTTGCACTCGCATTATTGGTAAATTATACGGTCATGGCCCCTAATTTTGTGGGTCACTGAGCTTGTAAGGGGTGCGCTCGAGGTGGAGAAAATAGAACCCCCAAGGCCAGTTCAACGTAAAAATACCACGGCATGCATAATGGGCAGGTGTGGTGTTGGGTGAGGGGCGTCCGGTTTAACTGAAAGTCTGCCCGGAGACCTGGGCAATCCGTTCCTCTGTGGGGGTTGCTGTCCATCTGGAGACAGAAGGAGAGGGGATGAGCCACTCATGGATCACAATGAGGGGAGGTCAGAGGTTAGTCCACTATCCGACTGTCTGACTCCTGGTTCAGGACGGTGCTAAGGTGCAGCTTTGCAACTCAAATGTAAAGTCCACGTTAGAGCTGCTTGATAGCAAGTTAGTACCTGTATAGGTGTTCAGTTCATGAATGAATTGCTAGCTTCAGTGTTGTTTTGCGGTGTGTATGTCTGCTCTCTGATTCAGTGAGTTAAGCCTAATTTAGGCTTCAATAAAAGTGTTGTGTGATGTGTTGCTTGAAAAAAGTAACACATTTTCAACTGAACGAAGTGTTGACTTACCTCCCCTGATACACGTGGAGTTTGCTAGCCTGTTATTTTCACCTGACAGCGAGGAGTTGCAGGGTAAAGCATGCACACAGGTTCATGCTATCTTTCCCAGATCCCCTCCTTACTGAACAGGTGCCCCATCAATCAGTAGGTAATCTCTCAAGAACAGATTCTGCTCTGCGTTTGAATCTGTCCGGGGGGGTTCGTCATATCGCGTACGCACTGGCCTACAAGTGGGCGTGCCTTCAGATCAGGAAGCAGGCTGCGCTTTACCCAATCAAATGTAGTGGGCGGGATTCACATGTCCGTCGATCCTTCCCCACTCGAAACAAACCGAAACTCATTTAACAATAGCGTCCGCGGAGCAGACAAAACCACGGAAAGATATTCACATTTTAACTTGCTCTTTCATCATAGAAACAAGTGGGCTTATAACCAAAACAATCCATGTTCTCTGGGAGAAGTGGTGTTAGTGTTCCGTGTAGAAATATTGTTTGTGGGAAGGAAAACATAGTCGCACCACCGGAAGTGATGCGCTGAAGGCAGACCAAAACCCCGGTTTCCTTGCGCACGGGTGCTACGTCAACTTCCTCCCAGAGCCAACTGAGATAGTCAAAAACAGCAGAGGGCGCTGTTTTTCCTTTTCATTTGGCGATGGGTTCCCAGATTGATCAGTAGGAGACGCTAGGACACAATCCCCTGTCGGCTTTCGCAAACCTTTCCAATCGCATTCGTTCTTGAACACAGTTGAGCGAACCGGAGGCGGGAAATTAACCCGGGCGTCTGCGGTGGGCAAGTGTTTTCCCCCTATGACACTCGGAGGTCCTTGGCCAAGTCATTTTCAACTATGCATGTGATTGGTACACACATCTCAGGCACTGATGTGTACAGTAGCTTACCGGTAGATAGAGTAGTCTAACACTTCATTGAGCTGGTACACTATGACTGGGAGTGGTGATACTGACTGTCAATCAGCACCCCTAGCCTCTGCCTACCCCTGAAAACTCTGTCCTTGGTCCTGAAGCGTCTCCCCAGGCCTGCTTGCTGCCTGATGCACTTGATGCTCTGCAGTGTTATAGCAAAGATCCTTAATTTACCAAGATACACCATCCCACACCTCACTACTAGGTACGAAATGTTACACAAAATGGTCTCCGAGTCCTAAGTGAGCACAGTCACCCCACTTGTCCATTGGAATTAAGGGACTCACACAGGTCTATTTGTCTGTCATTAAATGTTTCGATGAATTGAATGCAAAGGACCCCAGTGGAAACAAGCCATAGGCTTTCTTCGGTTTAAAATCCTCTTAGCAGACCTTGTATTGAACTGTACTTTCCTGTGCTTTTTTTTTTGCAAACCGCTAATAAAGTATTCAATCAATCAATTAAAAGTCTCCTAAACACATGTGACAGTGACACAGGTACAGGAAATCCAGTTGGATATAGCCTTGGTTTCCCATTATCTTTGATTATAGTCATCGCTTCTGCAGACCTTGTTATCTAAAACAGCTTAGGGGAACCTGTCTGATTCCAAATCCCTTACTCCAATAGCACCCTTAAGGAATGGCAAACTTCCCAAAAGGGGGGTGCCCACATCATAATAAGAATGAAGGTGAGAAACTTGTGATCAATCCTGGAGGCAAAGAGTGCCACAAACGTGTTTGACTTCATTTATTCAAGACTGATGTCTATACCACAAAGGGAATTGAAATGTAGAATTTGGAGATCTGTGGTCTAAACCTGCTGTCTACAAGTAAACACCAAATTCCCGTTCTCTAAAGCAAACAATCTGCCGTATGATGTGTTTTTTCTTTCACTTTAACTCAGCAGTTTTTACTATATTCCCCAGAGGAGACTGCCAAGCAAATGTATGAAGTCGCTTCTTGCTCAGGGCTGCCAGGTGTCTGTTCTCCCTGCTTTCCCAACCTTCAAACAACAGCAGCCTGCCTCACAACAGCCTGAAGGGATGTGTGTTAACAATTCCCCAGTTGGGAGCCTAGCAATTACAGTGCCCCTCCTCTCCCTCTGTAATTGCAGAGAGTGCTGCTTCCTGAGTGATCAGACTGCTAGCCTGCCACGAGAGAGAGACTAGCTCTGGCTCGATTACCCCAGGCAGCCCAGGTAAATTAGGGTGTTTTGTTGGAGAGTTAAATAAAGGTTGTTCGTTAATAGAGTGGAGTGATTTGTTATGATTTCTCACTTGAACCATACCCCCCCCCCTTGGCTCTGGTGATGGATGAGTGCAGCATGCAAGCATAGGACAGGTTGTCGGAAATAAGAGCATTTGGAATATACAGTAAAGAGACTATACTGCCTCCTTTTAATGTTGTACATGAAACATTTGCTTACAGAATAAAGTGCACTGCACAAACTTACTCATGAATAGGCAGCGTATGACAATCAACTTGATTATGAAGATGAAGATCTGATTTCTCATATTGTGTATCATCGGATGTCACGGATAAGACAGATAAACAGATAAACATGTCATCGTCACACCCATACAAACACTTTCTGTGGTAAGACATTTGAAACGCTGGAAATCTGACCTCGCTTCACATCGTTACTTCGGTGTCAAGTTTCACCTCAGGGGCTTAGAGCTACGCCAGTGTTTTTTCATAAACTGTCACTTCTCTAGAGATGAGAAACCTGACACTTTTATGTACTTGCGAGGGCCTTGACAACGCACACCTCCCACTGGCGGCAGTGGGAGTGCTGACATAACAAAGAGCACAGTGCTAATTGGATTGCTAGCTTAATAATGTGCAGGTACACCAAGTACACCACCTTGCCCACAGGAGTAAAGAAACGATTCACTCCTGCATCAAACAGGGCGAGGTGGGAGAATTATATAACAAAGAAGCACAATTAAACCATGTGTGGCAGAATAAACTCGTGAGCCCAATTAAATCTGCTGTCTATACCGCTGTTACAGATATCTATGGGACCAGGTGGTAGTGTTTTTGGAAAAACATATTTATTTCTTGAACAACATAAATGCTCCATATAATCTACTCCACATTCAAATCTGCTTAATTTCCCTCTTAACAAAATAGTGCCTATATGTAAAGGCTGAATAAAACTCAACCATACATCAGTTTTAGAAAACAGATTTAGACCCTGTGTTGTTATACTTAGCTTCCCTTTAGCCTCCACTACGAAACTGGTTTAAACAAATTATCTCTTGGTATTTAGTCCGAACCAACTACCATCCCACAAGTCAATGCATTCTGGGTAAAGAAAGTTATACGTGATGATCCGCTAGAGATGATTCAATACAGATCCATGACTGATTTGATCTCCTAAAGCCTTTTGGAGAAAGCTGTGAATGAACAGCCTGAGTTATACATAGTTGCATGCAGGTGTCACACACTGAAAATAGCTGATCTACAAGCTCACAGCACGCCACACTGCGAAGCGTTTTGAGCTTTTAGATCTGCAGTTTTTGGTGTGCGACACTAGCAAGTGGCCAAGAATAAATTATCATTGTGTCTGTGGTTTTCAGATCCAATGGATCGCAGGTGACATTATTGCATAATTACATTCAGTGAATTACATAAAATCTCAATAAGTGTGCATTGTTGCTCATCGTGGGGTCAGGATCCAGACTTGTAGCAGCTGTATGGAAAATCGTTTATGATCACCAGTATTTCACCCGGACCCTTGGCTGGATGATAATCAGCATTCAGTGACAAAGGAAGACAGATAGAAAATGGTGATCATGTATAAACTTTTCTGGTAGAACATTCTATCATTTTATTACCTTGAATGAGCCACAATGTACACTGTGAATGGACTGCCATTAATTGCTTGATGGATCTTCATTTTATTGCACTCCTCTGGAGACAAGCACAGTGCTATCAGTCAGCTCTAATTGACATGATGAGGAGCTATTACTGTATTGATCCAACTGGCAAGTGGCACTGGATCAGCTGAGGCCTCTATCGACCTTGTTAGGTGGACCAATGGACCTTGGAGGGTCAGGGGAATGTTAAGGGGATATTACCCATTTTGGTAAAGTTGGATTGCTTTCAGGCTAAAGGAGATGAAGGAAACACAGCTTCTGAAATCAAGTGGTAGCGTACATGAAATCATATGTGTGTTCTGGATGTTTCAAAAGAAGAATGCAGACCCTGCTTGCAATACCCGTAACAAAACAATGTGCTTCAGAAAAACAGACATAAATGGAAAATTAATCCAAAATACTTTTGAATGAGGGTTTAAACTCAAATGCAATATGCGTGGTGGAACATTAATGATGAACATGGATAGGCAGCTTAGTGAGTTAATATCATAGAAATAAATTATCATAAAATAGACCTTTGTACTCTTTACACATACACCAAATACTGTACAGATCAATATCTCCGAAACTTTAATATAATTACAAAAAACACAGACAAGGGACCAGCGTGTGTCTGTAGTCATTTGGTTTTTAGTCCCAACCAAAGTCATGCCCTGTCATCTGGTAAAACTTACTGTTAAAGGGCTTATAAAAGTCCCTTAGCCTCTGCACGACTTCTGGATCAATATTAGGATGGGTTCTCCCTTTGGTTTTGCCAAGGCAATGTGGCTTGCTGTTCCCCTCGGGTCTCTTCAGACAGGGGAATCCCTTAGCTGGGTTGAAATGGAAATACTTGTGGGTGACCACCCTCCTGAGCCCCAGGAAGTCCTGTACGCGAGCCATCTCTCCCGCAGGGTCGCTTATCAGACGCTCCCCGCTCACGAACAGCAGCTGTTCCAGCGGGAAGTACTGGAGCCAGCGCTCGAGGTGCTTGGCGTACATGCCGATCTGAACGGCGCTCCACGTGGTGTCGATCACGCCCGCCGTCATGTTCCTAAAGGTCAAGCTCTCGAAAGAGGGGATGTCAGGCTTCTTGGAGCGGGTCTGCGTGTAGTCCGAGATCACCCGCGTGACGGGATCCCGGACGACCACGATCAGTTTCGTGTCCTTGGACATGGTGTAGATTCGAGCTGGGACCTCCTTGGTGACGAAGTAACTGGGGGTTTTCTCCATGGTCATCTGGCCCTCCACTGTCTTGGGCATCAGTTCCCTAAAAAAGAAAAAACATACAGAGATATTTAAATTCCAGGGATGACAACTTTATGGCTTCACACGATACCACATTGTGCAGTGTTGCTACAGTATGTTCATTCCATTGTGTTTTTATTATCTCCATGGCTGCCTCTCTTCTATAGAACATACCAAACAATGAATTAGAATAGACTTGCGCTCCCTGTCTCTGTGGTGGTTTTAATAGACAGAAGGACAGGATCTATCAGTCATCATCGAGAAAACAATTCGCAGTCAATGTGAGCTACACTGCCGCACCCTGCGAGCGTGATACCAAATGACAGGGACTGGCAAACAGAGAAGGACTGTTCCTCATTTGATGTTGTCTGTGAACACAACACACAGTTCATGACATGTTCTACCTTCAGACCCCAAACGAAGACATTCATCACCTGCAGCGTCATCTAATCTACTTTAAGACCCCAATCCTATTCCACAACCCACAATCCTCCCATAGAAATATATTCCACCCCCTTGATTACATACCACAATGGAAGGTATTTTGCTATGAATAGGCGGTATTATAGTCATTATAGTTATATAACGTCATGCCAAGTCTGATGGCGATGATTCCACTTTCCATCTCATCACGTTTGTCACTGCCGTTCGAACAAAATGTTTTGGTGTAAAATGCTCAGATTCGGCGAAAACCTCAGATCCACAGGGAGAGAATGTGGAGCTGGGGAGCCGTCGACTCTCCTGATTGCATAGCTTTCTGACCCAGGATGGCTCTGCTAGATCATAATGTAGCCTGTTAACTGCAGCCCTGACTGGATAATGGCTATAGTGAGCCAAGGGGGGATTAGGACTAAGCCAAACACACTGGAGCATTAGAGGCTGGTTGACTGCCTGCTGGCTTACTGGGTGGCTGTCTTGTCCTAGAGAGAGAGAGAGACGGCAGCGCTGAGGATAGTGAGAAGACGAGGGATAAGAGGACCTGACATGCTAAGTGTCTAAGAAAAAGTAGTTCATCCGCACCAAGAGGAACTACAAAGCAACATTGCAGCTACATTTTTGACACATTTGGCTAATGTGTACGGCTTACATAATCAGACTTCAAACTATTTGAACTTATATCCTGGCCAGTTAGCTATACAACCCCACCAACATTGATGTTCCACCATTTAAGTTATTGAGTTAGTGTTTGGCTTGTGTTTCTTTATAAAGTGGATAACAATCTAAATAGAACAGTGTGTGGCAGAGAAGCTGTGCCGTTTACACACATTTGCATTAAAGGACCTATCCATTTGACAGATATGCACAGATATATGGTCATGTATATGCATTTTTGTCAATACAAACATCAATCAATCAAAATTAGAACCTTTATTAGCTTTCACTAAAACCAGGGCCACCACAAGTTTACTTAGCTTAGCTGAAGCAAGCAGATGAAAACCTGGGTGGAATGTTGCAATATGAGCCTTTTGGGAGATACCTTAGCAGCACTGGGAGAAGCCAACTTTGCGTATTCCTCATTAGCTCATACAAAAATGCACAAGGGGCTCTCTTTCTTATGCAACTTCACCACCTACTGTACCTAGTGTATTTTCACTCACTTTCTTTCCACAGAGGTCTCTGGTCCTACAACTTCACCACACCTTTCTCTCCCCCATGAGGCTTCTTAACTATTGTATTACGAGGTGGAAAACAAAAGCTGCAAACCTGTTCAAGGTTTGTGCGAGAGAGACAGACAGCTACATCGGAATCTCCTGCATTGAGGTACACACACACAAAAACTTACCACCAATCTAACTTTTCACTTAGTCCCCGAGCAAAAACAATCTGTGAGAGCGGCACATGCATTATTCATCTCAGCAGAGATAGAGAAGGAGCGAGCATCTCTGGCTGAAGGAAGGGGAAGACTGTTGCCTGAGGGGGGCAGATGTAGCAAGCTTTCACAATTTGTTCTGCTTAATAAACAATGTCGCCTGGAACCAATAGTTTTTCAGTGCATCCATCAATCCACCGTGCAAAGACATAAAACCTTCCTAGAGAAAGAAGTACTGCCGCTTTCTTTAGATCTGATAAGAAAACCTGTGACACCATGTTACACTGTTTGTTACATTTAATTTAATTTAATTAAGTACTGTTTAACAGAATTTAAAGTTGAATTACTTAACAGATGTACAATGGTGCATCTGAGTAATTTTCTTTAATACGTTGAGGCTGCAAATGGTTTTAGTAAACATTTAACCACTTTTTAACCTGGTGTCCCTAATTTCGGGCCTGTAAATATAGGCGAAAATTCCCCAAAATGTCAAGTAATTCAACAATTTCCAAAATGTTCAAAATAGCGAAACCAGCAAATTTCAGCTTGTTGATCTGCTATGCTATTTTCACTATTCATCGTACAACAAAGTAGGGCTTAAGAGGTTTGGGAAAACAGTTTTTAAGAGTCTTTAAACCCATATTAGTCATTTAGACTGCAGACTAAAACACACAGTCATCCTCTGCCCTCTAAACCTGCCCTTTAAGATCACACAGGAGACCAGCAGACCTGGGAAGATAACCGAGTGGGGAAGAACGAGAGGTGTAAGAGAATAAGATAAGGCAGAGAGAGAGAGAGAGAAGGGGGCATGACGAGGGAGGAAAGAGGGGATTAGATCGAATCTGGAGGAGAGAGGTGCGCTGGAGGAAGACAAGAGACTGTAGAGGTTAAACCTCTGACCCAACTCTGCCTCCTGTATCACTCTTCTGCCATTTCAGATGCTGTGTCTGGATTCTGCCCTGCTGAAGAGCCACATGACAAACCGCCCCTACCACAGACCAGAAACTAGACATTAATCCATGAGTGGTGTGGTTGTATAATTTCTCTGTGTTTTGTCTGCCGGGCAGTCAGGTGTATCCATTAAAAGCCGGCTGCAGGAGAGGCAGTGTTTGAAAGGCCTGTGCACTGTTTACATTTTGCTACTATCAGGAAGCGGTTTCAAAGGTAGGAATTTGCAATGCTGCTGTAATGTGTGCTGGATGAGGCACTTAATGGTGAGTTTATAAGGCCTGGTCCACATTATTCAACTCAACACAACTTGAACTACTTGAACCCTATCATCCCTATTCTGGGCACATTGTAATAGGCAACCATTCAGCAAACATAGGTCGAACATTTGCAGCAAGTATCAAGCTCACAACACGTCACAACGCGAAACGTTGTGAACTTGTATATCTGATATTTTTGTCGATGAGAATTGGGGTTGAGGGAAAAAGGAGGGACCTCTGGGGGACCCCGTCAACGAAGTATATAGGGTTTAGTATATAGGTTTAGTATATAGATATGTTTGTTACGCCGTGATCGCTGCTTTATTGATATGCTTGTCACCATGAGTGTTACTTTATTGGAACACTGCATGCTCAAGGATGCAGGATGCAACTGATGCAACAATAACAATTTATCTACCTAGAGAACATCATGTTTTCTTGTGTGTATATTTCATACCCCACCCTGCTCCTTTCTCTATCTGTTAAGAAACACATATCTTCTGGTCACATAATGTGACTTGCATTAGTTATATACTGTATGTATAATTGTCTCCGCCAGGATTTTTCATATTCCGTCCCGATTGGCTAAGATTGGCATCTAAAGTTTGCAGGAGTGGTCCGTTTTGAACAAAATGCCTCAAATCATAAACGCAGCGTCCAATTGTCGTGAAACTTTGCACGCACATTCCCACTAGGCCGAGGAACACATGCCACCCTTTTCACATTTAGTCCATGAGCCAGAGCCCCAAAATTGAGCAATGATTATCGAAAGAGTGGGCAAAACCAAACCTATATTAAATTGTTCATAGGGTCAATACCAGTAAATACATTTATGATAACCTTTCCACAGGAGCAGCTTTTTCATGGTTATCACACATTTTGTTATTTTCCCCATACGTACATGACAGGTGAAAAAATGACAAGATTTAAAAAAGAGTTATCATAATGAAACTTCCTGAGTTGATTACTTACATGAAGACAATGATTTATCGTATTACAAGTTTTCTGAAATTGTATATATAAATATGCAAATTAGGCATTAGGAAAATATGCCCACATTTGCATAACTTTCCAGAATCAACATTGGAACATTGGACAAAGCCAGAGTCAACATACTTATTTCATTTTGTTAAGATGTTGGAGTCAAAGGTTTTTAACGAGGGAATATTCAATATCTGGCTCAATTTTGGGGCTCTGGCTCATGGACTAAATGCCTAATTTGCATATTTAAATATACAATTTCAGAAAACTTGTAACACGATAAATCATTGTCTTCATGTAAGTAATCAACTCAGGAAGTTTCATTATGATAACTCTTTTAAAAATGTTGTCATTTTTTCACCTGTCATGTACGTATGGGGAAAATAACAAAATGTGTGATAACCATGAAAAAGCTGCTCCTGTGGAGAGGTTATCATATATTTATTTACTCGTATTGACCCTATGAACAATTTAATATTGGTATGGTTTTGCCCACTCTTTCGATAATGGACTAATTGTCCTGTTATAGCGCTACCAGGAGGTTGTCCTACAGATTTTGTCCAAACATCATCGAATTTTGAACATTGCTGGCTCACAATAACCTATCTGACCTGGTGGAGACCTGTGCTCCGAGAGCAGGGTTCATGTGTTTAACCACATGAACCCTAGCATCCCAATTCTGTGCATGTTGTCATAGGTGCAAACATTTGGCAATCTACAAACTCACAACATGTGCTCACACGTTGTGGAGTTGTAGATTTGCTATTTTCAGTAAAGAGTAGAGTAGAGAGTTGGTGTAGAGGGATAAAAGGAGGAGGAGTATAGACGCTAAGGGATCTCCGGTCAACAAAATATATTGTTTAAGTGGTTAATCATTTCTGAATAAGCCGTGTGATACTGCCTTGTGTCATCTTGCTCTCTGCTGTTTGCCTAACAGAGAAGTACCTCAACTACATGACATGTCACCACCCTTAATAGAGGAAAACTCTTTGGACCTCAACAGAGGATTACATAATTCACAACAGCCTGTATGTACAATATTTATAATGCAGTAATTCTGTTTCACTAATTGTAGCTGGCTACCCATTTCAGGTCATCACATGACTGTGATTTGTGAACGCTCCATCACAAACCCCGGGCATAAGTCAATCTAATGTCATGATCGGTTCTAATCTTAAAGCTCTGAGAGGGGATGAGCTCGGTTAGGGTGTGCTACTATGGGAATCGTTCTACTTCTCACAGCACTAAAGACAAGATGAGAGGTGGTGGTATGCAGCCACTCAGAATAATCTGACCGAGTTCCCTATGAGACAAGAACCAGACATAAATCAAAGGGGCGAGTATTTTTAGGGGAGGGTGTTCCTTCGCCATCGTGAGCCATCTTATCACGCGTGTGAAAGTCGTCATCGTGGCTTTGCACTCAGGGCCTTACCGCGCAGTTTTAATGTCCAATATCTTGACAACATTCCTGAAAACTGATATTGTATGGAGAAAGCAATTTCTTTCCCCCCATCCTCCATTATTATTGCTGTCAGTATGCAGAATTCAAGGCCACCTGGATGGCTGCTGGAGACAGGCCCGGTTTGAAACCAAGAGGAGGAGGCAGTATCCTGGCTTCCCTCACACAACTGTCAGCCTTGCATTAACACATAACCATTCTGACTGTCAGTTGTTTATGGAACTGGCAAACACCTTTTTTTTTGTGGTGGTGTGAGGGAGAAGAGCAAGCTAAACCACACTAAAATAATCAAACTAAAACTTTTTTTTTCTCTTTCTCTCATACAGGAAACCATCCAAATAATTACCACCAGATAACATATGCATATCGCTACACATGCATGAAAACATTTGATGGCTGTGGAAAAGTATGGTCTGGTTTGGGTTTTTCCTACTCATGGTCTGTGCTGGTCCGAGAGGATTGGTATGAAAATAAATAATCAAGAGTTCAAACAGATAAAACAGAGAGATATTTGGAGGCAGACTGCAAATTGAAAGTTACTCTGGCGGACTGGCTGTCAGTGCCCCTCTATAGTGGAGAGGATGAGGCAGGAAGGAAATAACGAATTCTCCCCAAAGACACTAGAAAAGTGAACAATGAAGAAGACAACAACTCCGGAGGGAATAGGAGCTGACCAGCGAGCTCCATCTTTAGGCTCCAATGCTTCCAGTGTGCTGTACTAAGTGCTGTGGTGTGACAAATTGCCCCAAGTGAAATCCTTTGGGGGTATGGCACCAAATTAAATCTTCAATCACCACAATGGAAAAAGGAGAATTCGATTCCCCCCGACTATTACCATTGTACTCAATTGATTCCTGGAACAGGAGAATCACTTCTGTCTAATAATACGACTATTTGAGAAACTAGTTTGAAACGGCACAGGTGCATTACCTCTGGAACATTTCGGGGGAACTTTGAGACGACAGCTAGCAATATTTAAATTGTTCCTATGGAGTTCTTCATTATTATCATCATCAGTGGGTGTTTCCGAGCTTTCCCTGTCGACGAAGTGCTGACACATTACGTCTCAGCTGGGAAGAACTTATACTGAGAGCTCTCTCACTTAACACAAATTCCCCTGCGTCCTTGCAAAAGACGAACCAAGAGTGTCGAGTAAGCAGAATGCCACTGGTGGACTTACATGAACCTACTCCTGGGAAATGCAACTTTCAACTCACAGATGCCTCAGAGAGCAAAGTCAACTTTCTGGCAAAAAAAACAACAAAAAAAAAAGCTTAGGCGTTTGAATCTTTTTCCTGGTCGGGTTCCATTGAGGGTTCTTTCTGGTGGAACCCCCGCTGGGCTTCGTCAAAGGGCACTTTCACCCTCTCTGAGTACATTTGCATACAAAGTGAAGGCAGAGAAAACATGTTTCACACTAATTGTCTGCTCTTTTATTGTCAGGGTTAATGCAGACCTCAGGGGTTCCCCGGCATCCCCTTTCACTCCAGCTTCATAATACTCCCGGAGTTTCTAAAGACTCACTTAAAATTTACTACCCTTCTATCTGCCAGTGTGCACTGTAAAATCCTGAGCGTTGATTAACTCCAAGAGTGTGCAAATGTAACCAAATGGACCCTTGGTAACATTTGTACACTCTCAGAGTTACAAATGGATAAATTAACATTGACGATATTACTGTGTGGGCTGCAATGAGCTCCCCAGGGGCACTGTTCTGGACTGGGCTGTCTTCTCTGACACCCTCTGTGAGTTATGGTAAGAAAACCACTCATTGTTTTATATTTGGAACCTCCAGAGGAAAACACAATTCAGCATGAAACATGCACCCTCAAGACCTTGATTTTAGCTGGAGCAAAGATACACAGTAGACAAGTACAGTAGTAAAGACGTCAAAAGAGGCGTCAAACAGAACACGCCGGCACAACGAGAGAACTGTTATTAAATAAAAGGAAGGGGCAAAGAGGAGGCCGTTTCCCACGGCTTTGGGAGTTGCCTTCTGCGTTCTGTATGGGTAAGCGTGTACAATTGTCCGGCTGTTTCTCTTCTCCCGACTGTGGGTGAAAGCGTGGTGTATTTTGTGGTTTGGCGCCCCCCCGCTGTGGCGGGCCTCTCCGCTAACCCCTGCAGGAGGCGCATGATGGCAGACCTCCTCCGTGTCAGGACAAAATGGTGTGGGCACAGCTCAATGCCACCACAGGCGATGATGAGCCCACCCAGAGATCCGCCTCTCTCGCCAAAAGCCACCGCTCGCTGTTAGTCCGGGAGCAGCGGAGTGAAACATTTAGCCAATGACGTCAACACACTTTATCCAGGGTTTTACACCCTTTCTGTTATCTCCTGTGACATGCACTGACTTTATGAGGACAGGTGGATGTGTTGTGAGAGTTTTAATTGGTCTAATAAACCGATTTTGAAACAGAGTTTAAGTTGTGAAATTGTAGCCTATAACACGATGCGTGCAAAAATCCCATGTGACCAACCGCAGTTCTCCTAACACTAAAAATGTAGTTCACTGTGTCACAGGGGGTGATTATTTCAGTTGGACTGAGGTGGCGATGGTCTTGCTCTAGTATAAAGACAGCTGGGGTTTTCCTCGCTGCACAAAATGATCATTAAGGGCTCACTGTGGCGCTGCTCTGCTGTGTGGTGTCAACCTATAGCATGGTACTCTGGCTGGGCCTGCTCAAGCCAAGCTGTTTTAATTAGCCAGATTACAACTCCAGGGAAATTAGACTTCATTAGACACAGATCTCCAGATAAATCTGTAATACAAGTCTCCCAAGTCCACCGCATAGTAACGTTTCATGTAAGGTACTGAGTGTACTGTGTAGTGAGAGCTGGTTTCCTGGATGTACTGTATATCCTGTGTGAAAACCACAGCTGCAATTTCTCTGCATTAAATACACCTTTGCTGTCACCTATAGTATTAGGGGACATGTTGGCCTTTGATAATATTTCTCCCCACTAGCCAATAACTATCTTTTAGTTCAATGGTTACTGTCTACTGTGTATCAATTACTATTTTGTTTGTTCTCATTCCTCAGCTATGGACAAAGGACTCTTCCTTACATAGTAATCATTTGAAAGTGTCCAACCTAAACCTAGATCCGGAAATTCTTGGACATGCTTAAGTGAAAAGTCCTTTGAACAATGCTTCACTTCACCCCTATTGTAGCTTCATGGAGCCAGCTTTGACACTGAATGTCTAGTCTAGAGCCTTTGACATCAGTCTGCTAATCTCCAAGCTCAGTCAAATGGACACTTGAAATGCTAGTATTATTAATCCCTTATTGATAATGTTGTTCCTTTGATGCAATATGTCTTCAGTGCCAAATGATTCGTGGAACTTTTTTGGGTACACAGAAGATCAATAATTGTCAGGGTTACATGTGTTTGTGAATTACACCAGATTCCTGTCGAGAGAACAAGTTGCATAATTGTACACAGGACAGAGTAAACAGGTGAACTGAATCACAAATGACATCACATCATGATAGAGAATCTGAATTAGAAATGATCGTGTCGCACAACTTGTGGAAGCCGTTAGCAACGTTGGCTCCTTGATCTCCTTCCTTTGAAATTTGAGGCCTGGCTTGCTCCAGTTCTATAAGAAAACATTGCCACTGAATCAATACCATAGGAACTCATACTGTATGCTACTCCTGCCCAGGACTGATAGCCTACCATGATGTAGCCTGTGCTGACTCCGAACTATAAACCATTGGTTCTCAAAGTGGCGTCCGGGGACCCCCAGGGGTCCTTGAGGGAATTCCAGGGGGTCCCCAGCTAAATGATTGATATTTAGGGACCAAGTGGACCTTTTATGGGTCTGTAACTCTGAGAGTGTACAAATGGACCTAACGGGTCCATTTGGTTCCATTTGTACACTCTCAGAGTTATATTAACATTGATTTTACATTATAAATCGGGGTAACAGAGATAGAAATGCCATTAAATGGGGGTCCGTAGGCTAATGCATGTCAAACTGGGGGTCCTTGAAATTAAAATGGTTGAGAATCACTGCTAGAGCGGTAAAAATGTTCTCTTATAGGGATCCCTGGCATATATTTTCAAATGGGGGGGGGGGGGTCCGCGGGCTAAAAAGTGTTAATTTGGGGGTCCTTGACATGAAAAAGTTTGAGAACAACTGCTATAAACCATCAGCTGTTTTACTGCATAAGGGAGACTCTGGTCAAGCTAAATGGACACTCATTACACGAACTGGTATTCCCCCCCTCCCTTTTCAGAACACCACAGCTTGTGGAATTCCAAGGGCAGCTGTATAAAAATTCCAGGAACTCTGAGCGAAGGTCATGCAAACCGGCATAAAATCGATAGTGCTTTGTAAATGAACACGACACGCTGTGAGGTGAGTAGCCTGAAATACCAGAGTAAATGGAATATTTCTGGTGTTTACGGAAAGATGTGCAAGGAGTCCTCTACCGAACACTACCGGGGTTAGGGGTTTGATTGCCTTTGGCATACCACCCACCATTAAAAATGTAAGCTATGTGGTAAAGGCATTGGCCATGCGATCTTAAGGCTTCTTCTCACTTTTCACAGCAAGTGATTTCAGAGGCTTCTGCTCACTTTTCACAGCAAGTGATTTCAGAGGCTTCTGCTTCACAGTAAGGGATTCAGAAAAGACTGTAGGCTAATGATAACATTGTATAATCAATTCCTTAGCTGACACTTATCACTATCTCATCTCTTGATTGTTTAATTGGGCCAATATGTAATTTTGTTCATATTCATTCAGTTGTTATACAAAATTGGAAGATTTAATAAATACAAATTGTTAGGCTATGTCATTATTAGTTTATGAATCTGATATGGAAAACAATTAAGCCCATGGGTTTGTTTTGAAACTTTTGTATTATCTTCTATTATTTATTCAAAACATAATGTTAATTGGACTACCAGGATATTTGTATTGTGTGTTCAATACAAAACGTTTTCCTCAATCCTCATATATATTATAGCTCCGTTTGATTTCTGCATATAAAAAATTCGGGTCCATTTCAAACATAATTTGATTATGGCCATGATTATTTTTATAATAAATGTGTCCATCTGTCTAATAATAATTTACCTGCAGTGGTGTAAAGTAACTAAGTTTTCCTCAAGTACTGTACTTAAGTACAATTTTAAGGTATTTTTACTTGACTGGAGTATTTCCAGTTTTCAGTAGCCTACTTTTACTTCTACTCCACTACATCTCAGAGGCAAATATTGTCCTTTTTACTCCACTACAATTATATGAAAACTTAGTAGTTACTTTGTAGATTTGGATTATTATAACAAAGCATACATTAACCACTTCAGCGAATCAGCCCTATATGGCCTACATTTCGGCCATTTGAAAATAGCAGATCTACAAGCTCACAATGCATTGCATCACAACACATTGTGAGCTTGTAGATCTGCTATTTTCTAAAGATTTTTATACATTTTACACATTTAAAACTTGTGAAATGGGGACATTCTGCGTGACGAGTACTACTTTCTACTTTTGGTACTTTAAGCACATTTTGATACCAATACTTTTGTAGCCTATACTTTCATTCACTTTCATTTCGAATTCCGGACTTTTACTTGGTAACAGAGTATTTTTCTACATTGCATAAGTAGCCTATTGATACTTTTACTTAAGTAAAAAATGTGAGTACTTTTTACACCACTGATTATACCTCCGTTTGATTTCCGCATATAATAAATTCGGGTCCATTTCAAACATAGGCAAACCTTAACATTTTATGGCCATAATTATTTTTCCCCTTCATAATAAATGTGAAGTCTGTCTATCTGTCTACTAATAATGTACCTGTACCTATGTATAATAATAATATATAATAATAATAATGTAGGCCTTACCTGTACCTTTAATAATATTGAATATATAATAATAATAATAAAGTACCTGTACCACTCCAGGCCCTTGTCGTAGTTGCGGTCAAAGAAGTGCGGCTCCGCGCCCACCGCTCTGATGTCGGGGTGAGCGCGGAGGAACTCCAGCAGCGCCCGCGTGCCTCCCTTCTTCACCCCGATGATGACGGCCTGGGGCAACGTCCTGCTCTCAGACTCGTTGGAGAAAGAACCTGACGTGATGACGGCGCTATCTTCCCTCGCCTGGTCGCCTCTGATCTCGTCCCAGTCCTCTCCTCTGCTGTCCAGATCATTATTATTCTCGTTATTCAGTAAGTCCCTCCTGGACACTCCGAGAGAAGAAGAGGAGTCCCGATTGTCAAATAATCCAACAACGTCGCTCCCGGTGTCCGTCTCCGGACGTCCCGCTGGTTTACTTACGCTCGGCGGTGGCATGGTGGAGCAGTAGCCCACGCAGCAATAGATCATGTACACCCAAAGTGACAGCATGATGCAGAACACAAAGAGTTTGTTTTTCACGTGGGGTGGTGGCACAACAACATGTAGATTGTGTAAAAGCGGACTATATTCCATAGGGCTGCCGGACAGGAGTCATATTCCAATTAGGCATTTTGGCAAAGTTCCTCCTTCAGTCCTCTTGCATCGCTGAAGAATCTTCTTTCTTGCGGGGCATCACATCAACGCAACTGCCGACAGCTTGTTGTATGCAAAGTAAAACTCCATAATGTGAAAGTAGTAGATACCAGGCTCTATACAGGACATAAAAGAAAATCACAGTCGCGCAGGTAAATCAGCTGAGCTGTGCGTAAAGAAGTGAAGTCTCTCATCACTTGTTCGGGGGTGTGTGTGTGCGTGTGCAGTGTATGTGTGTGTCAGAGCGCAGCCCAACGCTCCTCCACGGTGATGCGCACACGCACACGCGAGGTGCGTTTGAATGACAGCGGAGCTGGCCAATCCTAGCAGCCGTAACGGAGAGCAGCACAGCCCCATAGCCCAGAGGGAGAGTCCTGCTGTGATTGGCAAGTTAGGATTTTTGTTTGGGCTTAAGTTCATCTTAAAAAAACTAAAATCATAGCAGTGTATATGTATGTATTTTTGTTTTTCGTTGAGTTTAATTCTATATATGTGTATAAATGTTTAAGATTTTTGTCTTGTTTTTTTTATATAGGCTATATTGTTGCATAATCTCTCAGAATTGTTATTTTCTGTTGGTTTGATATGCAAAATGACCAATCAAAATGCAATTCATAAAAATTAAATAAAAAAAACATTCTGTTCAGCCACTGTGAGAGATATTTGAAGGGGTCTCTGCACCTTTTGTTTAAAGAAATTCTGGTTTGAGAAACTATAACTAGCCACTAAGGATCTTAGACCATAGGATGAATCAGAGCAGTTATTTTGGTCGTCTCTTGTAAGATAATTAACACACACACACACACACACACACACACACACACACACACACACACACACACACACACACACACACACACACACACACACACACACACACACACACACGTGTTCCATGTAGCTGTGCATAGCATACATCATTTGTTTTTGGTGGAGCCTATCCATTAATCTGTGTTACTATGAAGGCACATGCAGGGTCACCACAAATCTATTTTTAAAAAACAATTGTGGTTGTGTCAGTCTATTGATCTTAATAGAGGCAACCCTAGACGAATATTATTGATATTTGAATGATATATAAAATTGGTATCAGAGCTAGTTGACTCATTCATCCCGTCATTTCCATCAGAATGTTTCAATTATCACTTATAAATATCTGTCATAGAGAACTTGGCATTGACAAAAGGGTACACCTGTGAAAAGATCAGACACTACTCAATTCAAACTTTATTTATTAGCACATTTACAATGACCAGGGGTTATCCAAAGTGCTGTCAGGTCAGATTAAAAACAAGCATACAGAAAACAGGAAGAGAGATTAAAAAGGGGAAAAAAACTAATAACACAAGGAAAATGTTACTTCTCACAATCTCCCCCACTTTGCCTGGTGTTGTATAAACTGCAGTGCACACTGAATCATTGCTCATAATTAGGTTACTACATACCATTAACAGAGCTATAGGTGAAGAAAACGTATGTGGTGCCACCTTTAAACTCAGTCAGGCTTATAATGTGTGACTACTATCTTCTGATGACACCAAATCGTGTGTGTGTGTGTGTGTGTGTGTGTGTGTGTGTGTGTGTGTGTGTGTGTGTGTGTGTGTGTGTGTGTGTGTGTGTGTGTGTGTGTGTGTGTGTGTGTGTGTGTGTGTGTGTGTGTGTGTGTGTGTGTGTGTGTGTGTGTGTGTGTGTGTGTGTGTGTGTGTTGATTAGCACCCTCCTCTGGTGTGCAGGTCAAAGGCGTCCGGACCCTGAGCACCCCTGAGCTGCAACAGGATTAGCAGGATTACCGAAGAGCTGCCATGTCAGTCAGAGTTTCACCAGAGACACCCCCCGGTAAGCCCCCTATCTCATATCTCCCACAGCCAGATATGATATGTGAGAGCGGTGGGCATTATGCTGTGTGTGTGTGTGTGTGTGTGTGTGTGTGTGTGTGTGTGTCCTCACAAAATAAAGGATTGTTTTTAAGCTTAAATATTTTAGAATTATGAAAAGATTCAGGTTGGGTTTAGGGTCCACTTTCCACCCATTTTCAACCTGTCTTCATACACAGTAACTGGTCCTCATTAATGCTCATTATAAGATCGTACCATTTCTGTCTACTTGGTCTATGTCTCAGGACAGTTCAGAAACCTGCCTACCAATGACATCATCGGTACGCAGGTTTGGCAATTTCAAATTCAAACAAGTGATTTTTTCTATGAATGCAAGAACAATGGCTTCTATTTCAGCATGATAACTTTCCAGGAAGAGAAAGGCTGTGGATTATATTAGCTTGGAATCCCCATCGATGATGTTATTGGTAGGCACTGCTAGGCAGGTATCTGAACTGTCCATAGCCCACCAATGAGACGCAGAGTGAGTAGACAGACATTGTGCTATCTTATATTGAGCATTAGCATGGACCAATTATATGAAGACAAGGTTGTTGTTAGGGTTAGAGTCACAACACAGATTGGCTATTTTCAGTGTGAAACACTGTCACACAAGTATCTCACTATCGATTAGTCAACCAATGGAGACTTGAATTCATGGATATCTTTTTGTATTTGTCGCATTCCTAAGCCAATAATTTGCGGACCGGTAGGAGACACAAAGGAGACTCTTTGTGTCTCCTACCGGAACTGCTGCCGGTCATCAAATTACTAGCTTAGGAATGCGATAAAACCCCCCAAAATATTCATGAATGCAAGTCTCCATGAGGTGACTAATCGCAAAAAAAATAAGTCATTTTGGGGGTGAACTATCCCTTTAAGGGTTAAGGTTAAAATGGCCTAACATTTTTACGCCTCACAAGTATACTAATACCAATGTGTGTGTGAATTTGTGGGAGAGAGATGGAGAGAGGGAGAGATAGAGAGAGGGAGAGAGAGAGAGAGAGAGAAAGAGTCAGAGAGAGAGAGAAAGTGTGTTCCACTGGATGTTATAGCATTTCCACTGCTACAGTATATAGTTTCTGATGTACACCTCGAGGGTTCCGTGTTCACATTCAGATACTAATGACCAACAGTCAAGGCTGGTGGAAGTTGCCTCCGGTGCAGCATGGCATTCAGCTCAAGCACAGGACCGACATCATTATCTCACAATACACAATGCACAGTATCGCACCATGGACACAATGAATAGTTACAGCAAATTATCACCATGTTGGACACACACAAAGTAATCAAGTAAACCTTGTGGGATATGTATACATTATCACATTAAACACAGAAGAAAATGCAGCGTGTGTAGGACAGAGATTTTACTGAACCATCGATGTACTGTATATAAAAGTCCATAGCTTCAGAATTAAATTAACAGTCCAGATTTTTCTGTGTGGGTGGTAAAAGGCGGATGATGCGCTGCCTTTAACCTTATGGCTGCTGTCTAGTCAACTTTGTCGTGTCTCACTGGAGAAATTGAGAATCAAAATGCAGCTGGAGTTGTGAATATTAAGCCTGATTTATACTTTGTCGTATGACGGAGTAATGTACAACCTACAGTGTAGTCTACCTACAAGCTCACAATCATTGTGACTTGTTTGTAAAGTTGAATTAATGTTTTTGTTCAAATGTTTGTCTGTGTCGGACCCCTGGAAGACTAGCTTTTGTCATGGTAAAAGCGAATGGGGATCCTAATAAACAATAAACAAACAATACACTCTTGAGCTTTTAATTTTCAGCACGCAACTAAATTAAGTTACACTATGAACTTTAGTCTTTTGTACAGTATGTATGGGTGACCATTGACCAATATGAAACTACAAAGAAATCAACTCAGATCTGCCTATCAAGGATTAGAATTGCTAACAAAACGCACTTGTCTGAAACAACGTTGTTTGTCAAGTATGAGTTGTAAGTCAATTATTATGAGTCACAACTCACAACAAATGATCTTTTTGGGCCCAGTCAATTAGGTTTGACTAATGCAAACATACCACAGAGGCATTAGCCTAAACATTTCTTGAGGTACTCTCAGACGGACTGAAATAGAGTTATAGCGGTCGGAAAACGCAATGCCACTGTAGCGTGTCAAACTAAATATGTATAGAACTGTTGCCGTTGGCAAGAGACCTTTTTGAATGACAGTTTGAATGAACTAAGAAAATGTGTAATATACTATATTTTTTGTGGACCTAAAAAAAAAGCATTAAACATTGTTCAGTTGGTGCTCTCAGTTGCCTTTGAAAGTCTTAATTTCATGTGACCACAACATAAATGCATTTTATGCTTGATTTCAGATTGGATAATGTAGAGAGACAGGAAACCATGGGCAGAGAGAGGAGAGACATGCGAGACAAATGGTCTGCATTTTTATAGAGCTTTTATCCAAAGCGTTTTACATTCTCCCATTGACCCACACATTCAAACACCGATGGCAGACGCAACCAGGCAAGGTATCAACCTGCTCATCAGGAGCATTTAGGGGTTCCGTATCATGCTCAAGGACACTTTGACACAAAGCCAGGAAAAGCTATGGATCAAACTGGTACCTTCCAGTTCCCAGATGGTTAATCTACCTCTTGAGGCACAACTGCCCAAGGATTTGACTTTTAACCATCCCAGGGAACACCTGCCTGACATTTGGAAAAACAGGAGACTTGTTTATCACCATTTTCTTTTTAGTTTGATGAATGTTTTGAATAAGAGCAGTTGTAAAACAATTTGACTGTCTTTTTTTTGTGTTTTCAATTGCATTTGTTTTCACCATTAAAAGCTAAAGATATAGCTGTAAAAAATGTGTACATGCACACGCAAGCACACAGACACATGAATTTACACTGTAAGCATTTAGCTGATGCTCTTACCCAGAGTGACTTACAAAGTGCAAGATCAGAGTAAATGATATGAACCCTGGTCCACAAACAACAGGGTGAACGGTCATGTAAGTAGAGTGCAAAGAAAACTATTTAGTGCTTCAAAGTAACTGTACCAGGTAAACGTCAAACCTAGAATTTGTCTAAACAACATGCTTTCTACCTAACATACTTAGCATTTGTGGACAGGCAACCAACATACATCTGCATAGTATAACTAGCATCTATCTAAATAGAACAACAAATGACACGGAATGAGGAGTGCTAGGGTGAGGTAGAGGTGAGTTTGAGACTACAATGGAAAATGGGTGAGTCTGCACACCTCACACCACACACACACACACACACACACACACACACACACACACACACACACACACACACACACACACACACACACACACACACACACGTACAAGTGGAGACATACTCCTTATTTGTCCCATCTCCTGTGCTTTAGTCTTTGTGTGCATGGATCCCTTTGGAGGGGATTGACACTTCAAAGTATAGACCAAAGTCATGGCAGGAGGAGACCGAGAGCATGGAACAAAAGACACCTGACGGGCGAGCACATACACACATGCACGCACCACACACACACCCACACCCACATGTGCGCACACACAGATGCACACACATCATCACATACAAGCACAGTGCATGTGCACAGACTTTTTCCACAGTTCCGGAAGATCGTGTGCACTGATTTGTTCCATCTGTTATGCTTCATGATGCATGGAGACAATACCTCATGTGTGTGTGAGCTCACACACACACACACACACACACACACACACACACACACACACACACACACACACACACACACACACACACACACACACACACACACACACACACAGAAACTGTTTCATCTCACAGCGACTCAGGAGAGGTATAGACGACACATTAAAGAGAACTTCTTGCCCTTACACATCTTCAATAAGATTACACCAACTCAACCATGTTAACAAGCTCCTCTCCCCCGCAGCATAAACACATGACAACATGTCACTGCCACACGTACATGGAAACATGGGAAGAGTCTCACACACCACCCGCTTCATGGAGAATATCTAAGCAAATGCTTAAAAAGATGTATTGGTTAGCTGTTTTATTTATTCTAAATAAGAAAGCACTGCATCTTGAGAAAATTACTAATGTACGTCTAGTAAATATGTGACTAGGGGTTAGTGTTTGCATTACAGAGCAGATAGTGTTGTTGTTTTTTGCCATTTGAACAAGGTAAGTAAAATCCTCAGTGTTCATTTAACCAGTTGTTGAGAGTATGCAAATGTAACCGAATGGACCCTTAAGGTCCTTGCACACTGGTGCGTCTTTTCGTTGCGTTTTATTTTTTTTCATTGTTTTTTCAATTTTTTTCATTGTTGTAAAAAAAACGCAACGAAAAGACGCACCAGTGTGCAAGGACCTTTACAGGTCCATTTGGTTACATTGTACACTCTCTGAGTTAAATTAACACAGAAATGTTTTGCTGTGTAAATGTAATAAAAAAAACTTTAGGTAGCACATTTCAGCATAATATACCTCAGTGTGCTTTTCAATATTCAAAACAAGAGAGTTGCTATAGAAGTATTGCTGCTTTCTTGCTGGAGAGGAAACCTCAAGCTGTAACATTCTACCTAAAATGGCCATGTTCACTCACCACTTATCCAGCCTACTTAATATAGCTGTAATGGTGCTGTTAACAGCCTGTACTTCCTTATCACCTTCGCGTGTCAACACACTTAAATTTTAGATTTCGGCGCCTGCAGCCTATACTGTATCTCATTATTTGTGTGAATCAAATGTGGGAATTAGATGCATATAAATGTATGTGTGCGTGCATGTGTTTGCGCTTGTTTGTTTGTGTGCGTGTGTGTGTGTGCGTGTGCGTGCGTGTGTGTGTGTGTGTGTGTGTGTGTGTAATGGCAATCTATGGTAATACCTCCTGCACAACCTCACGTACACATAATATAGGCACTGACGACACTGCCGGAGCACCCGCCAGATGTCAAAGATCCGAGCCTATTAGCTGGTTAAGTGGACTGATGGATGAGCTCATCCTCCTCCCTCTCCAACAGAGTACAAACAAACCCAAACAACAGTTGGACCAACCTCGTATACTGTACGTCCGCACACAATACCCTCGCTCTAATGACGGGGTTATTAGCCGGGCCCGTCGGCTCTGGCTCCTTAAGCCCTCCTCCAAGGTCTCCTGCTCAGGCTAAGACCATTTAAAACGTATAAATTCTCTGGAGCCGTTTTATCTTATCTTCTCTTTAGGATAGCCCCGGATAGCCTGAGCGGATTTCCTCACTTCATCCTGTTGAAAAGGCTATTGCTGTCCTCCGCATGCTAGAGGCAGTTCTTTGGCAGGCTGGAAAGCACAGAGAAGCTTTAGATAGTTACAGTGCTCTGCCAAACCAAGCACACGCCAAGGTAAAGCTCCATGCAGTTAGTTCCATTATAATAGCCCTTTGCAAAAACAGTGATTTTCAGTCCATTAGAGTGATGTTGAACTGTAGTAGAACCTAGGTTATATAGCTACCTGGTCATAAGTTCATATTGTTGCACAATGTATACTGTACAATACATAGACAAATTAAATAGACAAGAAAAATGTATGCGTAATGCCTTCTTCCTTAATGCACATTACCCATTGCTGCTAAAGATATCGTACCTTAATAGGTTTATCATACCTGCCGCTATACCTGTACTTTAACTTTATTTTCTATTACGACATTACATCCAGTATTATTTGTATTATTAACTTGTTATATTGTATTGTTGTGTTTGCACAGTCTTTGTGGAACACGTTCCATCAACAATTCACGGCTTGTACTTGTATGAGTGAGTGACTTCTTGATTCTGTACTCTGTGAGTAAGGAATTACATTTTCTCTCTCCATTCGCTCTCATTGCAAAACAATCACACTTTAAAAGAAACATATATATACTGTATATACTGTATACAAATCGAGTATTTTATATTTTTCCTTTGGAAATATTCTGGCTTTATTTGCAATATAGAAATAGGTCCACAATGTTGACAATAACAATTTACTTGGTTGTCTCTCTCTTACCAGTAGGCGGAATAGGCTGGGGAAAAGTAACAGGAATGGAGAGAGAAGAAAATTCAGTTCCTTACTCGCAGAACACAGGAGCAACTGATAAAGATGATTGACAATATTTGGATTCATTTCATGCCTAGTACCCATTAACCCAATGTCCTACCAAAGTTCAAGGGGACTGAAAAAAACTATGTCTTGATTAATTTCCTGAAATAAATGTATAAGAGTGCTCTCATAGCTCTTTTTATGTTATGTGATTTATGACAACAATCTGCACTTTGTACATAAAAGTAGAGTAGTAGCCTGCTGTAAGATTCTAATGTAAGGCTACAGGGAAATGACAAGGAGGCAATGTTTCCTCTCTTTAAACGGCTGGTGACAGTCTAGACATGACCCATCAGCTCATGTTAAAAGCATTCATTTGGTAAGGCAGCTGAGATGTTCAGCAGAGACGTTCTGCAGCTTGTCCCAGATATGTTATTTAATGGGTTCAAGCAATCTAAACACATGCTCTAATTTGGATATTATGTTTGGTACTCGCAGGAAGATTTTGCCAGCTCATTTAACAGCTCTTTTACCCCAGTAATGTTGCCAAGAAACTGAACATTTCACTTTGAGAAGTTGTTTTTGTTATCTCCGCCAGGAGATCATACGCTCCGCTGTGTGTGTGTGTGTGTGTGTGTGTCTGTCTGTCTGTCTGTCTACAGCTAATCTTGCATAATGCTTGGCCAGTCAATGTAATATTTCTTGAGTATGCTAACAGCAGGTCACAGACCTGAATTTCCGAATATCTTTCAAAATGGTCAAAGAAAACTATGTAATTTGGGAGAATTAATAATTGTAAAGCAATCATCGCTCCAGGCTATTGGATTTTAAGCTACGGCCAGGCTATGGACCGGAACTAGCCAATGGACAGGCCCCCCAGTTAAGCCATTCCAGCAAATTAAGTTCAGCCATTCATATCTGTCGACTATGTTTAACAATTTGTCCTATTTGATCAGATAATGTGTGTTGCTGTGCCTTTGTTTCTTTCTCTGTGTTCCACACATAGCAGACACTTATAGAAAATAGGTCTCACAAAAGACTCACAAAGCAAGTGAGTCACTTGCTTACATCTCAAATCACAACCTTTGATTGACTGGTGATACAAACATAATTGAATCAACAATCAGGCACATTGTCATCACATGTGGCAGGCGTTTCCCTTGGCAGCACAGTGACACAAGCTTAGTTTTTTTCCTCTGAAAGGCAGACAATAATATGTCTGTCTATATTTTGTATTAATTACACACTGCATAATAGTTCATCAGTCCATAATAAATAATGATGTGTGTGTGCATATACTAATACAAATAAATGTAATAATATCAGCCTCTCTCTCTCTCTCCCTTTCACCCAGACTATTGTTCTCCAGCTTTAGCGGCCGTCCTGGAATCGGAAGGCTCCCGGTTCGATTCCCGCAGCTCCTCCCAGCTGTGTGTTGAAGTGTCCTTGAGCAAGACACCCTTAACTACCTCCGATGAGCAGGTAGATAGTTAGATATATACTTTATTAATCCAGAAGGAAATTTGTTCTGTTCAATTGCTCCAGTTGTCATACATTCATACAGATTTGTCAGTAAAAAAGAGCACGATAAATATATATAAAAAAGCCTTGCATCAATAGAAATAGAATGCAGTGAAAAACTATAAGTTATAAGAAGTTAGAAATCCTAAGTAAAAAAAGCACAGCATCGAAAGCTGCTATATAAATGCAGTCCATTTACCTTTCCCAGACAGAGAGAAAGAGGGAAAGAAGTAGACATGAATGTCTACCAGAGAGAGGAAGGAAGACAATAAAGTCGTACTCGTACACCTGGTGTTGCACTAATGCCTGATTAATACTTAGCTGTGCGCCGGTGTCTCGCACTGAAAATAGCCGATCGACAAGCTCACAACGCGTCTAGGTAGACATGTAACTGCATACACAGTGATGCAGGTACAACTGCATCACTGTAATTATTAAGGAATGCCTCCTGGTGGAGATTTGCACTCTACTGGGTGCACCTTTCTAGTTAGACTATAATTCTGGTCCCTTTTATGCCAATCTCTCATGTTATTTATGGGCTGTAAATGTTAAAACGGCAAATAATAAATTGCAGATTACAAAGACAGTTTTAGTATATGAGATTCTCATATTGTATTGATCCATTGCCCTGAGCCATTTAATGTTTGAGTAAGTGTGCACTGCCATAGTGTTCAACTAATGCCTGATTTAGACTTATACTTGTTTCGTGCACCGAAAATAGCACATCTATCACGCATTGTGATTTTTGATGCACGCAACTAAATAAGACTTTACTGTCACTATGCCCTTTATCCCATTATGCTTTCAGGACCCCTTGCCTTTAAGTAACTATCTGCTTTGTAGATGCTTTGCTTTTCTCAACGCTTCTTTGCATGAGTATCCATTTTCTCAGCACCCTCTTCTCCTTCTCTCAGGTCCCTACAGTAGCACCATCTGATATTGTTGCCTCACTGGTTCGAGATTCTTCATAATTATGAAACAACAGCAAGGAAAGTAAGAATGTAGGGAGTTGATTATTATTGTACTACTCCTAAAACCCAACTCAGTCCAGCGGAGGTTTATCAGTGCAAGCTCAGTCATGGCCATGGTTCAATTTAATCCCAGCTGCCAAAGTTTGCACATCACCTACCTGTTATTCAAGTATTAATCAGTTTCTGTGTCCTTGATTCATAATCAGACTTGCAAACGACACCTTTCAGTGAAATTCTCCATTTAGAAGGAGAAATAGGTTAATATGTCAACTATACACATGATACATCTCATAATCTAATAGGCAGATTGCAGTATTATGAACCCTACTGATTTTGGTGACCTTTTACTTAATTTAATGTTACTTTACAGCTTTTGCTCTTGGTTAATCCATAAGAAATAAACATACAATACAATATACAATATACCACTATGCTAGGTCATACTACAGTATAGGTCAAATTCTTTGTGAAAAACCCAATAGCTGAGCACATCAATTTACTAGGAAGTAAGTCACAGATTACAGCTTAAACTGCATGATTTTGAACCTGCCGGCATTTCCCCAAATTGTCGCCAAGAAAGCTTTTCTTCCTTAAAGAGGTAGAACATGGTTAAATTCTCCATAATGACTCACTTGTAAGTACAGTATCACTATACTGTGTACTAACTGTGGTTAACAGGAAATTATACAATGGTACATATCTTTCTTCACTGCTGCTAATGTACATACAACCTCATATCTGAATATTCCCAAAATAGAGATTCTATTAGCTGACAAGCAGAGGTTGCGATGAACATAACATTGAGTTGTAACAGTAGTAGCAACTAGATACGCTCAAGTTCAAGGTTTGGAGGCTGGGAGTACCCCAGGGGGTATACCCTGAATGAAAATGTAGCCCATTGTTTGAACTGAGAACAGGTGCTTTCAACAAAGAGCTCTGCATCATTACGTTCCTCTGGGAAGCAAGGGAAAATGTCAACCTCCAGGAATTTACTACACAACCCTTTGAACGCAGAGCAGATTAGATGGATCAGACCAAGCCAGGGTTATGAGTCAACTAGAGAATCCATTTATTTGAATGATATGGATGAACAACAGGAAAGCGTTTCTAAATGAGGAAAGGATGGAGGGTAATTTTCTTTATCAGCATATGTGACACCACATGAAAATTATGATTAGTTGTCTGCAATCAAATGTTATTTTGATTCTGCCATGTATGATTGATTGGCTTCATTACTGTTAATTACTAGGTATCATTAGATTGCACAACCACGGTGAAGATTGTTTGAAGATTTTTCCCCTTCTTGTAAAAATGCAGCATTCTAATATGTATGATTTTAGTTTATATTATTGATGTAATATATTCCATTTTAGTTGTGATGGATAAGCAAATATAACTGCATTGCTCAATGTTATGATCTACAGTTTGATTTGTAAGACATGTAAAAACCATGTATCCCGCAGTGAGTAAGACATTTCATAAGCCATTTGCTTCGGTGCTCAGTGTCAATTATTTGATTATTTCACACAATTTATTGTTCAGTGGAGAGATCATGCATGTCAGCAGTATTCTGAGGTCAGAGGAAAGCAGGTCTGAGGCCAAGATAAATCTCTGACTGGAGCGCACTGTGGGTGGAGGTCCTCTAAAGACACATTACGCTCCAGTATTTGTGCCGGAGAGCTCTTGCTCCATGCTTTTGTTTCAAACATTCCTGGCGTGCTTCACCTTTCACACCTCTTTCATCCGTCCCGCTTGTCTGGATTAGAAGTCTTTACAGATATCAGATTGTCCACAGATATCTAAACCACTTAAATCCTGTATACATGCTTCGTTGTAGGTAAAATGGCAAAAATAGACGATCTACAAGCTCACAAAGCGTCTGGTTGCCGAATGTTCACCTATCGTGACATGCCCATAATCGGGATGCTAATGTTCATGTGGTTAATAATCTCTGTCTAATATAATATAATATCTAATCTTATCTCTGATCATCTCTCTTATAAACAAACTTTCCCTGAATGCCATGAGATGCCACAGGGCGTCCCACCTGAGACTAGTGGTGGAAAAGGTACTCAAATGTTTTACTTAAGTAAAAGTATCAATACTGCAATGTAGAAGTACTCTGTTACAAGTAAAAGTCCGGAATGCTAAATTTACTTGAGTAAAAGTACAAAAATATTGGAATCAAAATGTACTTAAAGTACCAAAAGTAAAAGTATAAAATGTTTGAAAATAGCAGATCTACAAGCTCACAACGCGTCGCGATGCGACGAGTTGTGAGCTTGTAGATCTGCTATTTTCAAATAGCCTAGGTATAAAATAGGGCTAAAGTGGTTGATGTATGTTTTATAATGTAATGATTTATATCTGCAAAGTAACTAGTAACTAAAGTATTCAAATAATTGTAGTGGAGTAAAAGTATAATATTTGCCTCTGAGATGTAGTGGAGTAGAAGTAAAAGTACTGAAAATTGGAAATACTCCAGTAAAGTAAAAGCACCTCAAAATTGTACTTAAGTACAGTACTTGAGTAAATGTACTTAGTTACTTTACACCACTGCCTGAGACCCAATTCATACTTATAGTCACACGACTGTGCTCACATGCAGAAATAACTAAACTAATAAATACATGTTTTGATGATGTGTACAGTATACATCCTGGTTAGAGATCTCCCACCTCCGCTCATGGTGGTGACCAAGCCCCACCCACGTGCCATAATACTGGCCTTCAACAAGGACCTTGGCTACCGACATACCTGAGCGGGGGGGACCCTTTGATCAGGGTTGAGAGATGACAAGGCTGTGTGGTCCCTCCGCCCCAGGCCACCTCTGTCACCACACACACAGCCACTATAATATGACAGGGTCACCCAGGGGAAGGGCAACGGTCAGGAACACACATGTTCTTCAGCTGTGACACGCTCACACAGTTTTGCTCTGTGAGCAGCAAAATAAATGATACTTTGTCAACGCTGTATGTGTGTCGTGTGACAAACTCTTCTTCAAGTGAAAAATGTTCACTTGAAAAGCTTAATACTTTTTTTTTTAAAGTGTAAATTAGGCATCAGTGCCCTAAACCTCAATGGCGAGTATGAATTATTTCGCTGTTATGATTTAAATATGTAATTTTGATGTCCTACACCTGGGATTTGAAACCGGGTCGCCCGGTGAGAAGCTAAACATCTACCACTCAGCCAAGAGGCAATCCCCGCTTGGCCGGGGTCTATTGCTTCAGGCACTGTTACTGTCCGACCGTCCGACATCAGGGTCTATAAATGTCTCAATGGAAGAGTAGGGAGACCACCTCCAACTGCTGCAGATGTGCAAGTTATTAACATACTTTACCATACAGATTGCTTAAAATAACGTTTCATTTATTCATTAAATTTGTTCCAGATTGCAGCTTTAAAAACACCCCACTCAAGGTATTTCAACACACACACACACACACACACACACACACACACACACACACAGACACACACACACACACACACACACACACACACACACACACACACACACACACACACACACACACACACACAGACACACACACACACACACACACACACACACACACACACACACACACACACACACACACACACACACACACACACACACACACACACACACACCCACCCACACACACAGTGTAAACTTATCAAACCTGTTGACGGTATCTTCTGTAGGCTGTCAGGTCCCTGGGCGACTCGTCTACCCCCTGAGGAAGACAAACATGATAAGAGGCTGTGGGTAAAATTACAGACTGCAGACAACCCCTTAATGGAGTTCAAACCCAGGGCTGAGGGAAATAAGGTCAGTCAGTCAGTCAGTCAGTCAGTCAGGCAGGCAGGCAGGCAGTCAGTCAGTCAGTCAGGAAGTCAGGCAGTCAGTCAGTCATTGAAGCTGATGCTGAACTGGAATAGTGACTAATTATTGCAGTCAAAGGCCTCAAGCAAAACAAAAACAAAGAATCCTATGTGCATAAAACTTCTATGAACACATAAACAATGCTATGTGAGACTGTATAGCACTTCCAGGCCAGAAAATAAGGCTCATTTAAAAAACTTCAATGAAGCCAACCCAAACAAGGTATTAGGATGAATGTGAACCGTTTCTGTATAGGGCTAACCACAGTCATTAGCATTAGATAAACACACGGCTACACTAGCAAACTGTGTGGTGCACTGTATGCATATTTCACCAGCACTGTGACAGTCCATTGAACTTTCAGTCTCCGTCCAGGTTTTCATAGCAGTGAGGGTGGGCAAAAACAATCATCATCTAATGGTTGGTGATGGTACCTTTCTTATGCATAGTTAAAATCCTAATAGCAGTTTTTGTTAAGCCAAAAATGCTCTACACGAGCCGTATTATAACCTGAGACTTCAGGGTTGAACTATACCAGAGGGATTCATTACTCTTTCTTTGCATACAGTATAGAGCTACTGCTATACAGTAAAACCCTCAGTGTTAATTTAGATCTCAGAGTGTTCAAATGTACCCAAATGGAGCTTATGGGTCCATTTTTAGACTCTCAGATTTGAATTAACCACTTACTAATTTGTTGACCGGGGTCCCCCGGGCCCTATGTTTGGTCCCCCCTTATTTTCCCTCTACCCAAAATATCTTTGCCAAAAATTGCAGATCTATATATTGGCTATTGTTCGCCCAGAACTTCTGGGTTCATGTGGTTAACATTTAAGATTTTAAGAGAGGGCATGTAGGCCTATGTGTTCCAACACTGTACATTATATTCTTCCCATGGTCTAAAAGCAATCAGCTGTGATATGCTGCCTGTAAATCTCTATCAACGGTGGCAGAGTGCCCAGAGAAAGAGAGTTGGCTTGTCACTCATGCTGTTTGCTTAAATTTATATCATAAATTCTGGACCATCTGAGCTTAATCTGTTCTTCAGAAACCAGGAAATGCCAAGGCTACCTCAAGGCCTCTGTTTCCAGCAGTGGTGTGTGTGTGTGTGTGTGTGTGTGTGTGTGCGTGTGCGTGTGCGTGTGTGTGTGTGTGTGTGTGTGTGTGTGTGTGTGTGTGTGTGTGTGTGTGTGTGTGTGTGTGTGTGTGTGTGTGTGTGTGTGTGTGTGTGCGTGTGCGTGTGCGTGTGTGTGCTTGCGCGTGCTTGCGTGCAGTGCTGTGCATGCGTGCGTGTGTGTGTATGTGCGCGTACAGTATGTGTTTGTGTATATGAGACTGTTGGAGCTTCACACCAGTGACAAACTGTACCAACATCACGTGCCAAACCTGCACGATAGGTTGAAGTCAATAGCGTCAATCTGTTGGATAACATTATGATTAGCCTTTCAGCAACGAACCACACCTGCAGAAAGCTGAATGTCGGGTTTACGCTGAATGTTCTGTGAAATGTTGGTGGAGGTCATGTGAGCATCTCAGATACTAGAGCTATTGTGTGTCTATCATAAAAATCTCATAATTTACAACGCGAAGGCGTTGTATACATGGTGGTTTGGCACATACACTGTAAACTTCTAAGCGTTAATTTAACTCTGTGAGTACAAATGAAATGGAACACTCACAGAGTTACAGAGCTGCAAGGTTCCAATTGGTTCCATTTATACACTTTTCTGTTAAATTAACATTATAAATAGCATTTGACTGTGTTGCTCTCCTCTCACAAGCATCTGCTCTCCATCAATGTACTAGGCACGCTAAACTCCCCCTACGGTTGCATGTGTGCCTACAAACTGGCTTGCATGTGCACACATGCACTCTCTCAGAACGCAAATATACACGCAAGGATACACAGCAGCTGGAGCCTTTACCACACCCTGGCAACCAATTATATTGTTCAAGGAGATGTGGTAGCAAAGAGCAAGTGAAGAGCACAGCAGCATGTGAAGAGATCGAGCTTCTTGAGTGAATTCTGGCTTCAGGACAATGCTTGTTGTCACAAACTATTCCATATCATTCCATATATATATATAGTGTGATTTTGGAAATATATGTATTCTTATTATTGTCTCCGCCAGGCCGAAAGGCATGGCGAGAGAGTATGTTTTTCCCTCCGTCCGTCCGTCCGTGTGTGTGTGTGTCCGTCCTTCTGTCTGTGACCAGCTAATCTCCGCCACCGTTGGCCCTGTCGCTGTGAAACTGCGCACACACACTCCCTGGATGCCACAGCAGAACCTCTGCCCCACGTTTTTCAGATCAACTTGTCATAGCGCCACCATGAGGCCGACTTTTGGAAAACACATTTTTTGCTATTACTCCTACAGATTTTGTCCAAAAAACACGCAAATCGGTACACACTACAGTATCTCTATAGCCATGTGATCAACACAGATCTGTCTGATTTTCCATATTAATTCCTGATTGGCTAAAATTATAATATAATATATTATAATATGCATGATTGGTTCATTTGGAACAAAATTCCTCAAATCATGCACGCAGCATGCGATTTCCGTGAAGTTTTCCACAGAGATTCCCACTTGGCCCAGGAAGAAATGCCACTTGAAAACGTTCACATCAGCCTCATGGTGGCGCTATAACAGGCCAATTCACGTTTTTAGCTATAACTGCACCGATCTGCGTCAAACTTTGCACGCACACTCCTTAGAGGCCCTGCATTTTTCACATATGCCTTTTAGAGCGCCACCAGGAGGCTGAGTTTTGTAAAACTCATTTTTTGCTCTTACTCCTTCAGATTCTGTCCAAAAATCACGCAAATCGGTACACAGTATTTCTATAGTCATGTGATCAAGATGGATGTGTCCGATATTTCATATTCCATCCTACTTGGCTAACATTGGCTTCCAAAGTTTGCAGGATGGGTCCCTTTTGAACAAAATTCCTCAAATCACGAACGCAGTGTGCGATTTCCGTGAAATTTTGCACACACATTCCCACTAGGCCGAGGAAGAAATGCCACCCTTTTCACATTGGCCTGTTATAGCGCCACCAGCAGGTCTAATTTAGCAAACCACATTTTTGGAACAAAATGCCTCAAATCATGAATGCAGTGTCCGATTGTCGTGCAAGGCCTAAGAAGAAATTGCACCCTTTTCACATTGGCCTATTATAGCGCCACCAGGAGGCCACAATAATCTACCTGACCTGGCGGAGACTTGTGCTCCGAGTAGCACTTTTTCTAGTTTTTTCTCTTTTTGTCATTTATGTACCTTTTATGTCTTTTCACCAATACAAAAGTATTCCATACTTTATATAGGCTGGATAGAACCTGAAGGTCCATTATGGATCATAGACTGTAGCAATGGCTGACACCCAGCATTTCTCTTCAATACTCTAAAATCCTGAGCGTCAATTTAACTCTGAGAGTTACTAAACAGCTACTTCCCCCGTACAATCAGATTTATGAACGAATAAGCCAGGAAAAAGAAAAATAAGCTTAGAAAACACACATCTTACTCTCTTATGTACACGAGATGTAACAACTTGAACCCTGAAAAACACGTGTTGGGTTCTCAACCATAATTATTAACGGTAACAGCATCTCATCACCAAGCTGAAATGAAGGTGTTTAGAGGTATCCTGTGAAAGATAGCACCTTGACTGCTGATGTGAAACCATTATTACAAATGAATCTTTTATCATTGTTTCAGGCACCTATAGATTGCTCTCCTTATAAATAGAATTGACTTACACCCCCGCGCACCCCACTCAACCTAATCTCGAAAATACTGAGGGCTACTGTTAACTCAGATCATCATCATCATAGAGTAATTTATATTACTTTTTAAAAATGTTTATTATTTCTTGATTATTGTGATACTTTACTGTTGTTTTTTAAACCTGACATGTGATCTAATATAATATGATCTCAATATAGGGCTTTGCTGGTATCACTGAGACCAAGGGATATGATCAACAGGTCCATCTTGCAGACCTACGTTTAGTGTCTCAAAGGGGTTGTGATAACCATCATTTTCCTCCATTTGACGCACGTTAAAACTGCCAGGGTTGCGCAGCTTAGACCTGTAATATCGGCCTCCGTCAGATGTCACAACGTTTTCATTAGGTCTGGCGCTTGGCTGGCTATAGGGCTCATTATGGCCTCAGATAACCCTTCAAAGACAAAACAAAGTCTGGCCCCAGCGCCTGGGATTAGGACCTTAAAGGCTGGAGTTAAAGCCTAGAATGCACTTTGTTTCTCTACACCCAGATATTCAGGAGGGAGGAACATCTTCAACCACAGAAAATAGAACATCATCCTGCATTTTTTTTTTTTTTTTTTTTAAGTGTCAATCCATAATTTACCTGGGAATGAGTGGACACATGCTGCACTTAAACAATTTCTCCAAGCAGAGAGTTTAAAGTTCATGACATTGTTGATCTGCTTATACACAGGTCCTAGATGGACATGTCATACTCCTCTTAATGACAGGCTAAAAGGCTTGTAGTGGCCCACCCAGTCTGATTGATCTAGGTAATACGACGCTGTTTGTCTGAAGATAAAACACAGGCATGGTGTCAGGTGATCCCGCTGACCCACCCCTCTGTTGACCATGTTGTCTTTTAACCTCCGGTCATAACCCCCCATTAAAGTCTGTCTGCCCAACGCCCTGAGTCTGATGGCTTTGTGTAAGCTAAACACTTTTCCGCAATCATGACATTTACATTTCTAGTCAGACCTAACCCATCTAATGACAGAAAAACATGCATACCAAGACCTTATAATTGTAACTGTAATGCCTGTGTGTGTGTGTGTGTGTGTGCGTGTGTGTGTAGTGTGTATGTAGGGTGTATGTGAGAGCAGGTCATTGTCAAAGTCCAGCCCACATATCAGTAGCATTGGGGGTTGGCAGGTTGAGGGGTTATGACCCCGAGAGAAGGCTTCATTAGGCTAACTGGAGATGTACTGCCTGGGGGCAACGACTCCCCAGCTGCCCAGTGGGAGGGCATTATGGCCAGGGAAGCACCGCTCAGTCACCTCTGTGCATGACGGGAGTAGTGGGATGTCCGATGAAGGATTGTGGACATTTCATATCCTTTTGTTTTGGCCAGTGGTAGACAGTAACAAAGTACATTTACTTGAGCACTGTAACTTTGTAATTTTGACTCCTTCAAGGAAGGGCCCCCAGGACCACAAGTTACAAAATTACATTATGAATTAACCACTTATGTTCTATAATATATCAATAGATGTGCTATTTTCAATTTGTATTATAATTTTTTGAACAATTCTGAAACTTCTTTGAATTTTGTTTAGCTTTTTAGGGAAAATTTCAATCAATAATATTGAAAAGAAAACTGTGTAGTTTGTACTTGAATACTTGATTATTTTTTTAAAGCATGTACTTTTGACTTTTAACTCAAGCACAAATTTGACTTAGCAACTTTCACTTGTAGTTGAGTATATTTGACCAGGAATATCTATACTTTGACTCAAGTGCTGGGATTTAATAATTTGTCCACCACTGGTTTTGAGTATTACTGTCATCAGCACACAGCGCTGGATTAAAAGAATCCAGAATGAAAAACGGGATTGAGACCCTCCTCTGGGTCCTGTTGGAGTTACTGTATATTCCCTGATTGTCCTTTCTCCTCTGTTGCTTCTGCACAAGGGTATAGCCTTCATTTCAGAGGGATTTTTGGGTGAAAGAGTTTCTGAACCGGGCCAGCGGATCATGTCATGATCATCCATACTGATTTAGAAGTGTCCAGGGACCCTCGGGGGGGCCTGAAATATGGAGTTGACAGGACCCCCTGATGCCTTGAGATGGTTTCAGAAATACTACTGAGTGTTGGTGTGGGGGTAGGTTGTCTGGATTGGGACCGGCCTGCTTGTCTGTGTGGGGGCTAATGAAAACAAATGCTGGCACAAGGTCGGGAGGTCGAGATCAAGGCCACGGGACCCCCCCACCCCTCCTCAATTTCCTATGTGGAAGATTAATGATGCTTAAGCAATAATGGCCCAGAGAGCAGTCATTTCTCAGTATCATTTACCCCCTGAGGTCTCAAAACACTGTGGTAGTGGTGATTAGCCCACCTGTTGTCCCACTGAGTCTTAAAACGACTTAAATCCTATATACTTCATTGGATGTCAAATAGAAAAAATAATCAACCTATAAGCCTGTAGATCTGCTATTTTCACCAAATGTTTGCCTATTTTCGCCAAAACTTCACCTATTTTCACCGAATGTTCGCTCATTATGACATGCCGAGAATAGGGCCGCTAGGGTTCATTTGGTCAAGATTCTGGGCCTGAGGGCATTGCTCTTGTGACTTCTCGGTCCTGTTAACATGACAGTTAGAACCAGAGCTCACCATCATTAATTATTTTTCTATCCCCCCCATGCAGTCCCACCAGTATAGACCAGTGTTTCTCAAACTTTTCATGTCAAGGACCCCCAAATTGATACGTATTTGTGCCAGGGACCCCCAGAGGAGAAGATTTATGTAATACAAAATAAATCTAAATTATTCACAATATAGCCCCTGTTGAGCTAATCTGGGAAATTTCACACAAGATGTTTCTGCTCCTTTTAGAACACAATTCAAGCAGCACTGCATCTCCCCAAGTGAACACATGTACATGCGTTTCAGATTCAGGATATTCTTGGCAGATCAAATGTCCCAAAAGTGCATGTGATATTAATTAGGGAATTATATACAACCAGCAAATAATCAGCCCGTGTAATGATGCTTCAACAATATGGTAGCTCCATTTAGACAAGGTGCACTGATGCTGAGGGGTAGTTGAGACAAGGCTGCTCTCTACTGGACAGTTGAAACAACACAAGAGCCAGTCAGTATTAGAAAATCAGAAATCAAATTGATATACAATAATCTGAACCTTGCACACAAGTTAAAAAAAGAAAATGTATATAATAAAATACTAACTGTAAATTAAAAACTACATTCTAGCACCAATGTTAAATATTGTGGTCATATGAGAATACTTTTGATTAAACTCTTTCAACATGGCATCCCTACGTTGGGCATGTAATTACAGGCTTTACAAAGCCTTGTGCTGTGTTGGGGAAGCTACTTTGAAAGCGTAGCTTGTAAAGCTACAAGTAGTTCACCATGGCAGTAGCTTGATCAAGCTACATTTCTCCAAGGGTAGAAATGTAGCTTGTAAAGCTACAACTACATAGAAAAAGAAGCTCAGATTTTTTCACAGCGTTAAATTGAGAATGTACATGAAACAGAATATAATATCCTACAAAAAAGTCACTTGCCAGCAGAAATATGCCTCTCAACTGAGTTTTATTTCAAAAAGGTTGACATTTTCTTTAACAAACATCTGTGTTCCTAAAGCAGGGGTCATCAACCCCTGGGCTTGTGATGGACATTTTCCTCAAATAATATTTTTTCCATGGACATACAAAATGAGTGGTCAATAATGTTACCATAAATAAAATACTAATGCATACTAGTCCAGTAGACATGGATAACACATGCTGTGTTTTTAAAGAGGGAGAGTGGTTAGTCCTCATCCCTTTGAACTTTATTTTATTTTATGAAGATAGTAAGTAGCTGAGAGGGAAGGCGTAGATGGAGACATTTGTAACCCATTTTAAAAAATTGCTTTAAAAGTCAAGTGTATTATTGTTATTATTTCCATGGCCATCTCTGCACCTTTGTCTACTTTCTACTTCACTTTCTTCACTTTCTAAATCAAAGTGATGGCTTTGAACTTTTCAAAGTATTAAAGACAGTCAGAGACGGTGAGAAGAATTGTCATATTGACATCATCCACCTCATTACTCATAAGCTTAAAAAAAAACTCAGGCTCAGACAGATCTTTCCAGGCCCAGCCATTAGGTGTGTGTGTGTGTGTGTGTGTGTGTGTGTGTGTGTGTGTGTGTGTGTGTGTGTGTGTGTGTGTGTGTGTGTGTGTGTGTGTGTGTGTGTGTGTGTGTGTGTGTGTGTGTGTGTGTGTGTGTGTGTGTGTGTGTGTGTGTGTGGTGTGTGTGTGTGTGTGTGTGCGTGCGTGCATGTGTTTAATGACGCTTTAAGGCTCATAATAATACGGAGTGGTATTTCTTTGAGACAAGGCTGCTCTCTTCTGGACAGTTAAAGCAATACCAGATACAGGCCAGAATGACACATTAGAAATCATTCAAATTGAAACATCTTAAACCTAATAGCACACAAGTAAAAAAAAAGGAGAAGAAAATAGGGGAAAGAATATACCAACTTATTGTAAGCCTAAATCAGTAAAACGAATAACACACTAATTAAATATTTTTTATTATAATGAGAGAGAAAGGGTTCTTAAGTTCTCAAGGAACCCAATATTTCATACTTTTGTAAGTTGTGTTCATTTATATCAGCATACATTCACTCATTCTTTTTTTAAATGCCATAATGAGTATAGATGTATTAACGCAGCGAGGCCACTGGATGGAGGTGTAACCTTATAGGCTCATTAATAATCAGAACTACACTATTCAATATCCGTTTATATGTCTGCTCTGTGAAGTAAACATAACATAAGGCTGTTAATGCTCCATGTAATTGTTTTTCATCCTGTGGCAAGGTTAGTGTATAGGCCTACTAACATATTTCATGAAGACCTAAATGATGATTACAAGTAGCTGAACAAGTAGTAGCCTACCTCTGGCTCTGTGAATGAACGGATTGTAATGGTAACCAGAACGCTCGCCCCAAAACACACTCATCCCCATTTATTTTGCGGACCGCTCGCCCCCAGCCGTTCTTGTATTTGTTTTACTGAGGTTATGGTTAGGAGGAGTAAGTTTAGGGTTAGGCCTAGGGATAGTTTTACTGAGGTTAAGTTTAGGAATAAGGCTAGGTTTAGGCATAGCTTTACTGAGCCGAGGTTACGTTTAGGAATAAGGTTAGGTGTTTAGGCATAGTTTTACTGAGGTCATACGTTTAGCAATACCTGGTTGTGGTGGCGACCGTTCCGAGGTCGCCGAATTAGACCCCGGGTGGGCGTGTTTTGGGGCGAGCGTTCTTGTATTCATTTGTAACGGCTTTGGTTGACTACATTTCCCACACTGCATTGCTGTATAGCGACTACTACTTGTCACTGTGCTGTGTCGCGCTCTGCCCAAGTGCCCATAGCGGTCCAGACCAGCATCCCTGCGCAGACCATGGGACAGATGTAGAAAATGGGAAAAGAATCCATTGAAAATATGTAATTTCCAATATTTACACCGTGTTGCCGATTGCAATGAGGGAAGGACAATGTGATGATAGAGTGGATCGTTTACTGTGCCTCTGTGGAGCAAAGGCCGTTATTTTTAGAGAAATGCGGTATCTTTTCCCCTGCTGTAGGTGTTGTTAACGCAGAAGATACAAGATGAAGAAGCAATTCAATCGAATGCGACAGCTCGCCAACCAGACGGTGGGAAGGTAGGTGATCTGTTTCCATTTGGATATATTTATTGTCGGATTTTACAAGTGAAAGGAAAAGAAACCACTCCTGCTGCGTACTGTATAGGCTATACGGCGCTGGTCGCACTTCTTTACCATGCAAAATGTAATTTTTATTACATGCAATGATGCTTAAATATAGGGCACAGAATAGAAAATGAAGCAATGCAACCGGGATGACAACACAATCGAACAAAAGAATAGGCTATATTCCCAATGCATTGCATTAATAACAGCACTCCTTTGCGTAATGATGGCTATTGGAATTATACCGCATAGGCAGCAGCGTGTAGGCGCATTGCTGCCCTACAGTAAGAGCTACAATACAACCTGACCAGTGGCAGTGACCACTCCACTGAAATACTGGAAATAATACAACACTCCTCCAACTGACTCATCATCACAGTGAAATGATGCTTCACGTTAATACCGGCTCTCATAGAAAGTTCATAATAAATGGGCACGGTGCTGATGCTGAAAATTGCCTCCTGCTGTCACCCGGACCTGTCAAAGGTGCATATGATGCAGACTGATGCGGTGTCGACTCGGCTGCAAAGGCGCAATGTTTTCATTACGCAGTAATGTCAGCTGTGGACCAGGGGAGCACCTCATAGGTGTGTGTTGTTAGCAAATCTGTGCCTACATGAAGGTCGTCTTCTCTCTGGAGCTGCTGCTGTGTAGCTACTTGCTTTGTTTTCATGAGCAAAACATTATTTGCAATTTCTGTTGCCATGAATATATTTTCATTTTGTAAAATAGCCTATTTAAGATATTGGGGGAATCCCTAAACAACGCACTAGAGAAGATTGAATCTAATAGATAAAGTAGGTTGAGGTTCCTATGATCCATCTTCGCTCAGACAGTAAAATCCTCAGTTGTTAATCTATCTCTGAAATGATTTACCATGCAGGAATCATGTAGAAACTCTGTGGCCTCTACAGTATACATGCCAAATTTTCATGATTTTTCAAAAGTAGCAGATCTACAAGCTCATAGCGTGGCACAAAGTGACGTGCTATGAGCTTGTAGATCTGCTCTTTTTTTAATAGCCAAAGTATAAAATAATGGTTACAGTGGATACACAGATACTCCCACATCATAGTGTCTAACTTCACACCTCACTGACATGAACATGCTCTGCTTGACGGTTGACCTTTCTAACCACGTGAACCCTATAGCTTCGCCATTCTGGGGCAAACATTCGGGCGAAAATAGCCGATCTACAAGCTGGCGATGCTTCGCAGCATTCTCCAACATGCTGTAGGATTGTAGATCTGCTATATGGGCAGTGTGTTTATCACTTCCCCACCCATCATCACCACCACCGCCACCCTGTTTGTTCACCTCCCAGGGAGGCAGAGCAGCTTGTCATGCAGCGCGGGGGCCAGAAGGTGCTCTCCGCTCCGTATTGGGGGATTAGGACAAGGAGGTTGTGGGTCATTATGAGTACACGGCTCTGTGCTTGTCATGCACTCTGGAGGGGGGGACACCCCTCACAGTTAATACAGGCTCTGCAAGGCAACGCTCCCTGGCTGCCACCAGTGGTGGGCCTACACTAACAGTACACAACGCCTGACAGCTGCCGCTGGCATGGCCCGCTTTTTTCTTTAGGTCTTTTTTTAGCCATTTCTGTGTGAATCATTTAGAGTGTGCGTAGATGTGGGCTTTGTGGTTGGTCCTCATAAGGGCATCATCACATTCTTATTCCATAACATTTTCATTATTCACATTCCACTGACTCTTTGCCAAGATGAGCAGTCCGAGGTGGGCAGAAGGAACCTGCTGAGGTGCTTCTGTCTGTTCCGTCTTGTGCCATAATGAGGAAACACATGCTCCTTGCTTGCCGAGAAGTGTTGCATCCCAGATACCCAGGGTACTGTGCTGTGCAACTCCAAGACTGTCACTTGTTACCCCAGTGGCCACTACAGTCAAACAGCCATCTAATGCTCTATTGCAGTGGTTCTCAACCTTTTCAGGCCGTGACCCAACAAAATAAACATATTTGAACTGCACTTGGAATGTAGGAGTTGGGGCATTCAATTTAGTTTGACTGGGTTCCACTGATACTTATTGTGAAAATAGCAGATCTACAAGATCACAACGCGAGGCGTTGTGAGCTTGTAGACAACATATTATATTATTTGGTCAATTGTACAATTTGGCCAATATTTGACCAGTTTTTATAGTATAGTTTTTTCTTAGGTATGAAAAAGGTCTTAAAAGGCCTTAAATTGTCACTTCACTGTCATCTGGGGACCCCCCTCAAAAAATCATGTAGGGGGGTCCCCAGATGACAGTGAAGTGACCCACAGGTTGAGAACCACTGCTCTATTGCTACATGTCGGTATCAGGCACTGGGGGGGCGGGGAAAAAGGTAATGACACCCTAGGTGTGTGACCTTGAGGACTGTTGTTGGTCGTACTGGGAAAGATGGAGAGGCAGGGGGAAAAGCACAGGTCTTCTACACCACTCTCACTGATTTAGTGCAGAGGTTAGTGACACATTGAGATTACATTTAGATTCGCATTTTGGGTTTCTGTCAGGTAATTACAATGTATGATGTGAGTAGATTATTTTATAAACACATTTTAAATAGCATGATGTACATGCATCAAATGTTGTGTGGGCTATTAGTGCAGGTCATATGAATCACCTTCAATCTTGTAACCATGAAACTCAAAATGATACAATTTGATGATTGCACTGTTATGTAGACCATCACTGTGTGTATCTGCATGTAAGATAAGATAAGATAAGAGAGGATAAACCTTTATTGATCTGATCCCTGGGGGGCATCCAGGTGGCATAGCAGCAACAGCAGTTATAATGAAATACAGAAACAGATTAGAGTCAAGAGCCAATAAAAAATGAAATAAAGATAAAAAATAAAATAGTTAGACTTACGTTCTGACACGTGCAGTGGGTCTCTGAATGAATGGGTTAATATACTCATACAGTATCAATAAATGTGATTGTAAATGTACATTCCATACAGATAAATGGAAAGAAAAGAAAAGAAAATCATCATAATAATGGTAATAGTCAGTGGTCCAGTCAGGCTAATGGCTGAGTCCTCGTAAAATCATGCTCATAATGTCTGGGTACATTATACATACATAAACAGGAACATTGTTCAGTTGGTCAGTAAGTATCAGTCCATAATTTCAGGTACATAAAAGTAGTTGGGTAGTTCAGTGATCAAACAGTAGGTCTGGTTTAAGTCATGAATATACATTCCTATCACATATATGAAGGCAAATATGTGCAGACTATCAACATTGATTATGAGAATTAATATATGTGCAGTCTATACAGTGAGTACGATAATTAATATACATTATGTACAGTGCAGGCTTCAACTGTGTCTGGATAATATATATATCAACAGTGAATATATAATTAGGCATATATGCAAGTCTCTCATCAGTTATTCTTAACAGGCACCTGTCAGGGATCTGCACTGTACATCCTAGTAGTTTATGGGCAAGTGCACCTGAGTCAAAGCCAGAGTCAGCAATCTAAAAGAACACAGTGCCAGAGTTAAAGCAGGAGTCACAAATCCCATAGAACAGAAGAACAGAGAGTGCAGGTCTTATATTATGGACTGGAGGGGTCAAGCTTTGGTTGTGGTGGAGCCTGATGGCTACTGGTACGAATGACTGTCCAAGTCTGTGTTCTCGCCGTATGGCCAGGTTGCTGCTACCTGTGTCTTGTTGTAATGTCACTGTGCTTGTATTTATAGACTCTGTGTCCTCTGCTCCCCATTCATATTTTGGTGGAGGAGAGTGGGCGTTCTGCTGAGGCGTGGGATAGCTGGAGGAAGCAGAGTTGAAGGGAAGCAGTGTCCCTTCAGGACAGGATATTACCTCCTACTTCGAAAGTGTGCGTGCATGCGTGCAAGGGTGTGCAGCGTGTGCAGAACTCCAATTCTGCACTCTGCATCAGTGTGTGTGGCAGATAATTGTGTGCATGATGAATTACAGTATGGTCACGGTCAACCGTAATGAAGCGACTCGCACAACAAGGAGACATGACATGTTACATCTCGTACCCCTGTAGCTGTCTTTCACTTAACAAAATCACTGCAGCTCACCTTCTGCACGGAAGAGAACTGCATCGTCGTTTTAATGGAGGATGGTAAATAAACTGACTAAGAGTGTCAAGGCAGGCAGTGAGCTATGTTGACTGTAATGGAGATACGCCTTGGGCTTCCACACCAAACTGCCCCCCTCTCTCTCTCACTCTCTCTCTCTCTCTCTCTCTCTCTCTCTCTCTATCTCTCTCTCTCCCTCTCCATTGGGTTTCTGTGTATTCAAAACATTATGACATTATGAAACAATCTGAGGACATGGAGAGCAGTGAAGTCACAGTTTTAATTGGATCCTGATCCACACCTAATACTTCTTGTTCTACTAATACTTGATCTACTTGTGCTCACGGAACATTCAGCTCCCTTTGTGAGACATCAGTTTTGCCATAAAGCCTAATTCAGACTGATGATTCATAATGAGATGAAACAGTTTCAAGCCCAATTTATACTTTGTGGTAAGACAGAGCATACATCACGTTAGAACGTTGTGGAGAGTGAGTGGTTGACCTGTGCCACCCCTAATGGAGCAGGCTCTAGGGAGCCAAGTCAATGTTGCTGAGCAGTCTGTAGTCCCCCGTATTAGACTCCATGAATCTTTGCCATCCTGGAAATGGTCTAGTGTCAAATCGGTACTAAGAAATTTGGCTGCATTGACAGTGTGTGTGTGTGTGTGTGTGTGTGTGTGTGTGTGTGTGTGTGTGTGTGTGCGTGTGCGTGTGCGCGTGTGCGCGCGTGTGTGTGTGTGTGTGTGTGCGTGTGTGTGTGTGTTTTAAATGGAAGGAGGATTGAGGGTGGGGGGGTTTGTGGGTCATGGGTGCTGTGTCAGCATCTCCCAGGCTCTCTGCCTGCCTGGGCGGGGTCCATGTCACATGATGACTAGCCTGACCAATCCTTGAGACTTCATGTTGGAAGATGTGCAGCCATGCATATTCTAAAGAAGAAGAAGACCATGCTGTGTGGAACAATAGGAGGAGAGACAAAGGAACGTTGACATCATATTTTAGGCGTTTGAAGATAATAGTAATCAAGTCACTGGCTTTTTAAACGATAAAACCATATTATGTACTACGTTTGAGGTGATTTGTCTGTTTAATTTCCTGACATATATGCAGCGAACAAACCAGGAGAAAAAAATAAAAGTGTGGTTCAGCTAGTTTCCACTCTCCCTTCCCTTTCTCTTGACCCATTTCTCACTTAGCCAATTCCCCATCTCACTGCCCTATCTAGGTCTAGGACAGCCTGTGAAAAGACTGAACGCTGTGAGCTTATAACAATAATTCATGCCTTACATGCGGTAGACAGTATCCCTCAGTCTCTGCATGCGACAGTGACAGTCAGGCGATAAAGGGAAGGAAGAGATCATTCAAATACATGCCTCACTGGTTGAATCTGTGGGTTGTATATTTGCATACTTGTCAAGGGAAACCCTGCCCCCTCCTTTACCTAGCTCCCTTAACATCCTCCGTCTCATGCACTCATATCCACACTGCATCAGTCACCACCATCCCCACCCACTCAGATAGTGCAGGCCTCCTCTGGACAACACTATGGCACGATTGTGAGAGAACTGCAGCAACTGGAAGTCTGGCAGATGAGTAGCGGATTCTCACACCTCTAGCTGTTTACTAGGTCCATGTTGGCCTTTCACAGTGTTTTGATGACAACATGCAAACGTCCAAGGGTTTGCGTGTGTGTGTGTGTGTGCGTGCGCGTGTGCGTGAGGTGAGGAGAATCGTGCACACTATGCATGTGTGGCCACATGTCCTGCACTACTATTTCAGAGTGCATGCTGGTGAAAGATTGGACCTTATTTGCAGGGGTCGATGACAAAGGCTCCTTGGTACCTTTGATTCAACCTCGTTTATGTTGCACTTTCATGTGCTTTCTTGCATTCGGGATCACAATGGACAGGAGCTATATATAAGTAACTAAGCTACTAGCTTAATCTTAGCTTAGCTTAACTACATTTCCCAGTAGCTAGTGGGTATCTTCACTACTTTAAGTATAATGTAGCTTTCAAGTAGTTCAGCAATTTCTTTTCACCATATAGCTTGGTAGCTTGGCAAAAGCTGCATCACTACATTTTCAGTGGTACATTCATTGACATCAAATAGAAAATAATAGAATAGAATAGAAGAGCATTCTTCTCCAGCCATTTCATTTGTAGCTTACTTACATATTTGAATATTTTATTCAATTATTCAATGTCATAATTATGTCCACATTAGGTACAAAGTAGCTTCAACGCTAACTTATTTTAGTAACTTGTAGTGTCAGCACCACCTGATCTAATCCAAGTTGTCTCCATGGTCTCTCGAGACTGATGGCCGCTACTACGCTACTAGCTGGCTACTTATTTAGAAAGAGAGCTTTTAGTGTATCAGTTACTTATTTTGAAGAATATTATTGTAACTTAGCTATACATTTGTAACCACTTGTAGTATCCCTATTCTGGGCATGTCATAATAGGCAAACATTCAGCGAAATGGCAGATCTACTGTATACTGTATGTATGGAGGGTGAAAAGGAGGGGGACTACTAGTATAGACCCCTGGGGGACATCAGCCATCTAAAGTCTATATTGCAGTGTTTCCCCAAACAATGGGTCGGGACCCATTTTTGGGTGGTGGACCCATCTTGGGTAGTGCTGCACAATTAATCGAAAAAAGATCGTGATCTCGATTCAGACACCTATGCAATCTCGATTTTAAATTATGGAGATTTTTTTTTTCCAATATTTTATTTATTTATTAATTTATTTTTTTTACTTAATATTTTTTTATTTACAAGAGAATCGTGTGAGAATCGTGATCTCAATTCTTATGGAGGAAAATTGTGATTCACATTTGAGCAAGAATCGTGCAGCACTAATCTTGGGTCTATCTATGGGTCTATGGGTCACAATGCTTTTTTAAAATCATATTTCTTCTGAAATATTCAGAAACATTTCAACAGTGTAAAAAAAAAATCATAAAAATAAGCTTGATAAATAGTGAAAATAGCAGATCTGCTAGCTCACATCGCGACACATTGTGAGCTTGCAGATGTACTATTTTCACTATTAAGTAGGATTTTTGTCAGTTTGGGTCCCGGGGGAGACACCAAATGTATCTTTTGGGTCTCAGCTGAAAAAGTTTGGGAACCACTTGGTCTATGGGGTTTAAGTGGTGAAAGTAGCTTGACCGACTCTGGACTTTTTACCTATGCCTTTGTCTTGGCAGGAGTGCTGTACCAGGGAGCATATGGCAGGCAGACAGGTAACGCTACGCCGTGGGAGGTAACCCTATTACATACAGAGCAGCAAAGTGATCTGGCTGTTGTGTGTTCCTTCATCTTGGCCTCCTCCTCCTCCTCCTCCTCCTCCTCCTCCTCCTCTGCCTCTCTCCTCTCTCCTCTTGTCCTCCCACACAGCCTCTCTTCTGGTTTAGCAGAGCAAGGACAGCGCCATCATGGAGATCTGGCCTTCGCAGCACAGCAGCAGATGATTCACTGCTCTATTTAACCCATTAAGACCGGGAACGTGTCTTAATGGGAATCGGGAATCTGTGTAATTTTTTTTATTTCTTTGGGCTATTCAAAAATAGCAGATATACAAGCTCATAGCGCAGCACCGAGTGCCGTGCTATGAGCTCGTATATTTAAAATAAAAAGCCAAATAAATCTTAAAATGACACAGATGCGTTCCCGGTCTTAAAGGGTTAATACACCTCTGCGGAGGTTCTTGCTCATCACATTGTCAAGCTCTTTGTGACAAGCACCACTGTCTCCACGTCCTATTTATCAAGCGAAGGCCCTCTCGTGTGACGCAGGTTCTTATTGGGTGCCAGTAGTAGTCGTTCATAATCAGAATTGAGCCACCACTTGTACACCCCACTGTGTGTACTCATCCATTTTTATAGATATTACTATAGAGCGTGAGTTATTGCTCTGCAACTATCAGAGGTTCCTTTAGGACAGGGATTGTCAACGTGGGGTCCCAGCTAGCTTCCCAGCTAAATGATTGTTAATGTTCACCATTATTACATCATGTACAAGTTAATACAACTAGAGAACGTACGTTTTGATCAGAGTTGAACTGTTATCTCTATACCTACAGTACATAAAGGAATTATGGACCAAATGACCAAATCATGTCTAACATTAAAATAATTCTGATGATTTTGTCCCAGAGATCAAATTGTGGCCCGTGGTCTAATCGCATATCAAATTGCGGGTCCTTGACATGAAAAGTTTTCAAGGACCCGAAATCACTGCATTACGATGACCCTCCCATAGTAACCACAGCAGTGCCTCTCAGAGACAACTTTCTGCTGGGTAGTTTGTTTGTAATAAAGAGCCTTTGTCAAGAAGCCATTTTGGCCCTCAAAAGAGAAATGATGTAATAGCAGACAGCAGGGCTGTCTCTCCCTTTCCATGTCACTGATTCTACTGCTTAAAGAGCCCCTGCACCGTAAAATCCTGAGTGTTAATTTAACTCTGAGAAGTATACACATACATGAAGCCAAATGGACCCACAAGGGTCTATTTATTAAATGTATACACGCTCAGAGGTACAAGTGGATAAATGATCGCTGAGGATTTTACTGTGTGTAAGGCTTCCTGACTGTGACTTGAATGAATCTCACTCTCGTGTGCACATGTGTGAGTGTGATGTGATGTTCCATCCGTCCATGTCAACCTGATGCATATTACTTACAGTGAAGTGGGCTCAGCGCCGTGGCTACAGAACGCCCATGGGTGTTGCCACGGAGGAGGTCACCATCAGTCTGTTGCACATGTATGAGCTCAGCGCCGACAGGAAGTGACCTCAGGGCCTGACGACAGGGTTTTGGAGCTAATGAGTCAGACACATCCAAGCTGCGACGGTCGCAGCCATGCAGCAGCAATTATGGGTCTGGAGCGGTATCGATGCGCACCCTTCTGCCTTCTCTTTTGGTTAACCACATGAACCCCAGCCAGCGTCCGTATTCTGGGGTTGAACATTGTGCAAAAATAGCCGGTGTACAAGCTCAGAACGCGTTGCAGCGCGACGCCTTCTGAGGCAATGTTTGGCGAAGAGATTTGGTGTAGACGCCGGGGAAAAAGAACGCCCCAAGTGCAGAGTCAACTCAGGTCCAGTTTACAGTCTAGACTGAGAGAGAGATGGGATTAATGTTAAATGTGTGTTTTCAGACATTTAACCACTTAAAACCCTCAATACTTTGTAAACTTGACCTTTGGCTGTGTATGTGGTCTGCTCCTTTTTCCCTGTACTGCAATCCTCTTTACCGAAAATAGCAGATCTACAAGATCAATCAACAATCTTGCAGATCTGGTATTTTCGGCTAATGTTCCCCCCAGAATAGGGATGCTAGGGTTCAAGTGGTTAGTGAACAAATAAAGTCCCAATCACACAAAGATTTGGCGGCCCCCCCTGCAGTATATCCTAGGACCCCCTACTAGGGGTCCCGGACCCCCTGTTGAAGACCCCTGGTCTAGAGGGTTTAAGTGGTTAATTGACTACTAGTAGCTAATAGAGTTTATCAAAGCAGATCCCAGTTGCAGTTGTAAGTACCGGTATGTAACAATTATCTATTCAGAGCGACATAATGATGCTTACATTACATCTTTTAGTGTACTGTAGATCCAATTAACTTTCTTTCTTTCTTTCTTTCTTCCTTTCTTTCTTTCTTTCTTTCTTTCTTTCTTTCTTTACATCCACACATCATAAGCTAAGCACTGTACACGCTCATAGAAACATTAACGTGCAAAAGAGTGAAAGTAATACTTTTCCTCCTGTGACCATTGTCCACCTATATGTCCTATATAGAAGTATCCATTTATAGCCTATAGAAGTGGTTTGCAAATTGGGGTGTAGGGACCCCCAGGGGTGCTTGAGGGGGGCTTTCAGGGCGTCCCCAGCCATGAGGAGTAGTTTTATTTCTCTATAATTTAATTTACTTGACATTATTACAATGCCAAAATTTTATCAGTGTCTATTCTAACAATATTTAAAAATATATTTAGACCTACTTGTGGGCCGTGAGAATATTGCGTGGACCCCCAAATAATTGGGAAAGCATTACGATTTATTGACAATATTTATAACATATATATAAAAAACGAATGTAAAAACAAATGTCACAGTGTTTTGTCCATAAAACCTTGAAAAATGCGTTTTCATTCTGATACCAATAAATAGGAACTTAAGTATACTGCCTTAAGTTCCATTGATCCAAGCAGGAACACAATAAATTGATTGATCATTAAACAAAGACACTCTGAAAATGCATGCGGTCCATCCCTCTGACCACTTAGTTGAACGGCTGCCATGTTAAGTGGCCAGATGGGTGGTCCGCGAACGCTTCTGAGAGGTTCAAGTGGGCTCTGATCTAGAAAACGTAGGGAACCACTGATTTAGACAATATAATTTAAACCAAAAACATGCTTTGAAATCGGGGTCCGTGGCCCGATGTAAATCGATTTGGGGGATCCTTGACATGATGAAAAAGTTTGAAAACCCCTGGTCTAAAGTTTGGGCTTAGCCCACGTCTATGAAATACATGATTCATGTTCAGTATGAAGCAAAATATTATCCAAGTAAAGTCAGTTAAGTACTAAAGCTCTTCTTCTCCGGTGGTCCATGAGGTCATTGTCAAGTTAGCTGTGATCTGTGCAATGAGCTAGCAGCAACAGCATGTGGCGTTGCTGTTGGGAATAACATCCCCGAAGGCTGCGTTGATGGGCGACTCCCTGCCTCAATATGCCCACTTCCTTCCATTCATGAATGGCCAGTCAATAGACTCCACACAGGAAGCGCTAATCCACCACATAATCACTTCCTGTTTTGTTTACCTCTCATCTCTTTTATATTTGTGCTGTTTTATGTCATGCTAAACAGTTTGTGTTGCTCTTTCACCATACAGAAAAGGATGTTGTTTACACGCACGCACGCACGCACGCACGCACGCACGCACGCACGCACGCACACACACACACACAGACACACATAGGGCTGCCCATCGATTACTTTCTTAGTGATTGTTCTATCGATTACTTTTTCGATTAATCAAATAATAATATATATTTTTTTATATCAACATATCGATTAACCACTTAAGCCCTATTTTGTAATGGTGTTGTGCAAAAATGGGAAAATCTACAAGGCCACAGCGCATTGTTAGCTTATACGGTAGATCGGCTATTTTCTGTATTTAAAGTTTTTATTTAATATTTTAAAACATTTTTGCCTATAATTACATCAGTTATGAATCAATAATTGTATTAAATGATCGATTATCGATAATTATTTTATAATGAATCAAATCGATGAGTTCGATTAACTGTTGCACCCCTACACACACACACACACACACACACACACACACACACACACACACACACACACACACACACACACACACCCCACCCCCTCAAAGGGGTAGGTGGAGAAGAATTCATGTGGTTGCCTAGGAACACGGGTATGGTGTCAGCAGTTGTATCCTGTTAAATATCAGAGCTATACAACAGAAATTATACATAGCGGCATCGGGAGTGAGTGCTCGATTGAGTTGTGTTTGCTCTGTATATTATTAGGTATTTCACACACTAAACTTTAAGAAACAAGTGTGTGTGGTGTGTGAGCCACTGTATAACAGATGTCACGTGTGTAAACAGTCATTTTGAGCGTAAATTCCGCATGAATAAAGTTAGCATTGCTAACTCATTGCTTGTTTCTAATTTCATGCTACTGGATGCTGCAGGCTCTCTCTCTCTCCCTCCCTCCATCTCTCTCTCTCTGCACCGCCCCCCCCCCCCCCCCCCCCCTCTGTGTGTGTGTGTGTGTGTGTGTGTGTGTGTGTGTGTGTGTGTGTGTGTGCGTGTGCGTGTGCGTGTGCGTGTGCGTGTGCGTGCGTGGGCGCACGCGCGCCGCCGCCGCACATATGTGGGCATGCACTCTGCTCACAGTTATTCTTGCATACT